>NC_083103.1:84041150-84351134 GCF_949774975.1 Lagenorhynchus albirostris
CCCAGCAGACTAATCCAAAGTAATTCCCCCTTGTTATTCTCTTTCATAGCATTCTGTTCTTTCCCTTTACAGCACTGACTACGAATTTTAATTCTATATTTACTTGTGCTTATTTATTGTTTTTCTCCCCTACCAGACTCTAAACTCCTCAAAGACTAGCCTTAACATTCATTCTATTTTCCATAATAAACCTAGTGCCTAACACAGAATCTGGTATGTAATGGGTGTTCAATAACATAGTCAGAAGGTCATGAAGTCATTTACTGTGGTTTCTCTTTGCTGACTGTCTTTTCATGAGCACCCAAGTTACCTTCAAGTTAATGAGTGCTTGTTAAGTTCTAGAATTTAGACAATGTAAGAAGCATATCATATATGTATATGTACTTTAATCTCATAAATTAGTTATATTATCATCTCTATCATACAGATGAAAAAGACTGAGGCTGAGAGAGGTTAGGTAAATGTCAAAAGGTCAAAAACCAAGCAAGTAACAGACACAGGTTCAATCTCATGTTTGATTCCAGGGTGTAAGTTCTGAACCCTTGTGCTACCTGCTTACTAATTTCCTGGCTTCAGTTGATGTTCAAGATACAGTAATATAAATAGCATATCTTTACCTCACTTTAAAATTTTTCTGGGCTTCTGGGTTAAGACAGAAAGATTGAACATATGCATATAATTTTGCTCCCTCTCAAAACCCTACTAAAATGAAGAGAGGTTTGTTTAAGGCATAAAGCCATAAGGACCGTGAGAATAAAGGAGGAGAAAGCAGCAAGTAAATTTTGGAAGCTGTACTGAAAAAGGACAGCTGTAACCGATTTAGCAAAACTAAAAAAAATGAATCCTAAACTGGTAGTAGGGAAAGCCAAGAGTCAGTCTGATTTATACTGTACAGATTGGTGGCAGTGGGGATGAAGAGAGGGGTGGTTGAAATAAAGATAACTAGTTCAGAGCTTTTCAAGAAATTGCTAGGTCCCAAGATCCCTCCCCCCCTCCAACCTTGACACAGCCAACAACTGCTCTTCCCCCACCTGAGCAGACTGCAGTTTCATTCCCTGGAGAGAGTCTCTGGACTGGGAAACCTCAGGCACAATTAAAAACAGAAGTATCCTACTGAAAGGGTGGATTTAAATAAACATATATCTGGATGGTGAACCCATCTCCCACCCCAGCCCTCTTCCCCTCCTCAGGTTCCAGAAGAGTGGAATCTTCACATGAAGCTCTGGGCAAAAGATTGGAAGAGCCTTCTCTGAGGAATCTGAGTAGCCCAAGGAGAAAGGATACTGACATTGGAATTCCCCCAGTGAAAGGTCCCTAACAGCTCACCTTACATAGAAGTGCACAGTCAACAAGCTTCAGTCATGTACTCAGAGAGTCTTAGCAGTTTTTAGTCCTACATATTTAAAGATTATCAGAAAATGTGGAAGTTAAAGTCCAATACAAACAGAAGAAATGCAATCTGAAGGAAACAGAAATTGTACTGGGAGGAGAAAATATTCAAAGAAGAAATTGGATTGGTTTCCATCTTCTCATCAGCAATATTGGAAGATAGAAGTTTTCCAATTACTTCAAAATTCTGAAGAAAAACTATATACAACTCAGAATTCTATCCCCAGTCAACTATCAATCAAGTGAAAAGGTAAAATAAAGATGTTTTCAGGGGAATTCTCTGGCAGTCCAGTCGTTAGGACTCCACGCTTTCACTGCTGAGGGCCCAGGTTCAATCCCTGGTTGGGGAACCAAGATCCCACAAGCTGCCTGGTGCTGCCAAAAAAAAAAAAAAAAAAGAAAAGAAAGATGTTTTCAGACATGCTCGGTTTCAAGCAATTTACCTCCCATAAATTCAGCCCCAGATAATGTACTCCACCAAAATGAGGGGGTTATCCATAAAAAAAAAAGACATGGGATCCAAAAAAACAGGAGAGGCTAAGGAAATACCAAGATAGTCATGAATGGACAGCTCAAAGTGACACCTGTGTACCTGGAATGAAGGACAATCAGTTCACCCTGGAGTGTGTCAGATGGCCATGAGAGATGCCTTCAGGAAAATGCAAACCACTAGGAAACTTGATGCATCTGAACATCTTGAAGGGAGTTTTAGAGAATCAAAGTTTGGGGTTTAATAAATGGTAAGTTTTAGAAAAGCAAGCAAACAAAAAAATGACAAGTTTTATCCCCAAGAAAAATTTCACTATTGTGCAGAAAATGAAAAGTAGTCAAAGTTTATTACATGACTCAACTATAAATGGCATTCTCATAACCCTAGTGTACTGAATATTAAGCTAAATAAAATTAAAATATAACTCTATTGGGACATGGGGGGAGAGTAGTGAAGAGAAGTAAGTTCTTTCTACCACAGTAAGAAGTCAATATAATGCTTAAGATTTGAAAACTCAAGGAATAATACAAACACATTATTTTAAAATAAGTAAACATAAAATGAATCAGCAAAAGGGGAAGATCATTGCCTCCAGGGGAAGAACTAGGGTGCAGGACTGCTGTTGTGTGTTGTAAAGCTTTTAGTCACTCTACACTATTGCATATACAACTTAAAAAACTAAAATCAACAATGCGTTTTTTTTGTTTGTTTGTTTGTTTTTATTTTTGCAGCACGCGGGCCTCTCACTGTTGTGGCCTCTCCTGTTGCAGAGCACAGGCTCCGGACGCGCAGGCTCAGCGGCCATGGCTCACTGGCCCAGCCGCTCCATGGCATGTGGGGTCTTCCCGGACCGGGGCACGAACCCGTGTCCCCTGCATTGGCAGGTGGACTCTCAACCACTGCGCTACCAGGGAAGCCGCAACAAAGTGTTTTTAAATGTAGATAAATGTTTTTAAATAGTAAAATTGATTCATGACCTACCTCCCCCACCCCCCTCTTTCCCTCTCAAATTATGAACCTTATGGCTGCCCATACAGTCAATCACCTGGACAAGAGGGCTTGTCTATATCAAGTTGAATTACTCTGGTAAATTAGTACAACACTTTTTGACAATAAAGAAGATAATTTCCTTTCTAGCTCTCTGTATAAATAGGTCCAAACCCTGCTGCAAATGGAAATTCCAGTTTCATCATGAAACAACCTCCTTAATGGTTTATCTTTCACCCCATGTAACCCTGTATTTCTTTTTACTGATTGTTTCCATAAAAGCTCTGTGTAATGGCGTGCTTTGATTTATGAAACTTCTTCTAGGCTTTATTTCATTTACATTTTTTCTTACTTTGTTATTCTATTTGGCATATGCTTGTGTTAATATTTCACCCATGCAAGGGTGTGCAGCCAAAGATAGTCCTCAGTCAGATTGTGGCCTGAGACAGATGGTGAGGCCCAATCGGTGCCTTGGAGAACTGAGATTACATTTCCAGGGTGTTCTCATGTAACAGCTTTGATCAAAACACTGAGAAATATAAATCCTCACACCCTCCTCAGCACAAAAACAGCCAAGACTTTGTTGTCTTGGATCAAAGAAAAGCAATTTCCCTGTAAGATTTCATATGCAGTAAATACCTACATTTGCATGAGAGCTGCAGAGACACAGGATGGCATGGGTCAGACAGAAAGGAGACCTCTGCAGGGGGTGGGAAAGGATTTCCAGGGGGCATGTTTTCCGATGTGCCTGTTATACCCTCCATACCTACAAGAGTGCTTGGCACATAGTAAGGGCTCAATAAATACTTGTTGAATAAATATGCTGATGCTCTGTCTGGCATGTCCTTTGCTTTTCTCAGATTGATACATTCCTGCTCATCCTTAACATCCAGTTTACCTATCTCTTGTACAACTTTGTTTGACCCAATCAAACTCTTTTCTCTATACGCATTTGCATTTTGAACAGATTTCTGTTGCTTGTTCTTATATGCAGAACTGCAGTTATTTGATTGCCTATCTACCCCCCCTACAAGACTTCTAATTCCTTGAGAGCTTAAAGCTTTGTCTTATTTATCTTTGTATCTATGCTGCCTAGCACCGTGCCTGAATATTTATTTATTCATTCATTCAACAGAATTGGAGCGCCTACTATGTTCCAGGCACTAGAATGGGCTCTGGGGATAAAGCAGTGAACAAGACATGGACCTTCCATGCCCCCAGGCTTACATTCTATTAATGGTTGAAGACAATTCGTATCAGGGTGATAAGTGCAATGATGAAGGTCATGAGTGTGTTATGGGAGAACACGGGAAGGGCATCACGCTCAAAATTTGAGAGATCAGGAAAAGCCTACAAGAGGAAGCTTCCCAGAAAAACAAAGAATACCTGAAGAATAAATAGAAGTTAGCTAGGAAGGGTGGAAATCAATGCTTCAGGAAGTATAGCAAGTTTGGGGAATGGAAGAAAGGAGAAAGGAACAGAGAAAAATAAGAAAGGAAAGAAGAGAGAAAGGAAGAAACAGATGAAAGAAATGAAGGGAGGAATGGAAGAAGTGATGAAGGGAGAAAGGAAGGGATACCGTATTATCTCATTTGCTTTGTAATATTTTTTGTTGCAACGGTGGTCACCTGCTACCCTTCTCATTTGGGAGATCTGTCTTTATCCCCAGTCACAGAATAACAGGCTAGTTTAGATGGGAAAAGGGCTTTCAATACCTAGTTCTATCCCTCTTATTCTACAAATATGAAAACTGAGACCTATAGAAGTTAGTAATAGCAATATTCTGCTTTTATCTCTTATCTTACAAAGCATTTTCACCCCTATCCAGTTTGAGCCCAATAGCCCTGTGAAGCAGCATCATTCTTTTAACATATCAGGAAACTGAGATTCAAGTGGAATTAGTGGTACAGCTGAAAGCAAAGTCTCCTGGTGTCATATCCAGTGCTCATTCCATCACACCTCAGTTCCTCTACCAAAGTCACATGGTCAGGAACAGAGACAGCAGTAGACTTGACTCCTTATCCAAAACTCCTTCCAGAAGGCAAAAGTGTCCTGACACCTGAGGTGGACTGACCGCTGCTAATTATCACAGCATGTCCCAATTACAAGAACACTTGTGCTGAGTGACTCATTCCCCAGTAGCCATGCAGACACTGGAATGATGGGGGTTTATTTGCTATACTCACAGATGTATGTACAAGGATGTTCACTGAATAATTCTGTGCCCTCAAAATTTTTAAAAAGCAAATTTCAGAATATTATATACTATGCTAACATTTCTATAAATTAAAATAATTACATAATATTGAGTACATATGTATAAGCAAAAGTGTAAAAGTATGGACTGAATAAATACCAAATTCATGATAATGGTTTCCTTTAGGAAAGAAAAGGAATAAGATAAGAGAGGTAACATAGGGACTTCAGTTTTATTGTGATTTTTTTCTTCTTAAAAATTTTTTTTAAATCTGAATCCAAAACTTAAAAATATTTTATAATTCTTTGTTCATTTCTGCATCAAATGTATTTTTCAAAGCATTTTAATAAGCCTGAAATTTCACATGTAAGTTTCAAATACTTTTCCTTCCACTCCAGACAACGCTCCCAGTTTCCTCGTCTGTTAAAGGAAGAAAAGGTAGATTAGATTACTTCTAAGATCCCTTTCAGCCTTGATACTCGAGCTTCCTTCAAAATCTCAAGGCTTTGAAGAGATTACAGATGAATGACCTTTTGTCTGAGAAAATTCTGGAAAGGGGCTAGGAATATACTGTCAGCTATTTCAAGGGAAGTAAGCCCTGAAACATTTTTGTTTTAAACTATGAAAGCTTTTTTTCTTTTCACAGTAGCCTTAGCCCAGAGGCATTCCCCAGTTAGTGTCTTAGCTATTTATATTCTGGGAACCCTGTCTAAATTAAGCTTCCACACAAGGTTTATGTATGATAAGGTCTGGCTATTCTGTTTCTCTCCCGCCATCTCAAGCCAAAAGCCTTGTCATGAAACTTTATTATCACTAATTCTTGTATAAAACACTAGGCTTAAAGGTTTGGTGACCATATATTGACCACAAAAGGAGAACTTGTGATCTGACACAGGTTTGATGATGGGACAGAATATTTGCAATCAGGATGGTCCAGCAAATCCTCAGTCTTGTGGGAGACTGAAGGAACCAGTTAATAGGTTGGATGGGAAGACTAGCAGAACCAAGGATTTTATACATAATCACGCTGTCCTTCAAGAGCACACAAACCCTTCCAAAGTAATACGAGGGAGAAGTTTCAACCAAGAGAGAATACATCAGCAAAAGGACTGATGATGAGTATTTAATATATTTCATTGTAGAGTTAAGAATAAAACAAGGGTTAAGAAATGGATAGAAGAAAAAAAAAAAGAAATGGATAGAAGAATAGTATGTGAACAAAATAGAAACAAGGCAACCAAGGTAATGGGAGGAGATGAGATAAAAGGGAAAATAGAAAGATTTTGACTCTGAGAAAAAAAGATACCATTTTAAATTGAAAGTATATTATTAGTTTTAAAAAGAGGAACTAAGTGTACTAGAAAATATTTTAAAACGAAGATAGGAACTTCCCTGTGTGGTCCAGTGGTTAAGAATCTGCCTTCCAATGCAGGGGATGTGGGTTCGATCCCTGGTCAGGGAGCTAGGATCCCACATGCCATGGAGCAACAAAGCCCTCACACTCCAGAGCCCGCGTGCCACAACTAGAGAAAAGCTCATGCACTGCAACGAAGAGCCCACACACCACAATGAAAAATCTCGCATGCTGCAAAAAAGATCCCACCTGCCGCAACTAAGACCTAACGTAGCCAAATAAATAAAATTAAAAAAAGAAAAGGATAACCATTACATGCACACCCATGTTCACTGCAGCGTTATTTGCAACAGTCAAGACATGGAAATAACCTAAGTGTCCATCAATGGATGAATGGATAAAGAAGATATGGTATATACATGCAATGGAATACTACTTGTTCATAAAAAAGGAAGGAAATGTTGCCATTTGCAGCAACATGGATGGACCTTAATGACAATATGCTAAGTGAAACAAGTCAGACAAAGAAAGACAAATATTATCTCACTCATGTGTGGAATCTTAAAACAAACAAACTCATATTACAGAGAAAACAGACTGTTGGTTGCCAGAGGCAGGGGATGAAGGGTGGGCAAAATGGGTGAAGCAGGTCAAAATGTACAAACTTCCATTTGTAAAATAAATAAGTCATGGGGTGTAATGTACATCATGGTGACTCTAGTTAATAATACTGTATTGAATATTTGAAAGTTGCTAAAAGAGTAAATCTTAAAAGTTCTCATCAGAAGAAAAAAATTGTAACTTTGTGATGATGAATATTAACTAGACTTATTATGGTGATCATTTCATAATATTTATAAATATTGAATCATTATGTTGTACACTTGAATCTAATATGTTATATGTCAATTTCAAAAAAGAAACAAAAATAACTATTACAACTAATAATACAAATTTTCCCAAATACCAAAAGAAATGTTTTCAAATAGTAAAGAAACATAGTAAGTATAATACATACAATAATTTTAGCATTGAATAAATGGCAGAGTTAAAAAGGAATGATTTCCAGGAAATATTATTAAGTGAAAAAAGCAAAACACTAAAGAGTATGCATATTATGCTACCTTTTGTGTTAGAAGAGGGAGATTAAAAAAAAACACAATTGTTTGCAAAAAGAAATACAGGAAAAATAACCAAAAAACAATGAAATTGATTACAGATCTTCCTTGATTTACATCACAATTATCCCATCATAAATTGCAGTTAACACACCTAACCTACCAAACAACATAGCTTAGCCTCACCTACTTTAAACATGCTCAGAACACTTACATTAGCCTACAGTTTGGCAAAATCATCTAACACAAAATGATATTCATAAAGTTTGAATATCTCATATAATTTATTGAATACTGTACTGAAAGTGAAAAACGATAATTGTTAAGTGTATCAGTTGTTTCCCCTTGTGATCACAGGGCTGACTGTGAGCTGCAGCTCACTGTCACTGCCCAGAATCACGAGAGTTCATACTGCATATCACTACCTGGAAAAAGATCAAAATTCAAAATTTGAAGTATAGTTTCTACTGAATGCATACTGATTTCACACCATCAAAAAGTCTTAAATGGAAAGGTTGTAAGTTGGGGACATACAAAGAGTGGAGAGAAATGAGGAGGAATGGATAGGAAGGGGACTGATGCTTCTCTGATGCTAATCTTCTACATATTCAAATAATGAAATTAAATCAACAAAAACTGGGGAGACCTAAAACCAGATGTGAACAGAAACAAGTGAACTCAATTGCATTTCAAATGAATGAGAGAACATGGAAAGCAGATTTCAAACTCTATTTTTAGTAGGTTTGTTTTTCATAGGGATATGGATGCAAGAATTCTGAATCTTATATTTATTGTAAGATTGAGTAAGAGAGTAAATGTTAGTATGTTTGAGGAAGCCAGAGTTCTCACTGTGTAAGAAAAGAGGTACAATTACAGATGGGGGAAAGAGAGGAAGATCCCTGTGGTGCTGAATTGTTATAAGCATGAACTCATGATTTCTAAAACATGCCTGTAACACTAAACATCCCTAATGCCCAGATCTTTGTTTATAGTAGCAGTGGTATCACCAAGTTTCAGGGAAAGGTGGATGTTGAAAATGTGGCTTGTTGCCGTCCAGAGTAGGCTGCCCCGAAATGTGCCTCAATGGCATATTGATTATTTTGAATTAAAGTTACTTAAATGGTCAACACAAGAGGGACACTCTGACCCTCCTTTCTGTTTCCCTAAAAGCAGGAGATAAATCTTTCATGTAACAGGTGCACTCCCAGCTGCCGGAGGTAGAAGGACACCATAATCACCAAAGACAGGGAATTAGGGCCAAGAAGCCTATATAAACAAACTTGTTACTTCTCTAGTTTACTACTGCAAGCCCAAACTCTGTTTAGATTCTTCACTGATTGGGCACCCAAAACCTAAGTTTCTTTCTCCTGGCAATTCCTCACAAACTTATTGTTTCTTTGCCTATAAAGTATAAAAGCTGCCTGCTTTGGCCACTTCTTAGGTCCCATTTCTATAGCACCTCCATGTGCATCAATTAAAATGTGTTTCTTTTTCTCCTATTAATCTGTATTGTGTCAATTTTATTATTAGTCCAGCCACAAGAACTCAAGAAGGGTAGAGGGGAAAATTTCTCCCTCCCCAACAGGCTTATGATATGCAAAAAAATTTAACGGGGATCTACATTTCACATTATTAATGTAAATTCCAGAATGTGTTACATATGTGAAAGGTAAATCCGTAAAGCAAATAAGAGAAAAATTAACAAAATATTTTACAAACTTAGTGAAGGATTTTTTAAACAAGAACTAGAAAGCAGGGACTTCCCTGGTGGTGCAGTGGTTAAGAATCTGCCTGCCAATGCAGGGGACACGGGTTCCATCCCTAGTCCAAAAAGATCCCACATGCCACAGAGCAACTAAGCCCGTGTGCCACAACTACTGAGTCTGAGCTCTAGAGCCTGTGAGCCACAACTACTGAGCCCACGCACCACAACTACTGAAGCCCGCGTGCCTAGAGTCCATACTCTGCAAAAAGAGAAGCCACCGCAATGAGAAGCCCGCACATTGCAACAAAGAGTGGCCCCCACTCACCAGAACTAGAGAAAGTCCATGTGCAGCAACAAAGACCCAACACTGCCAAAAAATTAAAAAAAGAGCTAGAAAGCAAAAACCATAAGGAGTAAAGTTGATGAGATTTGACTATATCAAATAAAGGATTTCTGTTCAACAAAGCATACCATACCGTGCAGTGGTATGGTGACAGATTAGAAAATGTTTGCAACATATAAAACCAATAAGGAATTAATTTCTAGGTTATACCAGGAACACCTGAAAACATATAGGAAAAGACATCCATTTTTTAAGGTAAGTAACATAAATAAATAATCTGATTCACAAAATGGAAAAAACAAATGACTAGCAAATATATGCCCCTCAAGACAAGGTCTTTTTCTTCCTTCAACACACAAGATTTTCTTCTTCTGGCCATTGAGTCCCTGCACCAGTCATTGCCTCAGTCTTTAATGCTTTTCTCCTAAAACTTCCTATGACTGACTCCTTCTTGCTCTTCAGATTTTAGTTTAAATGTTATCTTTTCAGAGAGGTCTTTCTGAAACCAAGAGGGGCCCTGTGAGGCTCCTGGGCATGGAGGCCTTTTTGTCCCCCATTTCTTGTAGGCAAGACTCCAGCCTCCATGACCTTCCCTGAGTTCCAAAGGGCAGATTCAAACAGTTGCTAATGAAGGGAGGAGCAGTGAGGAAACCACCTGAGGCAAGATTAAAGGGACAAGAGAAGCTCATCAAGATTAGGAGACCCACTACCGGAGACCCTGATCTTGTCAGCAACCCTACCCTTTTGAAATTTTGCAGAAGAAAGAAGAATGCAAGACTGTCACTGCCTTGATCCTTTTCACTTACCCCTGACCACAAGTCCCAACCATAAGACCTCTCCTTATTCCCCAGGGACGGGGGGGCACAGTTCTTGAGGCGCTAGCCTACTGGGTTCCCTCTTTGCCTGGCAAAGAAATAAAGCCACTCTTTCTTTCTCCTCCATAACTGCCTCCATATTTCTGTCTGGCATCGGTGCACAGAGAGCCAAGATTTTGGCATCAAATTTTCAGGGCTTGTCTGGGATAGACTCATAGGCAGGCAGCCTCATAGGGCCCCTTGGCTTGATCGGACCCTCAGGGATTTCTCCCCACACCAACCTCCTCAGGAAGAGCAGAGGGTTGGAGGATTTCTCTGAGGTCAGACTGCCAGGGTTCCCCTGCCATAGGGCCGCTCCCCTATCACACCCAGCTTGCCTTCTCGGTTGTGGAATTCCAAGGCTGCAGTGGAGAATGGGGGAGAGGTTGCCCTAGCAGCTGCTGAGGCTTTCTTTGCCTTGAGGACACCTTCCTTTTCCCTTTCCCACATCAGCCCAGGCTTCTACTCCGAGAAGGCATTAACTCTTGAAGGATCAGAAAGAGGGCATTTGGTACATTGTGACACACCTGCCAGCAATTTGGTTAAGTCCCACGGAGTGCACACCGGGATTTTTTGACTTTGTCCGTTTGGGGAACTTCAGTTCCAATTTGGAGAATTATCCCTGTGAAGGGAAATTCTGTGTGTAAGGTGTCAATTTGGACAAAGGTCACAGGTCTAGTGGGACTGGGAAGTCATGTTTGGGGCATTTTTGCCATTTGGCTTTTGATTTCTGGGCTTCTCTTTGCCTTTTGTTTTGAGTGTGGCTTCCGGCTGGTGAGGTTTGGTTTGGTTTGGTTGGAGTGCACAGACATCTGTTACTAATTGCTTAAGCTAGAATGGGAAGCACTTCCTCTAAAGTTCCACCTGAGAGTCCCTTGGGAAAAATTTTGAATGACTGGTTGACCTATAGCTATGATTCAGTGACAAAAAGAAAAATGGCCTGAAAATGGGTCTCTTACAATTAGCTCCTGACATTCTAAATTATCTCCTTCTAACTTTTCCCAACTCTTAAAGGGAAACCAAGTTTCCCCTCTACTCCTGCAAGTTTCCGTACTCCTTCAGATACTTCTGATCAAACTAAGACACCATCTCCCCAGAGGGACTATCCCTGCTGGGACAACATTTTATCAGCCAGTCTGCCCCTGTTATCAGGGCCAATTTAAGCACTAGGTGGTCTAAATTTTAGCTATGAAACTATGACCATGGAGAAAGAAAGGATTTTTGACAGTGTGGCCACAATATTCTTTAGACTCTGGCGAAAATTGGTTAAGATAAAACCTTTTTTTGGAAATTGCAAAATCAGTTCTTTTTGCATGTACAATTAGAGAAAAGTAGCTTGTTAAAATACTTTTTTTCAGAATTCTGACCCTGAGGGAACAAGTCCTACTTGGAGAACTTACTTTTCTCTCCCTGTGCCTTGAGACCATGGCTCTCAGGAACACTTATCTAATCTAGATGATTTCCAATTCCTGAGACTGAGAAGAAAAAGGAGGGGGGTGCGGGGAGAAGCCTTTAAAATTTTTTTTCTTATTCCAACTGTTATTTATAAACTAGTGAGTTTTATATTGTGATATCTGATTCATGACTAAGTTTGGAAAATGAAGCTATGAGATCTTTCGTTGTGTCTGCCTCAGTATGTGTCTTTGTCTTTGGATATTACTGCTGAGGTTAATTTGTAAAGCACTCTAATTGGCTTAAAGAAAAATAAGCACTTACAAATCAAACAATTCTAAATAGAAGAGAAATTAAGCTAAATGAATTTCAGGTTCACGTGAACTGGGAAATATTAGTATTAAATTAGTACATGGTAATAATGTTTAAGTCTGTTGATCTAATTTATATAGACATATCTTATAATACTTTCATTGCACCTAGGTTTACTATAAGTTAAATAAGACCTTATTATATCTGTTGCAAATTTGTCAGCAAGGAAAGTAACTCCATGTGAGGAAACTTTTAAGAAAAGAAAATGCAAATGAGATAAGAGCTTTTAGATAAACTCTATTAAGAATAAATATGCTTTAGGACTAAAATAGTCTCTCCAGATTCTGGTAACTTAAAATTCTAGAGCTGTGCTAAATTAAGTGATGGAAGCTTATTGAATAGCTAGCTCATTCCCAAATAAAATAAGATACTGAAACATTAATTACTGAACATTGGCTTCCTTTTACAGAGAAACAAAAGGTATTTAGGACTATTAATGATGTTTGGTGCCACGTTCTCTAAAGAAAGCAAATGTTTTTAGAAAATATCACTGGTATTTATGTTCACCAGTCTACAGAATGCTAATGTAAAGGACAGTTTATAATTGCTTACTTCTTAGTTTTCACAAGAAATTACGGTTTTAAGAGCTAAGGATTCTAATTTAAACATGTAATTAAAGCTAATAGAAATAATAAAGGAAGCATTTCAGTATAGAGTAGGAAAGTAGGATGTATGTTTTCAGTAAAGAAGCCATGAGGAATGGAATTGCATTTTATTAAGGGAAAAAGAAGCAGGTCTGACTTATAGCTGGCTGTTTCTGAATGGGAAATAAAGTGATGGATACAGAAATGATAAAAAGATTTGTGGAAAGTGGACCCCAAGAAAAGAGTTTTGCGCATGGTCAGGATTGACTAAAATTAAAATAAATTTAATTGAGTAATATGAATTTTAAAAATAAGTGGGTACAGTGCTTCCCTGGTGGTGCAGTGGTTGAGAGTCCGCCTGCCGATGCGGGGGACACGGGTTCGTGTCCCAGTCCGGGAGGATCCCACATACCGCGGTGCGGCTGGGCCCGTGAGCCATGGCCGCTGAGCCTGCGCGTCCAGAGCCTGTGCTCCGCGACGGGAGAGGCCACAACAGTGAGAGGCCCGCGTACAGCAAAAATAAAAAAATAAAATAAGTGGGTACAAAAGTTGAATTTGGTTTTTCTCTCTTAAGAGGACAAGATTTCTTAATATGTTGAACTGCCTTTGATAACAGATTTCAAATTTCATTATCCCTTAAGTGATCTGTTCTGTATTTGCCTTTGAAATCTTTTGTTACTTTGGCTAAGTGAATAGCTATTGTTTCACAGTGACCTGTGATCCTATCTGGTTGAGTGTTCTAAACCCTTTTTGACTTTTTTTTTTGGACAAAACTTCCTAAATCAAAATAAAGTCCTTTGACCTCTAGCTAACTTTGGGATGCTTCAAAGGGTCCCTGAAACATCCCAAAGAGAGATATTAAACTAATTAGGTTCATTTGGTATGTTAAAAGTACAGGGGAAGTATTGTCAAATGAGTAATAAATCTTTGGGTTTATTGTATGGTAAATGTCTACTAATATATATATTTTAGAAATTATATGGAATTCCTAAAGATCTGACATGTCCTGGTAAAATATTATCAGTCATAATTCAATCTTAAAGTGTTGTATGTCACAGTAGTAACCAAGTTACTTTGTCAATTGTATTGTAATCATATTTTAAACATGCCTTCTTAAGTCTTTTGTCATTATACACTTATGGTTTTATTCTGATGCCTTTGCAAAAACGCTTTCTCTTCAAGAAGATTTAGAGAAAAGACTTTTGGATAAATACAAGTTTTTGACTTTCAGACCATAATGCTGAACTGGGTAAGAAATTGAAGAATATTAATGAAAAACCTGATGGCTTCATAAAGCTGTTAACAAAAAGGATTAGTTACATAGAACTGAGTGAACTGGTGAATATGGTTATAATTTTTATAGCTTCTATCTGAAAAATTACTAGTTTGAATCTGTGTTTTCCAGGTGCAAGGAAAACCTTCCCTTCAAACTAATTATGACTTATAGTAATTTGGTAAATTTTACCTTCGTAAACAAAATTGAAAACTTTATCTTTTCTCTCTATCTGCTCCCTCCAGATATTGGAAACTCTTAGGTTCCCAACAGCTTTATCAGATAAATTAGGAAGGCTACCTCACTAACAGGTGCAGAAATCTCAAGGTATTTTGGGAACCTTGAAAAGGAAGGAATTCACCTAGATCTGTTAGGTGAAATCTGTGATAAGCCCTTGGCGTGACTTTCCTAGCCCTGAGAAGTCTTTTAAAAATCCAGTCAGAGACTCCTTATAAAAGTTCAGTAAGTAAAAAGTCTATATAATCAATTACAGTTATATAAATCATCAGGCCAAATTTATTGATACCAGACTTATTTTGCAAACAAATTAGTCTTAATTTGGTTACATTTGGTAGAAAAGAGGGTAATTTTAGAGAGAAAAAGATTATGTTTCAGTGAATATTAAATTCCACCTTTGTTAATGGAGGTCTGTACTTACTAAGTCTCCCTCCCAGATAGTTCCTTGCTGTTATGTTATATTAATGTAAAGTTTAATTATTAAAAGGACACTGTTTGTCTCTGAAGCTCTTCTTAGTAATCTGTCTTTGCATGAAGATCAGATGCCCCACAACCAGCAACCAGGGATTATGCATACTGGAAAAGACATAATTTAAAGGACTATCCCCAATCCAGATGGAAGGACCCATATCAGGTACTCTTAACTAGCTCATGCATAGTAAAACTGAAGGGAATTGCCCGTAGGATTAATTTTCACTCACAAAGGGCCCCTGCACCAGACTGGCCTCTAGAGAGGGTGGCTGACCTCAAAATCATCTTAAAACAATGCTCAAACAAAGGAGAAACTACACTCATACCAGGACGAAAAGAAGACAACATCAGAAGTAGATAGCTTACCCAAGATGCTGGACCTGACTTGTATGATCATTTACAATGTTTTCTTGACTTCTTGGACCCTTGCATATGAATCAAATGTTTTCCTATCATGGGCACAATCCTATGCTAATTTTTTTTTAAAAAATCTAATCCAATTGTTGGATTTGTGACCAATTACCTGTGTCTAGTAATTCTGGGTTACCTTGGTGGATTTCTCCACTCCAAGGCTCTAATTGGTTGGCTCATAGGAAATTTATTTTTAAAGAAAAATTATAGTCATTTCTCCACTCCAAGGCTCTAATTGGTTGGCTCATAGGAAATTTATTTTTAAAGAAAAATTATAGTCATGTTCAGGCCACTATTGATATTACTAGGTGGAATCCCCTCACCTAGCAAGTTAATAACGCCTGCTCTGACTCTGGCCATAAATATGAATTTTCCTCTACTACTCAAGTTCAGAGCAACAAGCAAAATTTCAGCCAAAGAATAAACTTCCTACAAGTATGGGATGGATTTATGTAGTTAACAGCTAACTATGGTAATTTAAGTTTAAAGTCACCTCTATGTTGGGAACTATTAAATCATACTAAGGATAATCAGTCTAGTAACATTAGGATATTAAGCTGGGTGCCTTATGGACAGTGCCAATACATAATTTCCCTTAGAGATAAGGATTGGTGCAGAACAGACTAAGTCAGATGACCTGGGATATACTGGGCCTAATGGAAGTTCTTGGCTTAACTCTTACTTATGACTTTACTATGTTATTTGCAGTTTGTCTGTTTTACAAAATTGTTGTTTCTTACATTACCAAATGTGTGACTGAGCCTCTGATGAAATGATCTGTAGTTCCATATGAGATCAATGATTGTAATAGTGTAACTCTACATATGGGAAGAAGCAAGAAGAGGGAATATTTTCCTGGACCATAAGAGATTAGTAAGGCAGGTGGTCCAGAGACTTTTGCTGCAAGAAAGGCTTAGTCCAATAATAGCACATCGAGTGGCCTGTCAGTGAAATCTTCACCAAACCTGGAAATGAGCATTTCTAGCACTGTGGGATGAAATGGTCATGAAATGCCTCCCAAACCACGGTCAAATTTATGACCTTGAAGGGGCCCTGCCACCTGAAAATTGGCACTTGCCATCTGCCTCTGCAAGGATTAAGTCAATGTCCACTGTGGTCACTGACCTTCAACACCCCCTGAAAGGAATTCAGGGTGGAGATCAGGAATGAGGCATTCTGTGCTCTGAGAAAACCTGGCACAACAGGACTTTAGATAGTTAATGTTTTCAGGAGATTTTATGATCCAAAATTCTAGTATCTTCTCATATCTAGAAAAGCAGTGAAATCATTAACAGTGACATCTGCTTTAACATTGAGGAGGGGACTGCATTTGAAAGTCAAAGTGGAGTAACCATGGTAAAACTAGATGACCACTGTGGATGTGATTTCAAATGCATTCATTCCAATTTTTTTGCAAACTTGAATTTTCTGAACTATATCAGACTCCACAAAGATTTTAAAATTCCCCCATTCTCTTCAACTGATCAAGGTTGAATAGAGGCCTTTCCAGCCAGAACTGGAAAAAGCATTGGAAGTTACAAAAACCCTTCTTAAGGACATTATTAAGAAAACTCTCACAAAGCTATGCAAAAAAACTCATCTAAAATGGGACAAGGTCTTGCCAGTTATGGCAAGCTCTTGTTCAACAGATTGGTCAATTGTTAATCGCTATGCATGAGTTTGTGTTCCACAGGTCTCCCCCTCACCTGAAAGCTCCCTTGCATGCCCTCAAAGCAGAAGACCAGGTGCTGACCAGCCAAGCCTGCCTACAGTCAGCAATCAGACTCCTGGGAAGCAGACATCTCACCCTTTGGGAAACTTTAAGTATTTGTTCTGACAAGCAGAATGAAAGTTCTGTTTTCTTATCCTTTCTCATACTTTATTCATACACTGATTCTTTCAATAATTCTAACTGCTAGATATGTGGTCAACTTCCTATTTCCATGTCTTCAGGATTGCCTTGATGGATTTTCCCCATACAGGGAATGATTTGGAAACAACTGGCTTCAGACTTATTCTCCTAAATTCCTAAGAAAATGAAATCTATTCTGTCTACTAAAGTTGACACTTCTCTTACCTCTAACTGGATCTATTGCACCAAAGTGGCAGAACAAGGGATTGAAATCTTAATCATGTAAGACTCGGATCCAGGACTTGGAGCTCAAATGTTTCTAATTCGGTATCTATTCCCCAAAATTTAGGCAGGACTATGCCCCATCTCAGCAGGAAGTAGTTAGAGCAGTTGTCGCCCTGTTCCCTGACAGATTTGGGGAAAGAGAAAACCGAAGTAGGGATTAAACCCCCCTAAAACCAAGTTCTTCTGCTGAGTTTATGATTAACATCTCTATCCAAAACGATTGTTCCCTTTCTCATCCAACATATGTTCTCCTCAAGATTGAGGAGTATCAAAGAAAAGGGGAGAGTGAAACTGAGCAGAGCCCTGTGGGGCTCCTGGGCATGGAGGCCTTTTTGTCCCCCATTTCTTGTAGGCAAGACTCCAGCCTCCATGACCTTCCCTGAGTTCCAAAGGGCAGATTCAAACAGTTGCTAATGAAGGGAGGAGCAGCAGCGAGGAAACCACCTGAGGCAAGATTAAAGGGACAAGAGAAGCTCATCAAGATTAGGAGACCCACCACCTGAGACCCTGCACACACCCTAATCTTGTCAGCAACTCTACCCTTTTGAAACTTTGCAGAAGAAAGAAGGATGCAAGACTGTCACTGCCTTGATCCTTTTCACTTACCCCTGACCACAAGCCCCAACTATAAAACCTCTCCCTATTCTCCAGGGAGGGGGGCAGAGTTCTTGAGGCGCTAGACTACTTGCGTTCCCTCTTTGCCTGGCAAAGAAATAAAGCCACTCTTTCTTTCTCCTCCATAACTCTGACTCCATATTTCTGTTTGGCATTGGTGCACAGAGAGCCAAGATTTTGGCCTCATTTCCATTCTGCTCCACTTACCATAGCCATCCCACTACTTGCCCCATCATTCTTTATTACACCAACCTGTTTTATTTTCATCATATATTTATTATTCAGTGGCATATTCTTCTTTATCTATATGTTAATTCCTCTCTCTAACTTGATAGTAAGACCCATGGAGTAGGAAATTTGTCTGTCTTGTTCAACCTTGTGCCAATGTTTAGCACATAGTTGGTGTTCAATTAATATTTGTTGAGTTAATAAATATATTAATATATGAAAAATGTAATGCAATCCCTGTTGCTGCTTAATGAGTTTTCCAGACAAGAATGTTCAGTCATAATTAAATGACTAATTAATGGAATCTTGCCAAGTAGTGTCAAGCATCAGATGGAGAACTGGACAGGATGACCATTTAATAGGATCCTTCTAAAAATAATATATTATGAGTCAAAGGAACACAGTTCCCTTGGATACCTTGTTTTGACCACAGTGGCTAGAGCTCATTATTTTAGTCCAATGGATTAAGCCAATTGAAATTCAATCTTCTTTAGGACTGTGCACATTCTAAACACCATCAGGCAGAGGGGCCCTGATGTGAATTCCATCAACAAGAGGTGGTATTTGTGTGGAATATTCCACCAGGCAGAAATACTCTACTCATGAATCTTTGTGACTCAACATCACAGACAGTTGCTTCCCACTTTAAATCCTGGGGAGTGACAGTCACCACACGATAATGGAAAACCCCTACATTTTGCTAACCAGATCCCATGTGAAAAAATCCAGTCGTTTCTTATGATCATATCTCATGAGGAAGCAAGATCTCATGGTACCACATCTGCCATTTCAGTTAAGGCACGGAGACCCTGATTTAACAAATTGTTGAATTTATCTCAACAGAGTAATTACATGCTTGGAAAATCTGTCATAGGGCTTCTCAACATGCCATGTGATTTCTAATGATCCATTTTTGTAATCTTCACTTGCCCAGTATAACATGAGCTTCATCCCTGTGGATTTGCAGGGATGTCTATTTATGAGGTTTGGTTTGGTTTGGTTTGGTTTGACCTTAGGTGAAGAGTTAAATTAAATATAATCCTAATTCTTAACACATTATCATCATCAGTCCAGGCAAAACACCTCTCTTGCTCTATTTAATCTCTTTTTTTTTTTTTTTTTTTGCGGTACGCGGGCCTCTCACTGCTGTGGCCTCTCCCGTTGCGGAGCACAGCCTCCAGATGCGCAGGCTCAGCGGCCATGGCTCACGGGCCTAGCCGCTCCGCGGCATGTGGGATCTTCCCGGACCGGGGCACGAACCCGTGCCCCCTGCATTGGCAGGCGGACTCTCAACCACTGTGCCACCAGGGAAGCCCTCTATTTAATGTCTTTACTTTTTGCCTTCATTTCTGACCCCACAAAGTCACTAACTATAATGTATTTTATATAATATTCTGAACTAGGCATATATCCTCATGAAATTTGTGGTGTTGTATGTTTATGTACTTTTAATATAATTTCAATCTGTTTCTTCTACCACTTCAAGACCATGTTTAAGATATATCTATTTCTGCATGAATATCTAATTCAAAGCTTCTATTTCAGTCTGTACTCACTTATTTTAATTACGCATGCTTTTGTGCAAATGTTACTGCTATTGTCAACAGAATCTTATATTCTACATTATTTTCAAGTTTGTTATTACTGGCCTGGAGAAACAGTGTTGATTTTTTTATAAGTTGACCTTGTAACCAATAATTTTGTCAAATATTATTAGTTCTAATATATTTCCATGTTGAAGAGGCCAACCAAAAAATTAATCAGTAGTCAATCTAAGAAAGAAATGGAAAATTTTATTTGAACCAACCTGATTATAAACTGAGAGACAGTCTTTCAGAAATCTCTGAGGACTGCTCTGCCCATTAGAGGTCAAATTACAGTTATATACATATTTGCGACAAAAGGTTATACATCAAAATTATTGACAGTTTATACAATTCATATCTGCACATACAAAGTGACCCTTATAAGCTTAAGAAGAAATGTTATCTCCTAAGGAGGTCTGGTTAATGCAGATATACAATACACACTAAAGGGGAGGAAGGAGGCCCAAAAAAGCAGAGAAAAGTTTTATTTAAATTTTTCTTGTCTTGCCATAAAATATGGATTTTATTTCATCAGATAGATTGGTTTTATCTCTTTCTTTTCAGTCCTTATGTCTCTTGTGCCTTTTTCTTGTTTTAGCACTTTTATGTTAAAACACAGTAGTGAACAAGGCTATTCGTTGCAGTGAAAGCCTGGAAATAATCCAAATATCTATCAATAAGGAACTATTTGGATAAACGATAGCACACCCACACAATTTTATACAGTATACAACTATAAAAGGAAATGAGGAAGACCTCTTATTTTGGTATGGAATAATCTCTGAGATATATTGTTGAATGAAATAATAAGGTTCAGAACAGAGTATATAGAAACACTCTGTTTCTTTTATCTAAGGAATAGAGAGGAGATAGATACAAATGAGAGAGAGAATTTGCTCCTATAAATTGTTAAAAATGATTAAAGAAGACAATTTAGGTGATACAAACTTTGAAACTTCAGAAAGTGGGCAGTCTTCATTCCCAAAAGTCCAGAGAACTACGAAATAGAGTAGGAGGCAGGAAGATTTTATAGGATAAAGAATAAGGAGCAAGACAAATAAAAATAGAAAATGAATAAAGAACAAGGAAATAAGAATAGAGCCCAAAGATGGCTTGGCATTTGGGGATTGGCTGACTAGACTGGGCTTCTGGTCGACTGGTGCATTTACAGGGATGTGAAAGTTACCTAAGTTTCAATTTGCTGATGTGTATTCGCCACCCTGGGCAGGAACGACACTATTTTGGGCCTAGAAATTTATTTCAACCAAACACTCCGGGATTTGGTACAACCTAGAGTAGAGCCAGAGCCTTAACTCTACGCTTCTAGGAGAATTTCTTGACCTGACATCCCAGCTCAGTAATTATTGTCTGTATTCATTCTGGCTAGTGCCATATCTACTGAACCCAGTTTTCAGCTATTATATTTTCATACTCAATATTAAAAAGCAAAATTCAACAGAGTAAATCTGAAGATCTAATTAAGCGATTCATGAATTTAGGCAGCATCCCATCTAGCAACTAAAAGGGCACTAGCAACTAGAAGTAGTTGTACAAATGGAAGGTTTTTGTAGGAAGAAGGGTGGGGCAAGGGACCTATTAGCAAAAGAAAAGAAAGGATTATTTTTAGGCCAGGACATTTTCTTTTTTGTGGGGAGGGAATTTGGCAAGGGTTTTACCCTGCAGATGCCTCGTCTCCCTCTGGGGGATGGAGAGGACCCATGTAGCAGATTACTTCATTGGTGCTGACCAGAAAATTCCAGACTGGTTGGTTAAGATTACATTCCTGGTGAAGGTTGAAACTGCAATTAGGTCAGGTATTAAATCTAGGCTTTAAAACAAGTGGTGCCATTTGGGGCCTGTGGTTTTTCTCTTTAACACCGGGATATCTACTTGGGTCTTCTTGGTTGCTTTCTGTCCCTGCTCAATATTACCAATATCATCTTCTATTTCTTTGAAGAGATCTATTAAGCTTAAATTAAAAGCCTTACTCCAGTTCCCTGGAGGTTCAGTGGTTAGGACTAGGCGCTTTCACTACCATGGCCCAGGTTCAGTTTCTTGTCAGGGAACTAAGATCCCACAAGCCGCGAGGCACTGCCAAAAATTAAATAAATAAAGCCTTAGTCCATGTTTTACATCAATTCTGTTTCCTCTAGCAAAGGTCATTTGGGTGGTATTCTTTCTCTCAAACAGACTGGACTCCCATTATCTCGATATTTTTGCCTCTGAGTTCATTTTCCCCTGGTGATATACCCAAAGTGAGGAGCTGTGGCCCAGACTCTTGTTTGTACTAACCCTGGGGAGTTGGGGGAAGAAGGTATTCCACTTTTTGTACCTTCACCAGGTGACCCTGAGCTAACCTCTAGGTTGTTGGAGAGGCTACATAAATCTCTCAAAAATCTCCCCAAAAGATATTTTTTCTCTCTGCATTGTAATTGTCCAATCCTGGAGGTGTGATATCGTGATTTATAATAAGAAATACATATTTGGTCTTCATCCTACTTGGCACAAAGCTCTTAAAATTCTTGGAATTTCCTAAACAAGAAGAGTGATAAAAGTGAAAGGAATGTGTTTTGTTATTCATAACAAGCCCCTTTCAGCCACCTCTGAGTTTATCTTAATGTGATGACTCTTGGAGGATGGGGGCTGGTTATCAGAAGAACCAACCAGTGATTAGAGGGATTCAGCCCCATCCCTTGACCTCTAGGGAAGGGAGATGGTATGGAGACTAAGTTCATTCACCAATGGTAAATGATTTAATCATTCATGACTACATAATGAAGCCTCCCCCAAAACTATAACCAAAGTTCAGAGAGCTTTTGGGTTGGAGAACACGTCGAAGTGCTGGGAAGGCCACCCTGAGTAGGCAATGAAATCTCCATGTCTCTTCCTACAAAACCTTGCCTCATGCACCTCTTCCATCTGACAGTTGTATCCTTGTATAACAAACCAGTAATCCAGTACATAAACTCTTTTCTTGAGTTCTGTGAGCCATTCTAACAAATTATTGAACCTGAGAAGGCTGCCACTGTTGAAGGAACCCCTAATTCATAGCTGGTCAGTCAAAAGTACAGGTGACAATCTGGGGCTTGTGATTGGCATCTGAAGGGGGATGAGGAAAGTCTTGAGGGACTAAGCCCTTTAACTTGTAGGATCTGATGTTAACTCTAGGGTAGATAGGGTCATAAGTAAAGCAGCACGAGTATAATAGTAGAGAAAAATGGTGTTGTTTGTTCTTTTAGGAGGAGATGGGAGGGAGTAGGGAACAAACAGATGCTCAATAATCTGACTGCATCATTGTCATCTGCTCCACACTAAGGCCAATCACCCTGCTGACTCTTCAAGTCCTGGACTAGAGCTGCTACATTTTTGTTCTACATTACAACAGAGCCGTCAGTGATCCACTGTGGGCAATGGATAAAAGAGCATAACTCAAAATTTCCCTCCCCTGTCTTACTGGAGCCTGGTCTTCTACCCCATGTTGAGCTTTCCTTCCCATACCAGGTCATAATCACTTTGTATTCCCCCAAGTGTTTCTCATGGACTTCTCATGGATTTTGCTCCAGTACTTCAAATCCTAGTGCTTTTCTCTCATTTCTGTGATATGACTATGGTTCAGTTAGAAAAAGAGCCAACAGTCCTGTTAATTCACTATCATGTCAGTTAGAAAAAGAGCCAACAGTCCTGTTAATTCACTATCATGTCTAGAACCAAAAGTAGCTTTTGTTCCTTATCAGCACTAGTTGAAGTCTCATTTGACCTTTGATTTTTGAAACTTTATACCTTATAATCCTGTTTCTTCCATCTACTAGCAATTTGATCATGAGCAAATCAACTCTCTACAATCTCTGATTTCTTTGTCCCATCTCATGTAAAATAACATGCCAAGTCTTCTGTAAAATGTGTTGTACAAAGTAAATAGAGAGTAATTTAGAAGCAGCATAGTGTTAGCCTTTGCTGCTTAACAAACTATCCCAAATCTTAGGGGTTTAAGACAACCTGTTAAAAAAAAATTCAACTGAATAAATTTAAAAGATCTTACTGGCTGTATTCAGTGATTCATGAATCAGGCAGCTCTGAGAAGCTGTACAAAATGAAAGACTTCTTTATTCAGAAGGAAGCAGGAACAAGGTAGTTATACTAGGCAAAAAACATATTGGTTATGGTGATGTCACTTTCCTTTAGGGGATCAGGCAATTCCTGATTAACTGGTTTAAGATTCTATTTCTGGAAGAGCTGAAAATATGTCTCAGTTGGTGACGTGAGGCTTAACATAAGTGACTCCATTTGGGGCCTGTTGTCTTGCTTTTAACAAACCACAATTTATTTAGCTCATGATTTTGTGGGTTGGCAATTTGGGCTGGGCTCAGCTGGGTGGTTCTGGGAATTGACTAGAATAAGGAGTATGGGGAATTAAACTGCTGGGAATTAAAAAGGTACTGCCAGACCCAGCAGCTCTGTGGAACAGCATGGGCCTGTCCTAGAAAACACAGACATGTTTGTCTGGGCCAGCAAGTAAGAGAGAGAGAGAGAGAGAGAGAGAACAAAACACTGGGACACATGTTTCTCATCAACCAGCAGGCTAACTCCGGCTTATTCACTTGGCGGCAAGAAAGGTTCTTATAGTGAGAGCAGAAGCATGTGTGGTCTAGGCTTGGAACTGGTACAGTGTTTCTTCTGTTGCATGTGATTGACCGAAGCAAGTCATAAAATCAGTCCAAACTCAAGGGGTAGAGAAGTAGACTCCACCTCATGATGGGAAGAACCATGAAGTCACAGTCCAAGGCCTTGGACGCAGAAAAGCAATCTGCACCCACTCCTGCAATTCACCACAACTGGTTAACACAATCTCTGGAGACTAATTGCTTGGGTTTGAATGCTGGCTCTGTCTCTTAGTGGTTGTGTGACCTTGAACATTACTCGACCTCTCTGTGCCTCAGTTCCCTCATCTGTTAGATGAGGATAATTATAGCATGTATCTCATAGGGTTATTGTGAATTAAATGAGTCGATGCTTTTAAAGTGCTTAAAGCTGTGCCTGCCACAGGAGGCCTATATGTGCTTCCTTTTGTTTTGTTTTGAAGTTTGTCTTCCCATTGTCTCTCTCTACTTCCTTGCCTGTGCTCATCATGTTTCCTCTTAGACAAGAGATCAATCTCTATCACCCTCCTTCCCCCACATCAAAATTCCACCCATCCCTCAAAGCTCTGCTCAGATATTTCTTTCCCTCAGCTCTCTCCCTTTTTCCTTTTAATTGGCATTACCGCTTGCCCCTCTGCATTCCAACATCACTCTTTGATAGCAGTTGTCACATTCTGCCTTGCATGGATTATATGTTTATTCATCCCCCCAAAATAATGAGCTCCTCCATGTTCCAGGAATGCGATAAAGGGTGATGAACAAGATATACAAATCCCTGGGCTTACTGGAGTACAGTAGAGAAGACAATTGTGTATATGTTTGTCTATTCTAGATTATACCTCCTTATGGTGGGGATGAAGTCAAATTCATTTCTTCATCTTTCACATACTCTAGCTACAGTAGGGACTCAAAAGCTGTTAATTGAATCAAAATATATTGAATTGAATTAAATTGACTCAAATGTTATCAAATTGACAATGTTTTATTTGGGTCACTAGTTAACACTCTTTTTGGTTGCTTGTGCCCAGGTAGCAAGCTTGATTGCACTTAATGCTTCAATAATGTCCCTTCCCAAAACATCTCCTCAAGCTCTCCCTCTTCAGGCGCTGAAATTAAGACAGACATTTTCTCCAGCTAAAACCAAAAGGGTTAGCTTCCAGAGCAAGTGTCACTTGTGGCTCTTCATAGAGTCTGTGTGAAAAAACCCACTTATCTTCCCCTTGTGCTACTTCCCGTAAGATGAAATTTTGTCCATGACTCAGTGCTATAATAGACCGTGTAGTTAGGGCTCTGACTTGGAAAATACCCTTGTGCCCTGAATCACAGAGAATTTTGATGGTACTAAGCTTGTAGGAGCCTCTACTATGGAGTGGTTTGAGAAGTCAGTGTGGTGTAAGATAAAAACAAACTAAATCACAAAATAAATATAAAGAAATTCATAACGTTCTGATTTTTCCTATGACAGCTATTTTTTTAATAGAAATTATCAAATTCTTTCAGAATATTTTTTCTTATTTTTTTATGGGTGAGGCTGGGAAGGCCCTAAGAAAACATATGGTCTACATATTTAATAGCCCAGAGTGGAGCCAGCTGTTGTTATTACTCATATTCAACAAAACTGAGATGAACAAATAGGGTAAGGGAGGTAAGGGATTTAACAAAGACCACAAGGTCAGTTATTAGCAGAGCTGAAACTCCAGACTTGCTTCTTGCACACTTCCCAATAGAGCATTCTGCACAAATACATGTGTGTGTGTATGTGTGTGTCTGGGTGGGGGTTATGTGTTGGGATCAGAAGTAGAAAGTATCTGCAAAAAAACAAAGAAAAAATAAAACAAAAGAAATCCAAGGAAGGCTGGAATTCTGAAGGTCTGGGTTGATCTGTTATCTCCCTGTGGACACAGTTGCTATGGGGAATAAAAATTCCCAGGAGAGTTGGATCAAGATCTCGGAGACTTGGAATCTCAAAGTGAAGCACCATCCAGAGTGCCCTGGGCCAGAGAGGGAGCCAGTTCCTGCCTAACCGTCATGGAGCAAGAATCAGGGTTGCTTTTTGGGGTGGGAGGCGGCAAGAGTGTCAATCCATCTGTCGTGTCTGGTAGCGGGGTTGGGGAGAGAGTGTGAAAGAAATAGCAAGTAGAGAAGATTTTCAGTTTCACAGATGGACGGTAAAAGAAATCAGAATGCAGTCTTACAAATCTTAGAAGCTTGATGTCTGCAGCCCAAGCTGGGGGAATATGGAGCCGCCAAAGTAATAGTCTTAATCAGATTAATGTCCTTTCACCAGTTATTCATTATCAGGATGTCAGGAACAGGATTCAGCTGAACGAAGTCCCGTACGCCTTTTGTTCCTGCTTGTTCCTGCGTACCATCAGTGTTTATTTTCCAAAATTTTCATTTCAACACAGCCACCTAGTGTCCAGTTATCTGATTTACCAGGCCTCAGGTTATCCATTGAAGGAAACACTATTCAATCCTTAGGAAGGTTAATATTCTCTGCCTTAGAAAGATGTCTATGACACCTTGCTGAATGAAAAAAAAGAAAATTTAAATTGTACTATATAGCTATGTACTATATAGTTCCATACATGTTAGATCTGTGTGTATATATGTGTGCAAAGTTTAATTATATATCCATATGCATAAAAATCTAGAAAAATATTCTCCAAGTTATTGATGGTATCTCTGGTTGGTAGGCTGTGAGGAAATTTTTTGTGATTTCCTTATCTTTACTCTGTCAGTTTTCCATAACAGTAATAAATCATCTGTGTTAATAAGAGGAAAACTTATTTTAAAAGACCAAATGAGCCTCAGGATGAAAATCCACCCAAAAAATGTTATTTTCTGGAGTTAAATAAATTCAACAGAAATTTACTGAGCATCAACTACACACATTTCATACTTTTGATCTGAAAGTATACCTCTAAAGTCAGATAACATCCTTCTACCTTTTAATAAGTGTTTACTATGTGTTAGGCACCATGCTGAGTTTTTCGCATTCTGAATCTTAATCCTGAAGGTGAAACTACTAAGGTGAGAGTGCTGAGGCTCAGAGAGATTAAGTAACTTACCCAAAGTCACAAAAAATATATGAGATTCAGGGCTTCCCTGGTGGCACAGTGGTTGAGAATCTGCCTGCTAATGCAGGGGACACGGGTTCGAGCCCTGGTCTGGGAGGATCCCACATGCCATGGAGCAACTAGGCCCGTAAGCCACAACTACTGAGCCTGCGTGTCTGGAGCCTGTGCTCCACAGCAAGAGAGGCCGCGATAGTGAGAGGCCCATGCACCGCGATGAAGAGTGGCCCTCACTTGCCACAACTAGAGAAAGCCCTCACACAGAAATGAAGACCCAACACAGCAATAATTAATTAATTAATTAATAAAACTCCTACCCCCAACATCTTTAAAACAAAGAAAAAAAAACGCATACGCCCTTAAAAAATATATATTTGAGATTCAAATCCAGGTGTTTCTCCAAAACCTGAATACTGAACCACCGCACAATTCCATTCCAAGTTTCTAAGGAATTCCCTCACATTATCCAAAAGGGAGGTTTTTTATTTTGTTTTTTTGAATACTTACTGTCAGGCACCATTCTTTTTTTTTTAAATATTTATTTATTTATTTGGTTGCGCTGGGTCTTATTTGTGGTAGGCAGACTCCTTAGTTGCGGCACATGGGTTCCTTAGTCGTTGCAGGCAAACTCTTAGTTGCCGCATGCATGTGGAATCTAGTTCCCAGACCAGGGATTGAACACAGGCCCCCTGCACCGGGAGCACAGAGTCTTAACCACTGCAACACCAGGGAAGTCCCTCAGGCACCATTCTTTAATCCTCATAGAAATCTACGAAGTACATATTTTTTAGAGTACAACCACATTCTAAGTAAATAAAAGCCCTTCTTTATATGATAACTTTACCTAAGGTCACAGAGATAATAAACACAACAAATAGTGTGCTGAGCACTTGCTATATGCCAGGACTTGTTCTAAGAGCTTAAGATGTGTTGACAGTTTAATCCCATGGGGTTATAGGCATGATTATCCTTCTCATTTTGCAGATGAAGAAAAGGCTCAAAGAGGTTAAGTAACTTGCCTACGATTTAAGCCAGTAAATAAGAGAGCTGGGATTTGAACACAGGTCTGAGTAACTACAAAACCCAGGCCCTTCCCTCAATCTGATTCTTCTCTGGGCTCAGGATACTGATCAACACATATTTCAGATAAATAATTTAAAGATGAGGCTGCCATCATCCCCATTTTACAGAAGAGGATCAGGGCGCAGAGACCTGAACAGAATAATTGTCCATGGTCACTCAGCTAGTTGATAAGAATAGAACCAGGATGCCTGACACTCAGCCCTCTTGTACCCCTATACCACTTGACCCCTGGATGCAAGTGTATATTAACCACAAATGGTTGCTGTATGTTTTCTAGTGCTGTGTATCAAACTACCACAAACCTGGGGACTTAAAACAACACAAACTTACTGTCATATGGTTCTGGAGATCAGAAAGCTGAAATGGTCCTCACTGAACTAAAATTAAGGTATGGGCAGGGCTGTATTCCTTTGTGGAGTCTCTAGTTTTCTTGGCTTTTTCCAGTTTCTAGAATCTACCCACCTTCCTTGTTTCATGGTGCCCCACCATCTTCAAAGTCAGCAATGGCCAGTCAAGTCTTTTTCATGTTGTATCACTCTGATACTGTTTTCATTGTCATGTCTCCTTCTCTGACTCTCCTGCTTCCCTCTCTCACTTATAAGGAGGCCCTGTGATTACACTGGACCCACCCAATAAACCAGGACATTCTCTCCATCTCAAGATCCTTAACTTGATCACATCTGTAAAGTTTCTTTTACTATGTAAGGTCACATATTCACGGGTTCCAAGAATTAGGACTTGGACATCTTTGTGAGGCCATTACTGACCTTTAGGATTTTTACTTATTTAAAATTATAATTAAAAAAATTTATACCTATATCAGTTTGTCTTCATTAAGTTAATAATAAGTCCTTGAAGGAGGCTGCTATTTGGAGTGTCAAGTTCTCCTCTCACAAAAAGCAGACAAAAATTTCCTTACTTGTTTGGCAGGAGGCTCTTAACCCTCTAGGAGAATTCTAAGATTGGAAAGTCCTATCCCACACCCACACTTCTGGACTGTATGCTGTTTACCACCATACCAGGGTCCACAGGGAACTGTCTGTGTCATCCTTGTTATGCAGCACTTCCTTCACAACCCACTACGATTTCCCCTTCTGAGAAGTACCAAGACAGGTCACAGCTGGAAGGTGGAAGGTAGAACCCAGGTGGGTCATATAGAATAGGAGCAATGCAAGATGAGATAGATTTAAATAGAAGGAATCAATGGCCATAAAAAGACTATTGGAGAGAGACCTTCGAGATGGTGGAGGAGTAAGATGTGGAGATCACCTTCCTCCCCACAAATACATCAGGAAAACATCTACATGTGGAACAACTCCTACAGAACACCTACTGAATGCTGACAGAAAACCTCAGACTTCCCAAAAAGCAAAAAACTCCCCACGTACCTGGGTAGGGCAAAAGAAAAAACAGAGACAAAATAATAGGGTTGGGATCTGCCCCTCTGGGAGGGAGCTGTGAAGGAGGAAAAGTCTCCACACACTAGAAAACCCCTTCACTGGTGGATACGGGGGGCAGGTGGGGTGGTGGTGAGGAAGTTTCAGAGCCATGGAGGAGAGCGCAGCAACAGGGGTGCAGAGGGCAAAGTGGAGAGATTCCCGCACAGAGGATCAGTGCTGACCAGCACTCACCAGCCTGAGAGGCTTGTCTGCTCACCTGCTGGGGTGGGTGGGAGCTGAGAGCTGAGGCTCAGGCTTCGGAGTTCAGATCCCAGGGAGAGGACTGGGGTTGGCTGCGTGAACACAGCCTTCAGGGGGCTAGTGTGCCACAGCTAGCCGGGAGGGAGTCCGGGAAAACGTCAGAACTGCCTAAGAGGTAAGAGACCATTGTTTCAGGGTGCACAAGGAGAATGGCTTCAGACCACCACCTAAACAAGCTTCAGAGATGGTCACAAGCTGTGGCTATCAGCACAGACACCAGAGACGGGCATGAAACGCTAAGGCTGCTGCTGCAGCCACCAAGAAGGCTGTGTGCAAGCACAGGTCACTATCCACACCTCCCCCTCCAGGAGCCTGTATAGCCTGCCACTGCCAGGGTCCCAGGATCCAGAGACAACTTTCCCAGAAGAACACACAGCATGCCTCAGGCTATTGCAATATTGCATTGGTTTCTGCCCCTGCAGGCTTGCTCCACATTCCATACCCCTCCCTCTCCCCGGCCTGAGTGAGCCAGAGCCCCCTAATCAGCTTCTCCTTTAACCCCATCCTGTCTGGGTGGGAAAAGATGCCCTCAGGTGACCTACATGCAGAGGTGGGGCCAAATCCAAAGCTGAACCCCAGGAGCTGTGCGAACAAAGAAGAGAAAGGGAAATTTCTCCCAGCAGTCTCAGGAGCAACGGATTAAATCACCACAATCAACTTGATGTACCCTGCATCTGTGGCATACCAAAATAGAGAATGAATCATCCCAAAAGTGAGGCAGTGGACTTTGGGAGCAACTGTAAACTTGGGGTTTGCTTTCTGCATCTAATTTGTTTTGGTTTTAGGTTTATATTAGTTTAGTATTTAGAGTTTATTATCATTGGTAGATTTGTTTATTGATTTGGTTGTTCTCTTCCTTTTTCTTCTTTATATATATTTTTCCTTTTTCGCTATTTGTGAGTGTGTATGTATATGTTTCTTTGTGTGATTTTGTCTGTATTTGTCCAAGGGTTCTGTCTGTTTTTGTTTTTTTTAGTATAGTTTTTAGTGCTTGTTATCATTGGTGGATTTGTTTTTTGGTTTGGTTGCTCTTTTCTTTCTTTTCTTTTTTTATTACTTTTTAATATTTATATTTTTAATAATTTTTATTTTAATAACTTTATTTTCTTTCTTTCTCTCCCTCCCTCTCTCTCTCCTTCTTTCTTTCTTTGTTTCTTTCTTTCCTTCTTTCCTTGTTTCTTTCTTTTTTTCGGTCTTGGTGCTCCAGTTGGGTGTCAGCCCTGTGCCTCTGAGGTGGGAGAGCCAAGTTCAGGACATTGATCCACCAGAGACCTCCTGGCTCCACATAATATCAAACAGCAAAAACTCTCCCAGAGATCTCCATCTCAATGCTAAGACCCAGCTCCACTCAACGACCAGCAAGCTACAGTGCTGGACACCCTATGCCAAACAACTAGCAAGACAGGAACACATCACCACCCATTAGCAGAGAGGCTGCCTAAAATCATAATAAGGTCACAGAGACCCCAAAACACACACCCGATGTGATCCTGCCCACCAGAAAGACAAGATCCAGCCCCACCCACCAGACCACAGGCACTAGTCCCCTCCACCAGGAAGCTACACAACTCAATGAACAACACTTATCCACCAGGGGCAGACACCAAAAACAACAGGAACTATGAACCTGCAGACTGTGAAAAGGAGACCTCAAACACAGTGAGTTAAGCAAAATGAGAAGACAGAAAAACACAGCAGATGATGGAGCAAGGTAAAAACCCACCAGACCTAACAAAGAGGAAATAGACAGTCTACCTGAAAAAGAATTCAAAGTAATGATAGTAAAGATAATCCAAAATCTTGGAAATAGAATGCAGAAAACACAAGAAATGCTTAATAAGGACTTAGAAGAACTAAAGAGCAAACAAAAAATGATGAACAACACAGTAAATGAAATTAAAAATTCTCTAGAAGGAATCAATAGCAGAATAACTGAGGTAGAAGACCGGATAAGTGACCTGGAAGATAAAATAGTGGAAATAACTACCACAGAGCAGAATAAAGAAAAAAGAATGAAAAGAATTGAGGACAGTCTCAGAGACCTTCTGGGACAACATTAAACACACAAACATTCGAATTATCGGGTTCCCAGAAAAAGAAATGTACTGAGAAAATATTTTAAGAGATTATAGTTGAAAACTTCCCTAGTATGGGAAAGGAAATAGTCAATCAAGTCCAGGTAGCACAGAGAGTCCCACACAGGATAAATCCAAGGAGAAACATGCCAAGACACATATTAATCAAACTATCAAAAATTAAATACAAAAAAAAATATTAAAAGCAGCAAGGGAAAAACAACAAATAACACACAAGGGAATCTCCAAAAGGTTAACAGCTGATCTTTCAGCAGTAACTCTGCAAGCCAGAAGGGAGTGGCAGGACATATTTAAAGTGATGTAAGGGAAAAACCTACAACCAAGATTACTCTACCCAGCGAAGATCTCATTCAGATTTGACAGAGAAATTAAAACCTTTACAGAAGCAAAAGCTGAGAGAATTCAGCACCACCAAACCAGCTTTACAACAAATGCTAAAGGAACTTCTGTAGGCAGGAAACACAAGAGAAGGGAAAGACCTACAATAACAAACCCAAAACAACTAAGAAAATGGGAATAGGAACATACATATCGATAACTACCTTAAATGTAAATGGATTAAATGCTCCAACCAAAAGACATAGACTGGCTGAATAGCTACAAAAACAAGACCCGGGGCTTCCCTGGTGGCACAGTGGTTGAAAGTCCACCTGCCGATGGACTCAGGGGACACAGGTTCATGCCCTGGTCCGGGAAGATACCACGTGCCGCGGAGTGGCTGGGCCCGTGAGCCATGGCCGCTGAGCCTGCACGTCCGGAGCCTGTGCTCCACAACGGGAGAGGCCACAGCAGGGAGAGGCCCGTGTATCACAAAAAAAAATAATAAAAATAAAAACAAGACCCATATATATGGTGTCTACAAGAGACCCACTTCAGACCTAGGGACACATACAGACAAAGTGAAGGGAGGGGAAAAAGATATTCCATGCAAATGGAAACCAAAAGAAAGCTGGAGTAGCAATTCTCATATCAGAAAAAATAGACTTTAAAACAAAGACTATTACAAGAGACAAAGAAGGACACTACATAATGATCAAGAGATCAATCCAAGAAGAAGATATAACAATTGTAAGTATTTATGCATGCAACATAGGAGTACCTCAATACATAAGGCAAATGCTAATAGCCATAAAAGGGGAAATGCACAGTAACACAATCATATTAGAGGACTTTAACACCCCACTTTCACCAAAGGACAGATCATCAAAAATGAAAATAAATAAGGAAACACAAGCTTTAAATGACACATTTGACAAGATGGACATAATTGATATTCATAGGACATTCCATCCAAAACCAACAGAATACACTCTCTTCTCTAGTGCTGATGGAACATTCTCCAGGATAGTTCATATCTTGGGTCACAAATCAAGCCTCAGTAAATTTAAGAAAAGTGAAATCATATCAAGCATCTTTTTTGACCACAACAATATGACACTAGGTATCAACTACAAGAAAAAAACTGTAAAAGAACCAAACACATGGAGGCTAACAATACACTACTAAATTACCAAGAGATCACTGAAGAAATCAAAGAGGAAATCAAAAAATACCTAGAAACAAATGACAAAGAAAACACAGAGACCCAAAACCGGTGGGGTGCAGCAAAAGCAGTTCTAAGGGGGAAGTTTATAGCAATACAATCCTACCTCAAGAAACAAGAAAAATCTCAAATAAACAACCTAACATTACACCTTAGGCAATTAGAAGAAAAGAAGAAAACAAACCCCAAAGTTAGCAGAAGGAAAGAAATCATAAAGACCAGATCAGACATAAATGAAAAAGAAATGAAGGAAACAATAGCAAAGATCAATAAAACTAAAAGCTGGTTCTTTGAGAAGTTAAACAAAATTGATAAACCATTAGTCAGACTCATCAAGAAAAAAAGGGAGTAGACTCAAATCAATAGAATTAGAAATGAAAAAGGAGAAGTAACAACTGACACTGCAGAAATAAAAAGGATCATGAGAGATTACTACAGGCAACTATATGCCAATAAAATGGACAACCTGGAAGAAATGGACAAATTCTTAGAAATGCACAACCTGCCAAGACTGAACCAGGAAGAAATAGAAAATATGAACAGACCAATCACAAGCGCTGAAATTGAAACTGTGATTAAAAATCTTCCAACAAACAAAAGCCCAGGACCAGATGGTTTCACAGGCGAATTCTATCAAACATTTAGAGAAGAGCTAACACCTATCCTTCTCAAACTTTTCCAAAACATAGCAGAGGGAGGAACACTCCCAAACTCATTCTACAAGGCCTCCATCACCATGATACCAAAACCAGACAAAGATGTCACAAAGAAAGAAAACTACGGGCCAATATCACTGATGAACATAGATGCAAAAATCCTCAACAAAATACTAGCAAGCAGAATCCAACAGCACATTAAAAGGATCATACACCATGATCAAGTGGGGTTTATCCCAGGAATGCAAGGATTCTTCAATATATAAGCAAATCAATCGATGTCATACACCATATTAACAAGTTGAAGGATAAAAACTATATGATAATCTCAATAGATGCAGAAAAAGCTTTTGACAAAATTCAACACCGATTTATGGTAAAAACTCTCCAGAAAGTAGTCATAGAGGGAACCTACCTCAACATGATAAAGGCTATATATAACAAACCCACAGCCAACGTTGTTCTCAATGGTGAAAAACTGGAACCATTTCCTCTAAGATCGGGAAGAAGACAAGGTTGCCCACTCTCACCACTATTATTCAACATAGTTTTGAAAGTTTAACCATGGCAATCAGAGAAGAAAAAGAAATAAAAGGAATCCAAATCAGAAAAGAAGAAGTAAAACTGTCACTGTTTGCATCCTAAAAATTTGGTAAAGTAGCAGGATGCAAAATTAGTGCACAGAAATCTCTTGCATACTTATACACTAATGATGAAAAATCTGAAAGAGAAATTAAGGAAACACTCCCATTTACCACTGCAACAAAAAGAATAAAATACATCGGAATAAACCTACATAAGGAGACAAAAGACTTGTATGCAGAAAACTGTAAGGCACTGATGAAAGAAATTAAAGATGATACAAACAGGTGGAGAGATATACCATATTCTTGGATTGGAAGAATCAACATTGTGAAAATGACTCTAGTACCCAAAGCAATTTACAGATTCAATGCAATCCCTATCAAACTACCAATGGCATTTTTCACAGAACAAGAACAAAAAATCTCACAATTTGTATGGAAACACAAAAGACCCGAAATAGCCAAAGCAATCTTGAGAACGAAAAACAGATCTGGAGGAATCAGGCTCCTGGACTTCAGACTATACTACAAAGCTACAGTAATCAAGACAGTATGGTACTGGCACAAAACCAGAAATATAGATCAATGGAACAGGATAGAAAGCCCAGAGATTAACCAACGCACATATGGTCACCTTATCTTTGACAAAGGAGGCAAGAATATACAATGGAGAAAAGACAGCCTCTTCAATAAGTGTTGTTGGGAAAACTGGGCAGCTACATGCAAAGGAATGAAATTAGAAAACTCCCTAACACCATACACAAAAATAAACTCAAAATGGATTAAAGACCGAAATGTAAGGCCAGACACTATAAAACTTTTAGAGGAAAACATAGGTAGAACACTCTATGACATAAATCACAGCAAGATGCTTTTTGACCCACCTCCTAGAGAAATGAAAACAAAAATAAACAAATTGGACCTAATGAAATTTAAAAGCTTTTGCACAGCAAAGGAAATCATAAACAAGATGAAGAGACAGCCCTCAGAATGGGAGAAAATATATACAAATGAAGCAACTGACAAAGGATTAATCTCCAAAATTTACAAGCAGCTCATGCAGCTCAATAACAAAAAAACAAACAACCCAATCCAAAAATGGGCAGAAGACCTAAATAAACATTTCTCCAAAGAAGATATACAGATTGCCAACAAACACATGAAAGAATGCTCAACATCATTAATCATTAGAGAAATACAAATCAAAACTACAATAAGGTACCACCTCACACCAGTCAGAATGGCCATCATCAAAAAATCTACAAACAATAAATGCTGGAGAGGATGTGGAGAAAGGGGAACCCTCTTGCACTGTTGCTGGGAATGTAAATTGGTACAGCCACTATGGAGAACAGTATGGAGGTTACTTAAAAAACTACAAATATGGGAGGGAGGGAGACGCAAGCGGGAAGAGATATGGGAATATATGTATATATATAACTGATTCATTTTGTTGTGAAGCTGAAACTAACATACCATTGTAAAGCAATTATACTCCAATAAAGATGTTAAAAAAAAAAAAACTACAAATAGAACTACCATACGACACAGCAATCCCACTACTGGGCATATACCCTGAGAAAACCATTAATTCAAAAAGAGTCATGTACCACAATGTTCATTGCAGCTCTATTTACAATATCCAGGACATGGAAGCAACCTAAGTGTCCATCACAGATTAATGGATAAAGAAGATGTGGCACATATATACAATGGAATATTACTCAGCCATAAAAGGAAACGAAATTGAGTTATTTGCAGTGAGGTGGATGGACCTAGAGTCTGTCATACAGAGTGAAGTAAGTCAGAAAGAGAAAAACAAATACCATATGCTAACACATATATATGGAATCTAAAACAAAAACAATCCTTTTGACGAACCTAGGGGCAGGACAGGAATAAAGACGCAGACGTAGACAATGGACTTGAGGACTTGGGGAGGGGGAAGGGAAAGCTGGGACGAAGTGAGAGAGTGGCATGGACTTATATATACTACTAAATGTAAAATATATAGCTAGGGGGAAGCAGCCACATAGCACAGGGAGATCAGCTCAGTGCTTTGTGACCACCTACAGGGTTGGGATAGGGATGGTGGGAGGGATACGCAAGAGGGAGGGGATATGGGGATGTATGTATATGTATAGCTGATTCACTTTGTTATAAAGCAGAAACTAACACACCATTGTAAAGCAATTATACTCCAGTAAAGATGTTAAAAAAAAAAAGACTATTAGATAACCAGGTAATCAATACTCCCTGGCAAGATGTAGAATATTTCCATTATCCTAGAAAGTTCCTTCATGCCCCTTCCAAAAACCCTTGTGCTGCCTTGAGGCAGCCACCATTCCAATTTCTATTCCCATAAATTAGCTTTTGAACTTCATATAAATGGAATCATACATTATGTACTCTTTTGTTACTGACTTCTTTCACTCATATAATATTTTGTATTCATGTTATTACATTTATCATCAGTGTGTACTTTTTTATTTCTGAGTGGTAGTACATTTGCAAATATACCAAAATTTATAAATCCTTTCTCCTTTTGATGGATCAATTGTTTCCAACATTTTGCTATTATGATTAAAGCTGTAGTAAGCATTCTTGTTAATGGAAGGCCACCGGACTGACAATCTCTGTTATCTCAAAAGGCCCCAGGTAGTAGCACCCCACATTTTAGTTAGCACAGTAGGGAAGTATGTAAGTAATGGGGGAGACCTGGTACATATGTCACTTGAACAGTTGTACCTGAGGTCAGATACTTACAAGAAAACTTCTTGAACTGGTCCTTAGCCTTCTTGAAGGTAGGGAAGTAACAGAAATACAGTAGGACATTCTGAATGGAGGAATGCAGTTGCTTGTGCTATACATTTGATAGGTGAATCATTTGCTGTATTGGTAGGAGATATAGTAATAGAAGAATACTCCCTATACCTGGCGATATTTTCCATTCGCATGTCGGTCTGGAGATCATTGAATATGGACTTGGAGGGCTTTCGACTCCTCCAAAATCAAAAAACAAACTGAGGGTCAATTGCTAAAATCATGGCGTTTAGAGTAAATTATCAATGATAAACAATTTGACAAAAGAAAAGTTGGTTGATGGAGTGCATGAAGTGCCACATTGCAAAGGATCTACCATCAGGACAATCTGGAACAGAAATGCAGGATAAGCACTCCAGCCTACCTGGTACAAAAGTTGAATGAAAGCACCCCTCAACCATTTGGAATTGCTGAAGCCCCTGTGTTTTCAGGTAATTCAGGGAATGGGGAGAGCCCCTAAAAAAAGAACTTCTTACTAATAGGATTATGAGTTCTAGAATAATTCATTAGTAAAATAAATGAGACGTAACTGTGCCCCCATTTTATGGAGCAGTTTATATTTGTGACATTAATAATGACAAGTTACTTTGCACTTCCTTTATTTTTAGATCTTCCTCCTTCACTGTCAACTGCAGAAACAGCTGGGTGTCTTAAGATAACAAAGAAGGTAGCGAGATTATGAAACTTGAAATAGCGGAAGTGTATGAAGAGAGTGACTGCAAGCCCAGGTAGGCAGAACTGGCCCCCTCAGAGGACAGTGGGCCCCAAACATTGCCAGAGGGGCAGTACCTCATGTGCTCAACACTTGACGTGCATTCTCTCACCTAATCTTCACATTTTCAGATGAGAAAACAGAGACACACAAATGAAATCACTTGCCTGAGGCTCACTCAGCAATAGGAAGAGCCAGGATTGTACCCAGCTGTGCTCACAATCACTATGCCAGCTGCTTTGTGATCCCAAGGCTGATGGTTTCCTCCAGAAGAGCTCTCTGGTCAGGTTTGCCAATCTATTTGTGAACTCCAATTCACCCAGGAGTTTTTTGGTTTGGTTGCTTTTTGGTTAATGTTTTTTTTAAGCTGTAGATGAAGAACTCCATCTCTCTCAGGGTTTAATATAGCAGCACATTATTCTGGCTGGCATTTCTAATAGTTCCCTGGGTAGCAGGCCTGTGTCTGGGAAGCAGCCAAACACTGAAGCTCAGAACTTATTTTCAAATTCCTAAGGTCTAAAAACACTCTCTGGCAGGCTTGAATGCTACCAAATCAAGTACTGTCAAATGGTTGTTCTTGAGTGTCAATGCTTAAAGCTCATAATTCTCCATGCACCTAAATAATAATTATTTAATTATATTAGGGGCAAGTCCTTCTTCTACTTCTTCTTTTTGTACTTAACACTTTGTCCAAGCTTCAGCTCAAGTCCATCTCCTCCTCCTAGTAGATGGAGTCCACAGGGTTCTCTCCCTTCTCGGAGCGCTCGTAGCCCTTCCTCTCTTGTCCCACTCAGTTGAAAACACATGAATTATTCCCAACTGCATTATCTATCACTGTTGAAACAGCAAAATTAGTAACGAGGGAAGAAAATTAAGAGGATAACCAAATGGAAAGGTATTGTTTTTAATTGTTATAAATTGGTCCCCAAATAGGCCTGTGGCCTTAGAATGTTCTTTAACCTTCTAAAAGGGACATTTCTCCACCTGCTATGTTAAAAGGTGAGGCAGATGATGAAGTGAAGGGGATAGAAACCATGATGTGCTTCAGTTCAATTTACTGAGCTTAATGGTAGGATAGTCAACTGGAGAAATGTACATGTTAGAAGGTTAAAGAACATTCTAAGGCCACAGGCCTATTTGAGGGCCAAATTGAGTTGTCTGTCTTTGATGCCCCCAGTTACTTTTCTTGAACTCATCCTAGTACCAGGGACCTAGGACTCACACTTTCCCCAGTTTCTTCTCCCTGCCCCCTGCCTCCCTGTTTGGGAGATCTATGTGAGTGTCCTCCCATAATCTAGCCAGCCTTCCTCTAAAGGATTAGCATGTGGTCACTGAACTCCAGGCAATTTGAGAGTTCCCTGCTCTCTGCAAATAGATCTCCCAGACAGTGTCCTTTGGCCTAGCCTAGATTCCTTCTGCACTGCTCTCCACAAGGAGATGTGGACTTGAACCATGTTTCTACATCATGACCAAAGAGTTCTCAGGACTGTGCTTACCTGCCAAATTTAGCTCTCAACTAAGCCAAATCCCCCTGCTCTGGCATGTCTCACACTTTAGTTATCAGATCAGATATTAAGACTTGACCATCCCCCTCCTATTGAATGCTCTAAATTGATGGGAGACCAAATAAATTTTGTATACCAACTGTATCCAAGTAGTCACTATATACAGGCATATCTTGGAGATATTACGGATTTGATTCCAGTCCTCTGCAATAGAGCAAATATCACAATAAAGCGAGTCACACAATTTTTTCTGGTTTCCCAGTGCATATAAAAGTTACTTGTAGTCAGTTAAGTGTGCAATAGTATCGTGTCTAAGAAAACAATGTATATAGCTTAATTTTAAAATACTTTATTGCTAAAAAGTGCTAAGCATCATCAGAGGCTTCAGCAAGTCATAATCTGTTTGCTGGTGGAGGGTCTTGCCTCAATGTTAATGGTTGCCAACTGATCAGGGTGGTGGTTGCTAAAGTTTGGGGCGGCCATGGCAATTTCTTAATATAAGGCAACAATGAAGTTTGCTGCATCACTTTACTCTTACTTTCATGAATGATTTCTCTGTAGCATGCAATGCTGTTTGATAGCATTTTACCCACAGTAGAACTTGTTTCAAAAAGACCCCTAATAAGAGAGTCAGCCTGTCCTTTGAAGCTTTGAAGCCAGGCAATGATTTCTCTTCTCTAGCTATTGAAAGTCCTAGATGGCATCTTCTTCCAGCAGAAGGCTCTTTCATCTACATTGAAAATTTGTTGTTTAGAGGAGCCACATTCATGAATTATCTTAGCTAATCTTTTGGATAACTTGCTGCAGCTTCTACATCAGCATTTACTGAGTCACCTTGCACTTTCATGTTATGGAGCTGGCTTCTTGTCTTAAACCTCGTGAACCAACCTCTGTCAACTGCAAGCTTTTCTGCTGCAGCTTCCTAACCTGTATCAGCCTTCACAGAATTGAAGAGAGTTAGGGCCTTGCTCTGGATTGGTCTTTGGTTTAGGGGAATGTTGTGACTGGTTTGATCTTCTATCCAGGCCATCAAAATCTTCGGCATATCAGCAATAAGGCTGTTACGCTTTTTTATCATTCATGTGTTCACTGGAGTAGCACATAATTTCCTTCAAGAACTTTTCCTCTGCAGTCACGACTTGGCTGTTTGGCTCAAGAAGCCTAGTTTTTTCAGCTTTCAACATGCCTTCCTCACTAAGCTTAATCATTTCTAGCTTTTGATTTAAAGTGAGAGACATGTGACTCTTCCTTTCACTTGAACACTTAGAGGCCACTGTAGGGTTATTAATAGACCAAATTTCAATATTATTGTGTCTCAGGTAATAGTGAGGCTGAGGGAGAGAGACAGAAGAATGGCTGGTTGGTGGAATAGTCAGAATACTCACAACATTTATCAATTAAATTCACTATCTTATATGGGCACAGTTCATGGCGCCTGAAACAATTACAACAGTAATACCAAAGATCACTGATCACAGATCACCATGACAAATATATAATAACAAAAAATTTGAAATATTGTGAGAATTACCAAAATGTGACACAGAAACATGAAGTAAGCAATTGCTGTTGGAAAAAATGGTGCTAATATACTTGCTCAATACAGGGTTGCCGCAAACCTTCAATTTGTAAAAAACCGTGATATCAGCAAAACACAATAAAGCAAAGTACAATAAAATGGGGTATGCCTGTACACTTAATCCAACAGCTGGACCAGGAAACTGAAGTTCTATAGAAATGCCTCTGGATGTGTGTCAGGGGTGAGGGCAGATTCCCTGAAACTGCTGCAACCAATCTTATCAACAACTGCAATTTCTGGAAAAATAAGATGTCGGGGGGAGTGGTCTACATAGGAGTTGGTGATGGTGGTGATGGTGGTGTGTGTGTCTGTGTGTGTCCCATCATGTAAAGGTACCTGCACTGGACTTTTTATGAAGACCAAGGTGGATAAGGTCCCACATGGGACCACAAGACCAAAGTCAGAATATGAATCTGAAAGAATGTGAAACACTCAGGGAAAAGTGGAAAAGCACTGTCACCAAGCAGAAAGAAGGCAACATCTGAGGTCAAGGAAAGTGGGACTCCAAGCTCCGGCTACTAGCACTGCAAGTCCTCTACATCTCACCTGGTATATAGAGTCTGGCCTCCCCACTGGGCAGGCTGTGAAGAATAGCTCATTGAGTGATGATTATATGGCACCATCTGAATGCTTGTTATGGTAAGTTGGAGCCAATAATTGTTCAAATGGCCCATGTTTTTTATTCATATCATTTCTCTCCCCTTTCCAATTTTCTTCTCCAGAAGTGTCTGCACTTTAAGATTGCTAAAGAGGGCAATATTTAAACCAGGAACAAAGTGTATGAAGAAAGCATTGGGGGAAGAAACTTTGGGACATTAAATCCTACAGGTAAAATTTTGCTATCCTAAAGAGGCTTTACTCCTCTCGATATTCCACATATACATAGACAGACTTCTCAAAACACTCTTTATAAAAATACTATTGAAGAACTGCATGTTCAGCATTACCTAATTTCCTCATAAATCTCTTGCCTTTTAATAAGCTAAGTGGCTATTTGCTGAATTTCCCTGATTTATTGGTATCTTTTGAGGGCTGAGGATATATCCAGATACTAAGTGATTAAATGTGGATGAAAATGGTACATTACCATAATAACGACAGAAAAGAGAATCGTGACTAGGCATACAGAACACCTCACAGAGATGCATGTCTACAGCTTCTTAAAAGGGCAGGCTCCAGAGCCGCAGAGAAAACTGCACCATCAAGCTAGTTTTTATGGAAAATCTTCCCAGTTCCACTCACTGGAGGTACATTCCACAGGGACTACGGCCCCCTCAGAACTCAGTTTCATGAAGCAGTGGGAACTTCAGGCTGCCAACTAAACTGAAGGGAATCCTGGATCCTGTATTCACTTTAGCCACCAAACTATGTGACCTGCAAAGGATATTTCAACTTTTCTGACACCTGCATTCTTCAACTGTTAATCAAAGGCAATCGCTGCTGAGGACAGTCATCATAATACCCTCTTTTAAAACAAAACACTTTGATTTAACAGAACGTTATGGAGGCACTACAAAATGAAAGATTATGTCACAGGTCTTTTTTATAATTGTTAAAGCGCCACCTGCTGGCAATACTGATCTTACATACCAATTCTCTGTGAGACATTGGTATCAGAAAGGTGAGAAATGTTAACTACTCATCCACAAAAGAGAACCTAGATTCAAAACGCAAATAACGAAAATGGCGCCAGCAAAGCCCTCTCTTCTTACAGTGTTACCACAGTCCAATTGCACAAGTTATTACCCCTATACAACACTAGGGAATGACCTAGCAACTCTATTATATTATTCAGCAGGATATTTTTTTTAATGGCACGAATATCTACAAAAAATATAGAAAAATCGATATTGCTCTAATAGGCTGAGAAAGAATTTATAGGAGGTTTTCAACTTAAGAACGTGTTGTGTTTCAAAAGCTTGTGTGTCGGGCTTCCCTGGTGGTCACTTGTTAAGGATCCATCTGCCAATGCAGGGGGCACGGGTTCAAGCCCTGGTCTGGGAACCCACATTCCACGGAGCAACTAAGCCTGTGCGCCATAACTACTGAGGCTGCGCTCTAGAGCCCGCGAGCCACAACTACTGAGCCCGTGCATCACAACTACTGAAGCCCACGCACCTAGAGCCCACGCTCCTCAACAAGAGAAGCCACCGCAGTGAGAAGCCTGCGCACCGCAAAGAAGAGTGGCCCCTGCTCGCTGCAACTAGAGGAAAGCCCGCGCGCAGCAACGAAGACCCAATGCAGCCATAAATAAATAAATAAATAAGAAGCTCGTGTGTAAGCCAGATTTTTGAAGACACATCTTCCATGAAAGTGGTATTATGCAGGCTGGTTAAACTGACAGTCTTCACAACTTCCTTAAACCTTGCACAGCCTTGCAGTACTATTACTCAGTTGCTGAATGTCATTCATAGAATTGCTTCTTTGGAACACTATTCTGAGTTTTAATTTGGGATGCCCAGATTGGAACTCCTCTGCCCCTTTCCAAAGGGAGCAAGCAAGGGGAAACACCAGGATTAAGGGTGATGGGTAGAAAGAGAGTAGGGTAGGATAACTTACTCCCTACAGACATGTATCTGCATAAAAGGCCTTACTTTAGATCAATCTCCCCTTAAATGTTCCGAACTGAGACCAAAGACAAAGTTCATTTAATAATCACTCAAGAAGTAAGATGACCAAAGGACTAGAAAGATGATAAAAGGCTGTTGACCTGGAAGAGCTCAACCCGTGGTGAGGAGAGGCAGGTAAACAGCAACACCTCAATTCAATAAGTGCTACGAGGAAGATGTGAACAAGCAAGGGCCCTGGGAACCTAGAGGAGGTGGGGGACCCAGCCCAGATGGCCTAAAAAAGGCTTCATAGTAGAGATGACATTTGAGCTTAGCCTCGACAGACATGTGGGATATTGTCACCTGAGATTCTCTACTTCACCACTATCCCTATATATACCGGTTTATTATTAAGCAAGATATTTTAAGAAATAATCAGTGTATTAATCAAACTGGAAGTCTTCCCCAAAAGGCCAAACATTTTAACATAATCTTTTTCCACTCACTGACAGTTGTTAATGGTAAGGAGTGAAAACCAAATATCAGTTTTAATTGGCTGCAGGAAATGAAAGGTTATTTCACTCAAAAAGGTTTTTTTAAAAACCCATTAAACATTTTTAAATGTTTATTCCAGAAAATGATCTGGGAGCTTACTCTGATTTCCCCTCCATTCTGGCAGAGCCCCAAATAGATAGGTTTGCTTCACCTTAAGAAGACATGATTCTGAAAAGTTGGATATGAGGAAAGCTTGAATATATTAAGTCATTTAAAATCCACAAGGGGAATTAGGTAATCAAAAAAACCACACAGTAAATATATTTCCATGAAATCAAAATCTTTTAATAATATGAACACTTACCCTCGATTTCTTTATTATATTTTTACTAAAAAAGTTTACATACAGAGTTTTTGTAAAGTGGCATACTAGTAGTTGATATCATAATGATGCTACATATTAACACTCTGTATTGAAGAAGTATCATAAAAATCTCATGGCACATTATTTGCTAAGAAGTAGCATAATAACAATTGGGAGAAGGTTCCTAGGTTTACTGTACTCTACGGCTTCTATGGTACTCACAGTTGTATCTCAGGATTTCTCAAGTACTGCCCACCCATGTTCCCAACATGTGCAATCAGTCACCAGACCTCATCTAGTGGCCTAAAGGCCACGAGGCTTGTACAAGGACAATAACTGCCTCAGCAGGACAAAACTCAGATGCCTCCAAATGAGGAAACCTACTCCAAAACCAACCTGGGCTGCCCCTCCTCCTGACTACCTAGCCCAGCCTGGACAGCCTGCTTTCAGGCTGTGTCCTGAGGCTGGCTCACACCCAGGTATCTATCCAATCCTGCTTTCCTACTTGTACCTCTAAGACCCCAGTGTGGGCCCCACTCCTTGTCTCCCTGACACTAATAGGTATTGGCCCTCAAACACACAGAAACACAATTCTGGCCTTGGCTTCTGCCCTATTTTGGAATTTCTACTTTTGATACATTATTTTGTATTCCTTTGTAAAATCTAAACACTGGATCCAACCCAACGCTACAGAGTATTCACTCTGAGTCTGATAATTTTCCAAGTATCCCAAGGCAGTAGGCTCTGCTTTATCCAGGTGACAGCTTCCAGCTTCCCAGGAAACCCCAGGTGTACGTGTGTGCCTTCTTCTCCAGCTACAAGACTGCAGAGTGGGCCTCCTGGAGGTTCTCCTCAAGCTTCAGTCCCAGGTTGTCGATTCCAATGCTGGTAACTGGTGGCATGCTGCTTTCAAATGGCTCTGCAGTGCGTGTTGGAGTGGAGCAGTACAGAATGAACCCCACCATGATGACGGTGAAAGACAGGATGTAGAGTCCTGAAAACTAGGAGGAAATAATAGGCTATGTGGACAGTGCTCCCTCACATACACATCTTTGCTGCTGCCTTTTGTCAACAGAGCTTTGAGGGTTACCTTCTCATAATTTTTTTTTCTGAAAGTTGCCCAAGGAGATGCTAATGACCAAAACCGTTCTGTGTGTGTGTACTGGTGAATGTGTGAGCTCTGCCCATATCACCCACCACGTCAGCCAACTGGATTCTTGGATCTTTAGGAAATGGACTTTTGCCTTTCTCTGTGATAACCCAGCTGCATCCCACCTCACAACTAGTCCCACTTACTTAGTGGAGAGACTAAAAATTTAGCATGGTACCATGAGAGACCCAGATTCAGACCCTAGGCACAGCTTACAACACTGGTGTGAAACAATAAGAAAACAGAATGGTTTGGAGAAGGAGAAGAGAAAGAAGATGAGAGAGAAGAAAAAGTAAGACACACTCCCAGGCTTCCCTGGTGGTGCAGTGGTTGGGAATCCGCCTGCCAAGGCAGGGGACATGGGTTCGAGCCCTGGTCCAGGAGGATCCCACATGCCACAGAGCAACTACACCCGTGTGCCACAACTACTGAGCCTGCACTGTAGAGCCCGTGAGCCACAACTACTGAGCTCGCATACTACAACTACTGAAGCCCACGCTCCTAGAGCCTGTGCTTCGCAACAAGAGAAGCCACTGCAATGAGAAGCCCACACACCGCAATGAAGAGTAGCCCCCACTGGCTGCAACTAGAGAACAGCCTGCACGCAGCAACGAAGATCCAATGCAGCCAAAAATAAATGAATAAAATAAATTAATTTTTTTTAAAAAAGACATACTCCCAAAGGTAGAAGGAAAAAATGAAATGGGTTTTGAAATGAGTATTAAGTAGATTATAGTCATCTCCAGGTGTGGGCTTCTACGGGTCACCATTGGCTTCAACATGTTAATGTTTCATAGATGCTCAATTAGTTCTTAACCTTAAACCGTTAGAACTTTTTAAGGAATGGAATACCTACAGCCCTCCCCAAAGCTGGAAGGCCTCCACTGGATTCAGTGATGATGCAAAGCCAGTGATAATGTCAACCGGAGCAGCAGCCAAACTAATTTCCTCCACAGGTTTCATTCTTGGATCCAATCTCAGCACAGCACCCAGCACATAGCTGGTATTGAATAAATGTTTTTTGGGGGGGAAAATGATTCAGAAAAGATTAAAGGGAGTTAAAGCTATTTAGAGTACCCTAAACTTTTAAAGTCAGTATCATGAAGGTCAATCATGCTCTCCAATAGAATGTTCACTGTTACCTGTGGGAAAACCTAAGTAACTTATTCAAAACATGTCCTGTTTGGTTTGGTGGTTTTAAATGTTTATAAGAAAAAAGTATCTTGTTCCTCTTAAGAAGGCACATGATTAAATGGAGGCACCTTTATTAGAAGAGAGAGACTCTGAGGGAGTGAGATAATAAGTCTCCTGAATCAGAGGCTGTTTTTAAAATTTTACCCTTTGTGTCTGGATCTATACAGGAAATTTCTTGTGGCTAAACTGTTCAGTGAGTATTTACTCAAGATCAATCCAGAGGAGGCAGAGTCTGACACCAATGAATACAGAAATTGTTTAATGTCTTTTTCAACTGTGTTTTAAAATATCAGAGCCGAAGTTATTTTAGATACTATAATTTTTTTTAATTAGTGACATATTGAACTTATGATGCTGTCTTTAAAAATTTCTTCTAAGATCCTAGATATCGTCTTTATGCTCTGAATGATTTCCCACCTCTGTAATTTACTCTGAAGATAACAGCAGACCTCCTCTTTGCTCTACAAGTCTTGAAACAGCCTTTGACCAAAAAGAATAAAATCTGATATGAGTTATGAGTGAGCTGCTAGACATGCAGGGACAAAGAAACATAAAGCAAAAGAACTGCAAGGAACTTATAGTTCGCATGTTCCACTTTTGAGAATAATAGTGTAAGTCATGTGGCCAAAAAAATGACAACACAAGAAGGCTTTTTCTCATTAAAGTTAATACAGTTAAAAAGCAAATATGTACATTAAGGGAGCTTATAATAGGTAGCGACAAGTGTACTTTCACTTTGAAGCTTTTATTTCTTTAACCTTACTTCCTCCTTGGACATTATTTTACTAATGAGGGAAAAGTAAAAGTTAAACTACTAAAGCTACCTCAATATGTTTAGTTAAAAAAAAAAAAGCACAGGTAAGCGGGGCCACATGTTATACTGCAGAGCTCTCAAGCTTTCTCTGGGTATGGGTAGCCATCAACTGGCCTTGAACTGCAGAATAAAAACACCATGGTCCCCTAGTGGTGGCCATGTGAAATGCAAGAACAGCACCACAGAACAGCTAACTCACTTTTTTTTTTTTAACTCACTTTTAAGGCCCACTTTGTACCCCTTAATGATTGCTATCATAAAAAAAAAAATCTAGGGCTGTCAGGATCACTTCCCTGATTCACTTTGACATTTGTTACTTTTTAATGATGCCACCAAAAAGCTATAAATACTTCTTCAGTCTTAGTTCAGGAATACCTTAACCAGCAAGTTTGTGAAGATAACAGCTGGTTCCTGTGACATGTAAAAGCAAAAATGGTTTATGCTTCTTAAGCAGAAATTTCTGAGAACACACTGAACTAGGCATTGTGAGTTCCTGGCCAATTCCTGGGAACAGTGTAAATCAGTGCCAAGCAATTTCCACCCAGATACAAAATTTTACACGGATAAAGAAATATAGTCGCTATCCCCAGCTAAAACCAAAATTATCAAGCAACAGCCGACATTCTAACTATTTGTTCAAATGACTGTAATAGCAGCCAAGTCAACAAGCTTTATACTATGGAAAGATGGATTTCTTTCTTTTTTTAAAAAATAAATTTATTGGGCTTCCCTGGTGGCGCAGTGGTTGGGAGTCCGCCTGCCGATGCAGGGGACACGGGTTCGTGCCCCGGTCTGGGAGGATCCCACATGCTGCGGAGTGGCTGGGCCCGTGGGCCATGGCCGCTGGGCCTGCGCGTCCGGAGCCTGTGCTCCGCAGCGGGAGAGGCCACAGCGGTGAGAGGCCCGCGTACGTACCGCAAAAAGAAAAATAAATAAATAAATAAATAAATTTATTTATTTATTTATTTATTTTTGGCTGTTTTGGGTTTTCGTTGCTGCACGCAGGCTTTCTCTAGGTGCAGCAAGCGGGGGTTACTCTTCATTGTGGCGCGCAGGCTTCTCATTGCAGTGGCTTCTCTTGTTGCGGAGCACGGGCTCTAGGTGCACGGGCTTCAGTAGTTGTGGCTCACGGGCTCAGTAGTTGTGGCACATGGGCTTAGTTGCTCCGCGGCATATGAGATCTTCCTGGACCAGGGCTCAAACCCGTGTCCCCCGCATTGGCAGGCGGATTCTTAACCACTGCGCCACCAGGGAAGGCCCGGAAAGATGGATTTCTAAGGCAGTAGTTCTCAAAGCAAGACTCTTATAATAACACTAACATGCTATTTGCCTGGAGTGAGAGTGTCCGAAGAAATTCTTGCCAAGAAGGTGAGAAGGTTTCATTTTGGGATCTAAAATCTTAAAGAAACCCATTACTTCTTTTAAACCAAAAAAGTGTTCTGATTTGAACAAGATCTATTTGCTCACCTTATAGCCAAACAGAAAGAGTCCAAAGAAAAGACTGTAGAGGTCAGCTGTCAGGATGCCCAGGTTGACAGAAGTGGCACTAGTGACTTTAATCACCAGTGGCATGAAGCTGTACAGGCAAAACATACATAGGGCAAATGCTACAAACAGCAGGGCTGTGAAAAAAATGGAATATCTAATGTTATAGGAAGAAACCAAAAGTTAAAGGTGCTGTGCTTTTAAAGCTTGACTGATATATAAAATTCCCTGATCCTTTAACATACTATCCACAAAGCCCCTTGTTAACAGCAAGTATTGCAAATGAGACATACAAAGCTCTCAGAAAAAATAACAACAAGATATGATGAAGAACTTAAAAAATTCAACAGAGTGTTAAATGATCGAGGCCATAGAATCTTGCTTATGGTGTAAGTCAACAGTTCTTATCACCCCATGTTATCTACCTGCCCAGGGCAGAGAGATGCCAATGATAAAAGACATCATGGTTGGACATGATTTGTGTGGTTGAATCAAAATAAAGTATTTTTAGGGTATCAAAGATAGTCGTTAGGCCCATTATCTTTTGTTCATCTCATAAGAGCTAGTCATGTGGGTCAGCAACTACTTATAGCAGTTATCTCTGCTTCACAACCACTTCTCCAACCTCACTCAACACACACACACACACACACACACAGGCAATCTAAGTTATTTACTTGAATGAAATCATCCAAGCATGGTAAATGAATTTCAATGACACTTCATGTAGTACTTAATTTCTTTCCACGCATCATTAAATAAGGTTCAAATCTTTCCTATCAGATGAGAGTAGCAATGGAACGTGGTGGTGATTACACACCATCAGATTATTCAGGTTAATACTTCACAAATTACATCAAGCAGACAACCTTTACAAGAAGTCTGAGGACTCGAGATACAGATCTAGTTGAAAGTTAGTGTGACCAAAGGTCAGTCTTGTTCAGAATTCCTAGTAAAGAAAGGCTATTCCTGAAGGTAAAGATTAAGGATTAACTTTTATGGGGGGGTTTGTTTACAAGTTCTCAGAGAAAACTCAATGTAAACCACTATAGTTCTCTGTGTACTAAATTACTCTGTGATTTTATATAAAAATGTTTAATAGTATTACTAAAATGAAGTATTTATTTCTTGATGTGTGTCAGGGGAAAGACTAACAAGGATTATTATGTATGTACATACCAATTTTCCAGTCCCAGTGAATGCTGGCAATATCCTTATATTCCACAATCAATCTGTGATTAAAACAAGAGGTCACAGAGAGATCTTTATACTAATTTTTACTATTTTATAAGCAATTAAATTGCTTCAAGCTTTAAGTACTTCACCAAGGTGATTAATTATGTTGACTTTTGAATTTTTCTTAGCGTATAAAAATAACTATCTTTAATTAAAATGACAAAGAATAAAACCCAGAGGAGTCCATAAACACATGTTTGACTCCCTTAGAAGCACTCTACAGTAGTCAACTACAGGAGGAAAACATTACACTATGTGTTCCCTTTGAACAGGAAGTTAATATTTTCTAGGAATAATTGAAAAAGAGTCTTCACTGGTAATATAAAGTCTACCACATTATAAGCAGGAATCAAGCATCACACATGTATAAGAAAATGAGGCATAATTCTTGATGTTTCAAAAATCTTCTAATAGATATTTAGCAAGTTACTGATTTCAAATTTGAATTTGGGCCAAATAAACAATGAATATTAGTAGCTGGAAAGTAATCATCTATGACATATTTGCTTATATTGTTTTTAAGGATAAGTTTAGAATCTTACAGCTGTATGCCACTGATAATTGTTCCAAACAAGCCCACCATTCCTAAAAACTCCTGTCTGCTCAGCTTCTTCACGATGTATTCTTCACACACATTAGAAACAGCATAGAGGGAAGCCCCAAGAAGGACCAAGATGTCACCAATCAGTACATCACTACCTATAAGGAGATAAGCCACAAAAAGGAATACATTTGTCACTAGGGAAAACTCCAGCTTGCTTCCAGGAAATTATCTGGCTCATATTTATTTAAGTAAGATTTTACAGAAGAAGAAACCCTGATTTTTAGAAGTTTAAAGACTCTTGCTCGTCTCACTTTCTGGCACAATTCTGCTTTCATTTTTCTTATTTTGGATCCTCAGGAGACTAACAGATTGGAAGATGGTGGTGTATACCATAATGTAAGGCCTCAGAAAATGATTCTATGACATGAGAAATTAATGGAAATTATTGATGGGAATTCATTGAAAACTATAGGGAAGGAAGCTAGGTAAGCAAGGTAATTTTCTCAATCAAAGGAGACACTGAAGTCACTTGTATATTCAGTGAAATCATAGACCTTATTTAGATTTTACAGTATCAACTATCTGAACCTTGACATAAAGAATATCAAAATGTTCTCATCCACAGAGTAACTGAAAAAAGAGGTCATTCAGTGAACACAAAGTCTCCTTTTTGATGAAAACAAAACCCAAGAATCTACAGTAGGATTTCCAGTAACTAATCCAAATGTATGGGCCAAAAAAAGATTATTGCAAATATATAAAGAAACTTCTCTCTCATGACACAAAACAAACCATTTAGTGTGACAAAACACAGCAAGGGCTCAGGGCAGGTAGAAACATAAAGACTGCTTTGTGGAAATGGTTATAGTACCAGAAGCAAGCAAATCTAAAAGTAAAATTTTAAAGATAGTTAATCAGGACATGTTCTCTGCCTTTTACTTTATTTTTGCACAATAAAAGTGAGGACATAAGCAAAACTTTTTCTGTGACTAAACCAGAAACAAGTAACACAGTCTCACCTGAATTGTCTTCCCTCCCTGCTACTATGTCTGCACCAACCATAGTTCCTACGCCCAACAGACAGACAGCCACAGCGATGAAGTGGATCACTCTGTATCTTGCATAAAGAATAAACCACGAGAGAGCCATCAACACAGGAATCCCAAAGCAATCCAAAAGCTGCATGGAAGGAGAAACAGATGGCTTAAAACATCTCTCATTAGCTACAAGATGATTAAGTAATAACAGGAGTCAGTGTTTATTGAGCATTTATTATTGCCAGCCCTGTACTAAATGCCTTACCTGGATTAACTCATTTAATCCTCACAACAATTCTATGAGATTATAACTGCAATCTCCGTTTTACACAGGAGGAAAACAAAGGCACAGAAAGGTTAAATGAGTTGCCCAAATTCACATAGTTAAAAGTGGTGGAGGACTTTCCTGGTGGCACAGTGGTTAAGAATCCGCCTGCCAATGCAGGGGACACGGGTTTGAGCCCTGGTCCGGGAAGATCCCAATGCCGTGGAGCAACTAAGCCTGTCCACCACAACTACTGAGCCCGCGTGCCTAGAGCCCGTGCTCTGCAACAAGAGAAGCAACCGCAATGAGAAGCACATGCACCGCAACGAAGAGTAGCCCCCACTCACTGCAACTAGAGAAAGCCCGCGTGTAGCAACAAAGACCCAACACAGCCATAAATAAATAAAAGTGTTGGAGCCAGCTGATGAACCCAGGAATTCTGCCCAACAGCCTATGCAGTTTACCTCTACACTCCCACCTGTGTTTATCTTTAAGTCCAGTAGACATGTGCCCATTCAGTCAGTCAACAAATATTTAAGTATATGATATGTGGGAGACACTGTGAGAGGAGCTGAAATATAGAGGAGAACAAGAGAGACACAAAGAGGAGTATACAGAAGGCTAGACAGACACAGAAGAATCACACAACCAATATATAAATGCAATTGGGCTAAGAGCTACAGAAAAGTACAGGTTATTATGAGAGAGCAAACAGACACCATCTCCTTGACAAAGTGTCCAACCCCACCATATAAGACAGATGCTTGCTCACAGCAAATACTCTTGCTCATCTTCATCATATACTCCTCCATCACCTGTTGGTCCTGCATCCAGAAAATACTTGCTACACCCTTGATATTGCCAGTCTGAAAGGCAGGGGGATTAAGAGTGCCAAAATTATAGTAAATCCAAAATCTTTGTAAGATAAAAGAAAAAGAGATTCCATTCACTGGATTCTTAAAGTCACAAATTTGGTAAAGTGCATTCAAGGATAAAATATATTCCTTTTACTAATAATGTTCCTGATGATGTTTTTTGATTGCTCATCCTGTTCTTTTTTTAAACGTGTCCCTGATTTGCTCTGTATCTGTTTAGTCTTGGAGAAGGCAGGCCCCTAAATCTCCAACAGCCCGTTTGATCCTGTCCACAGTTGTTTACTGATTGCCTTTCACTGCAATGTTAAGTATAGGAATGGGCACCTTGCCTTGTGTTATTTATTCCAGCTGCAGAGCTCCAATCTCTCTCTCTCTCTTTTTTTTTTTTTTAGAACTCCAATCTCTTAAGTGCTTTATTGAGCCTGCCTGAACAACAAACCATTAAACGATGCAAATGATAATAGCTTGTCCTGGAAGACACCAACAGAATCCAGCCATAATGAAGTAACAAAATCTAAACTACATTCCTTAAACAAAAAAAGTGGAAAAAGTCACTCTAAAAACTATTACAGGAGACTCCCTATCCTCAAATTGTGTCTTAAAGTCAAACTTAAATCTGCTCTATTTTAAACAATTTTTGGTGGGCAATGAGTAGCCATATAAGGGAGGCACCTACATTTGGTAAGAGCTCCCAAGGCCTCAGGCCCCAGACCTACCATTGACCAGCTGTGTGATCTCTAGCTAGTCACCCTTTGAGTCAAAATCTGAAATCAAGAGGTCAGACTAAATGATCTCACAGGTACCTTCCCACTCTAAAATTCCATGACTTCTAATCTGATATCTATCACATTCAGTCATTTATCTACATTGGATCTTTTCAAAATGTGTTCTTGGTGACAGATGTCTTCTGTTTGATGCTTGTAGCTCTAAGAGCCTCCCTATTTAATTTAATCTTTAAAAATTATTGTACAGTCACAGTAAGCAAGGAACTAAGTAAGAACCTGGAATGAGGAGAAGGCATGGATATAAACATGAATTAGACTTTATTAGAGATACAGTGGAGTATAGAGGAGAAAGTGAAATTGAATTAGGCCTTAGAGAAGGGGCTTTAAAAAGGATTCATTCTAGAAAGAATAGAGCAACATAAGAGAGAGAAGCCGCCTGTGGGTACGGAATGTGTAGATGTGGCAGTGAAGTGAGAAGAGACATGAGTAGAAACCTAGGCCAGCAATGTCAATGGCCACATCAAGAACTACTACATTACTATTTGCAATTACAGAATCTTTGAAGGAATCCTTAAGAAGGAGTTTCAAAGACCATCCAATCTAAACTTCCACCTTTTCAAGGGGAATTCCCTGGTGGTCCAGTTGTTAGGACTCCAAGCTTCCACTGCAAGGGACATAGGTTCGATCCCTGGTCAGGGAACTAAGATCCCACATGTCACGCATGGTGATCAATCAATCAGTAAATAACTTCCACCCTTTCAGATTAACCAGGCCAGAGATTTACTCAAGGAGAGAATCCGCTTGAAGAATTCCAATGAGAGGCACTTTCTACTGCTGCAAGCACCTCTAGTTGTTAGATGTGCTTTTTATAATAGGGCTTGCGAGGACCATAAATGCATAACTTTTGACAACCAAATGCTTAGGTTTTTCTAAGAGGCTAAGACGAAAGAAATTGTTTGAGATTAGTTTAAGGCATGACCTTTAGTCACAATAACCCAGCTGTGTTTTGTTTAGCTGTGTTTAGACCTTGTACCAATTCATAACTTCTAATTGTCATTAGTCAGAGATCAAAGTTTCTGCAAATTGTAATCAAGTAATTAAACGGTGTGTGAGATTATGAGGATAGATGTGACTAGAAAAATGCCATTTTCTATATACTTATACTCATTATTCATTGCTAAAAGTACACTTAATACTATTTGTGATGAACTGCATCTTCTAGGTAACTCCTGGTTTTAATTTTTGTGAAATTCTGGGTTTTTCACGTGCCTCCTATTATGTCTGTCTTAACAAATATTTCCTATCTTGGCTTTTTAACCCATGCCAGTCGAAACCCAAGAGATTTGCTGAGGAAAATGCTTAGCACAATATTAAAAGGCATTCTGGAAATTTGAGAAGATGGCGGAAGAGTAAGACGCAGAGATCACCTTCCTCCCCACAGATACATCAGAAATACATCTACACGTGGAACTGCTCCTATAGCACACTGACTGAAGGCTGGCAGAAGACCTCAGACCTCCCAAAAGGCAAGAAACTCCCCACGTACCTGGGTAGGGCAAAAGAAAAAAGTAAAAACAGAGACAAAAGAATAGGGACGGGACCTGCACCAGAGGGAGGGAGCTGTGATGGAGGAAAGGTTTCCACGCACTAGAAGCCCCTTCGTGGGTGGAGACTGCGGGTGGCGGAGGGGGAAGCTTCAGAGCCACGGAGGAGAGTGCAGCAACAGGGCTGCAGAGGGCAAAGCGCAGAGACTACCGCACAGAGGATCGGTGCCGACCAACACTCACCAGCCCGAGAGGCTTGTCTGCTCACCCACCGGGGCGGGCGGGGGCTGGGAGCTGAGGCTTGGGCTTCGGTTGGATAGCAGGGAGAGGACTGGGGTTGTCGGCGTGAACACAGCCTGAAGGAGACTACTGCGCCACAGCTAGCCAGGAGGGAGTCCGGGAAAAAGTCTGGAGCTGCCGGAGAGGCAAGAGACTTTTTCTTCCCTCTTTGTTTCCTGGTGCGCAAGGAGAGGGGATTAAGAGGGCTGCTTAAAGGAGCTCCAGAGATGGGCGCGAGCCGCGTCTATCAGCGCGGACCCCAGAGTCGGGCATAAGAAGCTAAGGCTGCTGCTGCCGCCACCAAGAAGCCTGTGTGCGAGCACAGGTCACTATCCACACCTCCCTTCTGGGTAGACTGTGTAGCCTGCCACTGCCAGGGTCCCGTGATCCAGGGACAACTTCCCCGGGAGAACACACGGCGCGCCTCAGACGGGTGCAACGTTATGCTGGCCTGTGCTGCCGCAGGCTCGCCCCGCATCTGTACCCCTCCCTCTGCCCGGCCTGAGTGAGCCAGAGCCCCCAAATCAGCGGCTCCTTTAACCCCGTCCTGTCTAAGTGAAAAAACAGATGCCCTGAGGCGACCTACATGCAGAGGAGGGGCCAAATCCAAAGCTGAACCCCGGGAGCTGTGCAAACAAAGAAGAGAAAGGGAAATTTCACCCAGCAGCCTCAGAAGCAGCGGATTAAAGCTCCACAATCAACTTGATGAACCGTGCATCTGTGGAATACCTGAATAGACAACGAATCATCCCAAATTGAGGAGGTGGACTTTGGGAGCAAGATATATTATTTTTTCCCCTTTTCCTCTTTTGGTGAGTGTGTATGTGTATGCTTCTGTGTGAGATTTTGTCTGTATAGCTTTGCTTTCACCATATGTCCTAGGGTTCTGTCCGTCCGTTTTTGTTTTTTTTCTTTTCTCTTTTTTTTTTTACTTAAAATTTTTTTTTCTTAATAATTTTTTATTTTAGTAACTTTATTTTATTTTATCTTACTTTCTTTTATCCTCTTTCTTTCTTTCTTTCTATTTTTTCTCCCTTTTATTCTGAGCTGTGTGGAGGACAGGCTCTTGGTGCTCCAGCCAGGCATCAGGGCTGTGCCTCTGAGGTGGGAGAGCCAAGTTCAGGACACTGGTCCACAAGAGATCTCCCAGCTCCACGTAATATCAAACAGCGAAAATCTCCCAGAGATCTCCATCTCAACACCAACACCCAGCTTCACTCAATGACCAGCAAGCTACAGTGCTGGACACCCTATGCCAAACAACTAGCAAGACAGGAACACAGCCCCATCCATTAGCAGAGAGGCTGCCTAAAATCATAATAAGGCCACAGACACCCCAAAATACACCACCAGACGTGGACCTGCCCACCAGAAAGACAAGATCCAACCTCATCCACCAGAACACAGGCACCAGTCCCCTCCACCAGGAAACCTACACAACCCACTGAACCAAACTTAGCCACTGGGGACAGACACCAAAAACAACGGGAACTACGAACCAGCAGCCTGCAAAAAGGAGACCCCAAACACAGTAAGATAAGCAAAATGAAAAGACAGAAAAACACACAGCAGATGAAGGAGCAAGGTAAAAACCCACCAGACCTAACAAATGAAGAGGAAATAGGCAGTCCACCTGAAAAAGAATTCAGAATAATGATAGTAAAGATGATCCTAAAATCTTGGAAATAGACTAGAGAAAATGCAAGAAACATTTAACAAGGGCCTAGAAGAACTAAAGAGGAAACAAGCAATGATGAACAACACAATAAATGAAATTAAAAATACTCTAGAAGGGATCAATAGCAGAATAACTGAGGCAGAACGGATAAGTGAACTGGAAGATAAAATAGTGAAAATAACTACTGCAGAGCAGAATAAAGAAAAAAGAATGAAAAGAACTGCAGACAGTCTCAGAGACCTCTGGGACAACATTAAATGAACCAACATTCGAATTATAGGGGTCCCAGAAGAAGAAGAGTAAAAGAAAGGGACTGAGAAAATATTTGAAGAGATTATAGTTGAAAATTTCCCTAATATGGGAAAGGAAATAATCAAGTCCAGGAAGCACAGAGAGTCCCATACAGGATAAATCCAAGGAAGAACATGCCAAGACACATATTAATCAAACTATCAAAAATTAAATACAAAGAAAACATATTAAAAGCAGCAAGAGAAAAGCAACAAATAACACACAAGGGAATCCCCATAAGGTTAACAGCTGATATTTCAGCAGAAACTCTGTGAGCAGGAAGGGAGTGGCAGGACATATTTAAAGTGATAAAGGAGAAAAAGCTACAACCAAGATTACTCTACCCAGCAAGGATCTCATTCAGATTTGATGGAGAAATTAAAACCTTTACAGACAAGCAAAAGCTGAGAGAGTTCAGCACCACCAAACCAGCTTTACAACAACTGCTAAAGGAACTTCTATAGGCAAGAAACACAAGAGAACAAAAAGACCTACAATAATCAAAGACCTACAATAATCAACCCAAGAATTAAGAAAATGGGAATAGGAACATACATATTGGTAATTACCTTAAATGTAAATGGATTAAATGCTCCCACCAAAAGACACAGACTGGCTGAATGGATACAAAAACAAGAACCGTATATATGCTGTCTACAAGAGACCCACTTCAGACCTAGGGACACATACAGACTGAAAGTGAGGGGATGGAAAAAGATATTCCATGCAAATGGAAACCAAAAGAAAGCTGGAGTAGCGATTCTCATATCAGACAAAATAGACTTTAAAATAGGGACTATTAGAAGAGACAAAGAAGAACACTACATAATGATCAAGGGATCGATCCAAGAAGAAGATATAACAATTGTAAATATTTATGCACCCAATATAGGAGCACCTCAATACATAAGGCAAATACTAGCAGCCATAAAAGGGGAAATCGACGGTAACAGAATCATAGTAGGGGACTTTAACACCCCACTTTCACCAATGGACAGATCATCCAAAATGAAAATAAATACGGAAACACAAGCTATAAATGATACATTAAACAAGATGGACTTAATTAATATTTATAGGACATTCCATCCAAAAACAACAGAATACACCTTTTTCTCAAGTGCTCATGGAACATTCTCCAGGATAGATTATATCTTGGGTCACAAATCTTGCCTTGGTAAATTTAGGAAAATCGAAATCGTATCAAGTATCTTTTCCAACCACAACACTATGAGACTAGATATCAATTACAGGAAAAGATCTGTAAAAAATACAAATACATGGAGGCTAAACAATACACTACTTAATAACGAAGTGATCACTGAAGAAATCAAAGAAGAAATCGAAAAATACCTAGAAACAAATGACAATGAAAACACAACGACCCAAAACCTATGGGATGCAGCAAAAGCAGTTCTAAGAGGGAAGTTTATAGCAATACAATCCTACCTTAAGAAACAGGAAACATCTCAAATAAACAACCTAACCTTGCACCTAAAGGAATTAGAGAAAGAAGAACAAAAAATCCCCAAAGTTAGAAGAAGGAAAGAAATCATAAAGATCAGATCAGAAATAAATGAAAAAGAAATGAAGGAAACAATAGCAAAGATCAATAAAACTAAAAGCTGGTTCTTTGAGAAGTTAAACAAAATTGATAAACCATTAGCCAGACTCATCAAGAAAAAAAGGGAGAAGACTCAAATCAATAGAATTGGAAATGAAAAAGGAGAAGTAACAAATGACACCGCAGAAATACAAAGGATCATGAGAGATTACTACAAGCAACTCTATGCCAATAAAATGGACAACCTGGAAGAAATGGACAAATTCATAGAAATGCACAACCTGCCGAGACTGAACCAGGAAGAAATAGAAAATATGAACAGACCAATCACAAGCACTGAAATTGAAACTGTGATTAAAAATCTTCCAAAAAACAAAAGCCCAGGACCAGATGGCTTCACAGGCAAATTCTATCAAACATTTAGAGAAGAGCTAACACCTATCCTTCTCAAACTCTTCCAAAATATAGCAGAGGGAGGAACACTCTCAAACTCATTCTACGAGGCCACCATCACCCTGATACCAAAACCAGACAAAGATGTCACAAAGAAAGAAAACTACAGGCCAATATCACTGATGAACATAGATGCAAAAATCCTCAACAAAATACTAGCAAACAGAATCCAACAGCACATTAAAAGGATCATACACCATGTTCAAGTGGGGTTTATTCCAGGAATGCAAGGATTCTTCAATATACGCAAATCAATCAACGTGATACACCATATTAACAAATTGAAGGAGAAAAACTATATCATCTCAATAGATGCAGAGAAAGCTTTCGACAAAATTCAACACCCATTTATGATAAAAACGCTGCAGGAAGTAGGCATAGAGGGAACTTTCCTCAACATAATAAAGGCCATATATGACAAACCCACAGCCAAAATCGTCCTCAATGGTGAAAAACTGAAAGCATTTCCACTAAGATCAGGAACAAGACAAGGTTGCCCACTCTCACCACTCTTATTCAACATAGTTTTGGAAGTTATAGCCACAGCAATCAGAGAAGAAAAAGAAATAAAAGGAATCCAAATCGGAAAAGAAGAAGTGAAGCTGTCACTGTTTGCAGATGACAGGATACTATACACAGAGAATCCTAAAGATGCTACCTGAAAACTACTAGAGCTAATCAATGAATTTGGTAAAGTAGCAGGATACAAAATTAATGCACAGGAATCTCTGGCATTCTTATACACTAATGATGAAAAATCTGAAAGTGAAATTAAGAAAACACTCCCATTTACCATTGCATAAAAAAGAATAAAATATCTAGGAATAAACCTACCTAAGGAGACAAAAGAGCTGTATGCAGAAAATTATAAGACACTGATGAAAGAAATTAAAGGTGATACAAATAGATGGAGAGATATACCATGTTCTTGGATTGGAAGAATCAACATCGTGAAAATGACTCTACTACCCAAAGCAATCTACAGATTCAATGCAATCCCTATCAAACTACCACTGGCATTTTTCATAGAACTAGGACAAAAAATTTCACAATTTGTATGGAAATACAAAAGACCCGAAATAGCCAAAGCAATCTTGAGAACGAAAAACAGATCTGGAGGAATCAGGCTCCTGGACTTCAGACTATACTACAAAGCTACAGTAATCAAGACAGTATGGTACTGGCACAAAACCAGAAATATAGATAAATAGAACAGGATAGAAAGCCTAGAGATTAACCAACGCACATATGGTCACCTTATCTTTGATAAAGGAGGCAAGAATATACAATGGAGAAAAGACAGCCTCTTCAATAAGTGGTGCTGGGAAAACTGGACAGCTAAATTTTTCCATGTTCCTAATATTTGAAGATAAGACCATATCTGTTTTATATAAAAAAGTGATGCATCAGGAATTCCTTGGTAGTCCAGTGGTTAAGACTCCGTGCTTACACTGCTGAGGGTGCAGGTTCAATCTCTCCATGGTCGGGGAACTAAGGTACCGCAAGTCATGCTGTGCAGCCAAAACAAAAAAAAAGTGATGCATCAAAAGTCTTAAATTCAGGAGTTTCCCTGGTGGCACAGTGGTGGAGAGTTCGCCTGCCGATGCAGGGGACATGGGTTCGTGCCCCGGTCCAGGAGGATCCCACATGCTGCAGAGCGGCTGGACCCGTGAGCCATGGCCGCTGAGCCTGCATGTCCGGAGCCTGTGCTCCGCAGGGGGAGAGGCCACAGCAATGAGAGGCCCGCGTACCGCAAAAACCTGGTATTGGAATCTATCTTACTTTCATCTCCATTTATAAGATATTTTGTTGTTAGCAATGGGGAGTCAGTGTTATGATACATCACACAGTTTGCCAACATTAAGACAACTCTTTTCTTTTTTTTTGGCTGCATGACACGGCTTGTGGGATCTCAGTTCCTCAACCAGGGATGGAACCAGGCTACAGCAGCGAAAGCCCATAATCCTAACCACTAGGCCACCAGTAAACTCCCTAACATTAAGACAACTTAAACAATCTTCCTCAGCTCCACCAGGTTGAAAAGTACTGCTATGTAGAAACATTTTTCTTTCAATCCAGTGAGAATAAACCTAGAAAAGGAATAGAGATATAAGTTTTACTTTTGGCTACCATCTCTAACCAAGATGTCTAATAGGTTCCTTCTAATTGTTCCTTTGTCTTGAATATCCACTTTACTTGCAAACCTCCAACTTTTCTGTAGCACAATGGTAATATCCACTTTATATGCCATGTTTAAGCAACACATAAAACAGAACTCTTGCCAACATCACAGCATCCATTGCCAACTAAATATTTATGTTTATTTTCATAGCAACTGTTCTATTCTGCTGTAGCATTAGCAGTTTGGGAACTGATTAACTTGTACACATTTTCAGTAATTCCAGGAAGCCTTACTCATTAGCATATATGCTCCACTGGAAAACAGATAGCATCCACCTGTGTTTAGGTTTTCTTCAAATGAACAGGTTCTTAATAAAATTAGGTGAGCACATATGAGCTCAGATTCTTCTCTTAAAGCTATAAAACCCAAACTGGTAAGAGGACTCCTTACCTGGACACTGGTTAGAGTTGTGTACTGGTATGCTCTGACAATCAGGTAATTAGCTTCTACATCTGCTAGTCCAAGCAGGATGTACTTCCACCATTTCTTTTTCAAGATGTTTAAAAGGTTATCACTACCTGGTTGAAAGAAATCTAGATTAGTACATGTACTTAAAATGATTCCTTGCATGTTAATTTAGAGATAAAGAGTCAAAGCAAGGGTTTACTATGTATTTTGAATGTGGACCCTCCTAATTTCCATTACTCATAACCCAAACTCCTGCAACAGCTCAGCAGTCAGATTTTTTTCTAGTATGAGGCCCAAGCTAAGGTGTCATCATAGACCAAGTGTTCAATGAAAACACCAAAGAGAAAGGAAATAAGAAAAAAGTGGTTAAATTCCCTTTCCTACTGCAACAGAAATATAACATCCAGATCCCTAGGAAATGAAATGTTTGCTTATGAATTCATTGGTTATTTAACCTCTGTTCATGAGCTTCTTCAAAGAAAACTCTGCATGTGGTCATTCTTTTGGAAAAGATGTGCTTTCAAGAGAAAATTAAGCCAGTGGTAAGTATGGAAAAAAGATTTAGTGGCCCCACTGAAGAAACACCTTTTATCCCCTAAATTCTATTTATTCAAGTTAACTGTGATTCATTTCTTTGTAGAATCTAGCATCACAAGGAGATATAGAGTTGGCACATATACAAGAAGGCTTTATGGGTAAGATAACCTGCAAGGAAATAAAGGTAGTGAGACTCGTAGCCAAATAATTATCATGAAATCCCAATCAGCAGGAACATCCTGAAAACACAGTTTGTCTTCCCCAAGATAAGATGGCATGGAACGCACCTAATAACCATCCCTTAGAAGGACTACACTGATATACTTATGAATCACACTGACTTCCTAAAGGCCAATGCTTACATAGAGGAGAAAAGTCTGGGGCTATTAACCATGTACCAGTTCTATTTCCAACTCCTAAAGTTCTTGCCAAATTTGAAGATTTCCCCTTAAGATATCTCTTTACCCCTTCCCACAGCTGGTTTCCATTTCTTTCAAAATAAGTTATTTATCCTGACACATAGAAATACCATTATGTATTAAGGTTCATATTAAAAGACGATTAGCAAATAGCACACTGGTGATTTTATTATTTGCCTTAAATGTGATGAAAATGGGAGTATTGCACCCTACCTATCAGTCTGGGTTACCCATTGTCTTTACACTCTTGAATTCAATCTTATTTAATTTATTTTATAGTACCATGTTCTTCTTTTGTGGGAAGGATGGCTCTTATCATGACAAGAAGCCCCTAATACAGCATGGTGGTGAGTGCATGGGCTCTGGGGCAGGCTGCCTAGGTTGAAATCTGCCTCCACCTGCATGATTTACAGCAAGTTATCTAAGTACCACATGCCTCAGATTACTCATCTATAATGTGGAGATAATAATAATACTCACTTGATTTGTTAGGAGGCTTCAATGAGTTAAGCAATTAAAATGATACCTGGCGCAATAATGTTAGCCTAGTTTTTCCCATTTATAAATAGTTAGCTAGAAATGATAATTCTACAATGATTCTAAAACAACTTAACCAGCCAGTGATAAGATGTTAATTCCTTGCCAATTCCTTGTTTTGTTTCTCTCACAACATAGACTTGATCTATCAATACATGCAATTGGTGGTCCATTTAGCATTCTCCACTTAGCTGGAAATACATATTTTGGACAGTGAGGTTCTTGACTTTTTAAGTGTTTCTAATACTGTCTTTTAAATTTATCAACCATGGGGGGAAAAATAGAAGACCTAATTTGTAATGGCATTTACACTTTTTTTTTTTTTTTTTTTTTTTTTTTTTTTTTGCGGTACGCAGACCTCTCACTGTTGTGGCCTCTCCCGTTGCGGAGCACAGGCTCCGGACGCGCAGGCTCAGCGGCCATGGCTCACGGGCCCAGCCGCTCCGCGTTATGTGGGATCTTCCCGGACCCGGGCACGAACCCGTGTCCCCTGCATCGGCAGGCGGACTCTCAACCACTGCGCCACCAGGGAAGCCCTACACTTTTTTTTTTTAGACAACTCCTACGTTACAGTTTGGTGCTACTTATTTTAATCAACAATTTCAGAGAATTATACACAAATCTCTAGTCACCAATTTCATAGAATTCAAAGGTGTCATACTTTTCTAATAACTTTAATAAAAACAGCAGTAGTTTCCTGTTCTTGATTTTGCCCCATATTTTATTTTTTGAATGTCAAGAGCCAAAAATTTTTATGAAGATAATTTGTTGAAAAGGTAATTCCAACATTTGACATACCTGATTGAAATGCCAGCATCACTGTATAAATTAGAAACAGCAAGCAATAGTTGATAAAGCTCTGAAGCATGGGGGTATTCACTTTGTATCTTTCTGCCAAATACTGGCTGGTGATGGCTGTCCCACATATACACAAGGACAACATCTGACCCAGGGCAATTGTTTTCAAAATATTCCTAGAAAACAAAGGAGGAAATCAGAGGAACTGGCAAGTAAGTTATATCTTTCACACACACACACACACACACACACACACACACACACACACACACACACACACACACTTTAGGGCTAAACCAAAAGGAAAATGCTAATAATTCCAGGTGGTTCTTTATTTCATTTTATCGCTTACTTCATATGCACAAAAATTAAAGCGTTGGATTTTGAGAGACTACAGTTTTATTCTCTTTTACATTTCTAATTTTCCCCTCATTACTACAAAAATACATATTCCCCCAGTTCACTGATGATTTATTTAGAGATCATTTTGATTACTTTGCTATGTCATATTTTATTTGAATTATGTGTGTATGATTTTTTTTTTTTTTTTTTTTTCAGTACGCGGGGCTCTCACTGTTGTGGCCTCTCCCGTTGCGAAGCACAGGCTCCGGACGCGCAGGCTCAGCGGCCATGGCTCACGGGCCTAGCCACTCCGCGGCATGTGGGATCTTCCCGGACCGGGGCACGAACCCGTGTCCCCTGCATCGGCAGGCGGACTCTCAACCACTGCGCCACCAGGGAAGCCCTGTGTGTATGATTTTTTAAAGCTCAACTTTAACTCTAGTTTTAAAGTCTTCCTATTCATTGTTTAACATTTTCTCATCCTCTCATTCTCCCAGAGACTTGGTTCCTTCAACTAGAAGCAGAGGCTTTCAATGTTACCTACATGTTAGAATCATGGAGCTTTTAAAAATGCTAATATCCCGGGCTGCACCTGAGACCAATCATATCGTCGCCTCGGGGGGTGGGTCCAGACCTCGGTGGAGTTCAAAGGTCCCCAAGTAATTCCAAATGCAGCCAAGATTGTGAATCACTGTTCCAGAGGCTGGCACTTTGGATCCAGAGAAGAATAAGATCTAGACCCTACCCTTTGGCATTTTAAAAGATAAGTACCTTAACAGCCAACTACGAAACTGCAGAAAGCAAACTACACAACAACAGTGTACACTGTTACAACAGTAACAGTGGTGTGATTAAGGGGCTGAGAGAGCACACAGGTACTATTGGTTAATTCTGAGTGAGGGAGTTAGCAGGCAGGGAGAAAAGTTTTATGGAAGAAGTGATTTTTCAGTTAGGTCTGGAAGTATGTATATAAGAGATATCTAGAGGAAGAAGTAGGGAGAAGGGAACCCAGGAAGAAGTAACTGTAGGACCAAATGTAGAGGCACAAACATTCAATGGTGGGTTCAGGAAATATCGAGTGGCCTATGCCTAAGGCATAAGGTCAATTGCAAAGAGTGGAGGGCAAGAAGCCTGGAAAAGTAAGTAGAGGCCAGACTGTAAAAAGGTAGCTCTGGGGCTTCCCTGGTGGCGCAGTGGTTGGGAGTCCGCCTGCCGATGCAGGGGACATGGGTTCGTGCCCCGGTCCGGTAGGATCCCACATGCCGCGGAGCGGCTGGGCCCGTGAGCCATGGCCGCTGAGCCTGCGCATCCGGAGCCTGTGCTCCACAACGGGAGAGGCCACAAAAGTGAGAGGCCCGTGTACCGCAAAAAAAAAAAAAAAAAGGTAACTCTGGTTACTATGAGAAGGACTACTGAAGGTTAGAAGGTTAATATAATGATCCATGACTGAACTAAAGCCACATAAATGTGAATGTTAAGTAGAGAATGATGTGAAAGACTCACAGAGCCTAGTGATCCATTAAATCTCTGGAGGAGGTATTGAAAATGATCTCTGGGTTTCTGGACTAGATGACTGGATAGATATAAGGCTGCTGACCAAGACACAGAATACAGGATGAGAAGCAGGTTTGGGCAAGGGGAGAGTACTGAGCTTAATTTGAGAACAATAGAAATTGAGGTGGCTGGAAGGTCTAAGAGAAAAACATTAAGAGGTTTGTGACAGGCAGACTCTAAGATGGCCACCAGTGAATCTCTGTTTCTGGGTAGTTTTACTCTGTGTAATCTCTTCCACTTTAACATGGGTTGGATCTTTTACTTGATTCTAACCAATAGAATACAAGAAAATTAATGGGATACCATACTATACAACACAGGGAATATAGCCAATACTTTATAATAACTATAAATAGAGTATAATCTTTAAAAATTGTGAATCACTATATTGTACACCTGTAACTTATATAATATTGTACATCAACTATACTTCAATTAAAAAAAAAAACACCAGGATACCACTTCCATGGATACACTACCTGAGGTTATAACTTCCATCTTGCTACCCAACTCTATTGATTCTCTTCCTTGCTGGCTCGGATCAAACAAGCTGCTATATATAGACAGGCCCACATGGAAAGGAACTAAGGGTGGCCTCTGGTCAACAACCAGCAAGGAACTGAGACCCTGAGTCCAACAGTCTCCAAGGAAATAAATCTTGCCAAAATCAACATGAGCTTGGAAGCAGATTCCCTCCCCAGTCATGACTTCAGATGAGACTCTAGCCCTGGCCGACACCATGACTGCAGCCTTATGAGAGACCCTGAAGCAGAGGGCAGAGCTAAGCCATGCCCAGATGCCTAATCCATAAAAACTATGATAACAGATGTGTATTGTTTTAAGCCACTAAATTTGAGGTAATTTGTTACACAGTAGCAACAGATAACAAATACAAGGTTGAAACTCTGGACTTCAGAAAGACCATATCTGTTTTACTCTCCACTACATATCCAGTGCTGGCACTTTGTTGTCACTTAATAAATAAATATTTGTCAAGTGAATGTAAATGGATAAAGAAATTACCACATATGCCCAAATATATGGTTACCTCAAATATAAGACACTTCCACACTTATCCAATGAAGTTCAATAGTCAGAGAAAGACAAGAAATTATGAGTGCCATGATACAGAAACTAAGAGTAGAAAAACATTTCAAGAAGGATGAGCTCATCAATACTACAGTGTCAAAAACTGCAGAGAGAAAAGATGTCATCATGGCTAAATAGACACAGTTGGACTGTTAAGCTGGATGCTGCTAGATGGCTTGGAAGGAAAGCATTTTGTTAGTGGTAATGACTAAAGTCAGATTCTAGTGGGCTGAGTGAGTAGAATATGAGCAAATTAATGCACCAAACATAAATAGCTCTTTTTTTCTTTTTAATGATGAAAAGGAGAACAGCGATGGGGAAAGAGTTTGAAGTATTCTGCTTATTAGCAGCAGTGTTGAGGACAGGGTTTTTGCTTGTTTGTTTGTTTGTTTAATTATTATCTTGTTAAAGAAGCAGGGAAACTTAAACAAGTTTGGGAGATGAGCAGAAGGCAATATGGGTGAAAACTTGAAAGAAACTTAAAAGAAATTAAAAGAGATGATGAAGACATATAGTTCCTGGAAGGTTCAGGGACCAGGATTGAGAATACTGCAACTTTTATTTAAATGTTCTCTACATAAATACTTCCTTCCAGAGTTGCTCTAAGCAAAATAGAAAATACCCAAATTGCAGAAGACAGAGAATATCTGTTCTAAGAGTTTACAATGTATTTTTTCTTTGGAATATTTGCTTCAGTAATTTGCAACTAATCTCAAACAATCCTAACACAGGCAAAAAGAAAAAGGGGAAATTTGCTGGGTAAGTCAACCCTAAATATATACTTATAGAGCATCTACCATGTGCCAGGCCATGAAGATACAAAACTGGATAGGCACTCTCTGTGCCTCAGAGGCTCAGAGACCACTGGGGATAAGTAGGCATATAAACTAGTAATTAGGGCACAGACAGACAAGTACAAAAATGGGCTACTTAACAAGAACCTCAGGGGTTCACTAGACAGGCACAGTAAGGAAAGGTATCTCAAGCAGAAGGAATAGCAGGTACAAAGGCACAGAGTTCTAAAACAATATGGCACGTTCAGGGATTTCAAGTGGGTTGGTGTAGCTATAACCCAGAGTGTAAGAGAAAAACAAGAGCAGCAGATGATGGAAAAGTCAATAGAATCGAGATCAAGAAGAGATCTAAAATAGGTTCTAAAGTTGGTATCTTATTTTGCTGGTGGTAAGCTCATTGAAATCTTCTGAATAGGAGAGAGTAAAGAGATTAGCAAGGTAGGAATTGAGCATTCCTGGGTCCCTAAATATGTCATAGCACATTATGTCATAACACAGAACACCAAAACCTAACCCTTAATTCCTGCCATGGAAGCCAATTAAAGAGGAAAATTGACAGAGACAGATCTACCTAATATAATACCCAGTTTTCTGGATCAGACACCTGTGTAGATAACAATGTAATTAATCAAGATCCCAAAGACAAAAGGAAAAGGCACATTTGGAAAAGAGATTAACTCCATTTTGGACATGCTGGATTTTGTTTAATTATGAGACAGTCAAGAAGAAATGTCCAGTAGACAGTTTGGAGCTGGGAAAAAGGACTGGATTGGAGAAATAAATTTGGGAATCATGATCATAAAAGTGGTAATCGAAGTTGGGATATAAATGAGGTCACTAAAACATATACCTAAAAATTGAAAAGAAAAGAGGGTAAAAAAGAAACTTCCTGGGGGACTTCCCTGGTGGCTCAGTGGTTAAGAATCCTCCTACCAATGCAGGGGACACTGGTTCAAGTCCTGGTCTGGGAAGATCCACATGCTGCAGAGCAACTACTGAGCTCGTGTGCCACAACTACTGGAGCCCATGTGCCTAGAGCCCGTGCTCCACAACAAGAGAAGCCACTGCAGTGAGAAGCCCCACCGCAATGATGAGTAGCCCCCGCTCACCACAACTAGAGAAAGCCCACATACAGCAACGAAGACCCAATGCAGCCAATAAATTTTAAAATAAATATATAAAATTATTTTAAAAAATCAATCTGGGAAACAGCAACATTTAAGGGGCAGAGGAGGAAGAGGAATTAGAGATGGGGATGAAGGGGCATGGCCAGAGAGACGCAGGGAGAAAACAAGGAAAAACACTCTGGAAGCAAGAGTAAGTGGCATTTCAAGGAGGAAGCGCTCTACAGTTTGAACTGCAGCAAATTTCTCCTAACTGCTCTTCCTGCTCTACTCTCTCTCTCCACAAATATTGCCAAAATCAACATATCCCCCTTGTGTTCTCCCCAATCTCTTAGCCCTCCTGAGATAAGTACTTTCTAGAACTTGGTATTTAACATTCAATGCATTTCCATATATTTTCATATTTACAGAAGTATCCTTATGCAATGTATACAATTGTTTTGTCTGTTTTAATTTTTTATATAAACAGCATCATACTAAATGTATACTTTTGCAACTTGCTTTTTTGATAAACATTGTTCAAGAGAGTCCTCTATATTGATGTTAGTTCTAGTTCATTCCTTTCCACTACTGTATAGTACTCCACTATGTGATTATATCACACTTTATTTATCCATTCCCTTATTATTAGGTTGTATTCCAATTTATTTTTGCACTTATAAACAATGCCTCTACAAACATTCATATGTGTGTCCCCTGACATATATATCTAAGACTTTTTCTGGGTTTTAGCAAACTATGTGCTAACATATAATCTCCTCCACACTCAGGATGGCCTGATGGGTACCATCTAGACATCTGCTGGAAGCAGTGAACTCAGAGTACTCTACAAATATAATGAGTTTCTATTTGTGTCATGAAGTTTCTATTTGCACTTATAAACAATGCCTCTACAAACATTCATATGTATGTCTCCTGACATACATATCTAAGACTTTTTCTGGGTTTTAGCAAACTATGTGCTAACATATAATCTCCTCCACACTCAGGATGGCCTGATGGGTACCATCTAGACATCTGCTGGAAGCAGTGAACTCAGAGTACTCTACAACTATAATGAGTTTTTTTTTTTTTTTTTTTTTTTTTTTTTTTTTTTTTGTGGTACGCGGGCCTCTCACTGTTGTGGCCTCTCCCGTTGCGGAGCACAGGCTCCGGACGCGCAGGCTCCGCGGCCATGGCTCACGGGCCTAGCCGCTCCGCGGCATGTGGGATCTTCCCGGACCGGGGCACGAACCCGTGTCCCCTGCATCGGCAGGCAGACTCTCAACCACTGCGCCACCAGGGAAGCCCTATAATGAGTTTTTATTTGTGTCATGAGTTTCTATTTGTGTCATGAGTTTCTATTTGTGTCATGAAGTTTCTATTTGTGTCATGAAGTTTAAAGAAATCATTTGCTCTGGAGATATATTTAAGAGTAGAATCATTGGTTTTAGGGCATGTCTTCAACTTTACTTGTTTTGCTAAAATGCTCTTCAAAGGGTTATATCACTCCAGTTTACTCTGTTACTTTCAAAAGGAAGGAAATGAAGCAACTTCACCCTTCAACAGGCAGAAATTATATCAGGAAATGGCCAGACCCAAAGACATTTTATTAGGCTACTGAAGGAAATTTTCACCCAGGTGAGCAAGAGGTTAAGGACTTGCTCCCACAGAGTAGTATTCTTGTTTTAAAAATTTATTTATATATGTATTTATTTTTGGCTGCGTTGCGTCTTCATTGCAGTGCGCGAGCTTCTCATTGCCGTGGCTTCTCTTGTTGTGGATCATGGACTCTAGGCATGCAGGCTTCAGTAGTTGTGGTTTGCAGGCTCTAGAGCACAGGCTCAGTAGTTGTGGCGCACGGGCTTAGTTGCCCCGCGGCATGTGGGATCTTCCCCAACCAGGGCTCCAGCCCGTGTCCCCTGCACTGGCAGGTGGATTCTTAACCACTGCACCACCAGAGAAGCCCCAGAGCAGTGTTCTTTCTAGGGATGTTCTACCTGTCACAGGCTGATGAGGCAAACTAGATCTGTGGGTTGCTACCTCTTTCTCTTATGCTCATTTCTTCCTGAAGGAGGCATAGTTTGCATCAATTCTGGATGTTATGCTGCCCTATCCTAGGCATAAGAAATTCACCACTGGGTCCTGTATAGTGTACTGGGAACCTACAGAAGTATAGGCCAAAGCCAAAGAGTGAAAAAGTGCATTCACTTTGTGTCATTGTCCCCAACCACATACTTCCCTCTGGAATCATGTGTGGAAGGGTACCTGGCCAAGGAAATGGTTCCAATTTTCTGGTATTTCATTGTTTAATGACCTCATTTCTTTAAACTTCTCCTCCTCTCTTCCATGGAACAAAGTCTCAGAATTGCTAGATTTTGTTGCTAATGCCCACTTTTTTAAGTTGAGGAAACTGTGGCCCAGAAGAGGGGTGTGTCTTCCCTAAGATCATCTCAGGAGCAGAGTCTGTGCACAAATTGTCTGACCACTGAACATCTGCTGTGCCCGCTATACAACATGGTCTTAGGATAGTAAGTGAGGTCATCTCTCACGGCTGATATCTTCTTACCTCCTGTACCTCTTTGTCCTCACTCACCTTTCCCTACATTCATCTCTTTACCCTCCTTCACTTCTCCAAGATTTTATAACAGAGCTTATATTAGGAAACACCTTCTTCAAAGGATCCCTGCACCTCACCTTGCAGTCAGGAAACAAAGGGTCTAGCCTAATTTCCCTGCTACCAGTATTAACACTGTTTCTCCGTATGTCAGGAGGGCATTGGATGTCCAAAGTACAGAACACTAAAAAGCTAATCAAGGGGCTGATAACTTTATCAAATTCAGAACATTCTTTGCAGAACATAATGGGCTCAAAAGCAATAATAAATGTGAAATATGTGAGAATAAGAAATGTGGAAGCAGTAAGCCCTGTTCACAAATTGAGAAAATTCCTCTAATAAGCTCACATTTACATTAAAAAATAGCACAATTAAGCAAGCTGTCCTCCAACTATAAAGTATAACCATCTTCTAAAAAAAAAAGTCATAAATTGAGTATGGAGATTTAAAGTTACAGGAATGCACTTCTCTTGGCTCCAAATCATAATGACCTCATCTATAATGGAAGAGGAAGAGAGCAAGAATGAGAGCAAGTTAGAAAGACAGAAAGAAAGAGAAACTGAAGGGGGTGGAGGCTGAACAAGGGCGAAAGAAGAGAAAACCACTCAGACTCGTAGAGATACCATAGGCCTCAAAACAATTTTTGTTACTTATGGCTTCCTATTTAAGCATTTGGATTTCACAAGGTCCTAATGCATATGAATTCTGAATTAAACAAAGGGACTCTCTCTACACCTTAATAAAACCTGTTACTCTCTAAGGGAAGCTGACAGAAGCAACATGCATCTAACCATAGGACATATCCTGCCACTGTTTTTCAAACGGAACCTCCACTGAAGTGAACTTCAATGGCAGGATATGATCCAACTCCAAGACATATTTTCCAAGGCAGCTTCATGCTGTGGGAGCCGGGACACAAGAAAGCAGGGCAAACAAGTCATGGATCATCAGGGGTAGGGGTGGGAAAACACGTAGAAAATAAACTAAATAACATCACTTCTGACCACATTACTATCTGGATATATTGTATGAATTTAAGGAATAAAAGAAGAAAAGACTTTAAGGCATTTTATTTCCCCCCTTCTTTCTTCCAGAAAAGCTAAAGTACGTATTTTAACATCCCTTCCATTTCAAAACACATACTCATGCACATGCTTTCCAATGAAACTATAACTTCTTTTATTCATTTAATCAGTCAGTAAACTCTTCAGTCATGTACTTACTAAAGTTTCTTGGGTGCCTAATATGTGCTAATAAGCACAGGGAATTTAGAAGGCCCATGTATTTCATGGTCCCAGGCCCACTTCTCTCCAGAACAGGTCAGCAGGCTCTTGCTGTGTGCCCTGAAAAAATACCATATCCCTCTATCCTAGCACCTACCATGCTGCTTGTGGTTCTTCTTCCTCCAGGACTCTAAGCTCCAGGAGGACAGGGACATTATATTCTCCATGAGTAACACAGTGCCTGGCACAGAATAAGTGCTTCAAGGATATTTGCCATTGTTGAACATGCTAAGGAGCTTTCTGTCTAGTCGAGGAAACAGACCTCACAACACAGAACCACAATAAAATGGGAAAGTGTCAAAACAGAGTTGTATGCGTGGCCAGGGTAAGGAAAAGTCAAGACTGCCTGGAAAACGTTCACAAAGAATGAGACACTTGATCATAGACCAGAAAGGTGAACAATTTCCAGGAAGATTCAGGAATGAAGGATTTTTGCCTAATTCAAACACTAGCTTTACATAAAATATACACAAGACACAATGACAGGACTGATTCATTTATTCAGCTCTTCTTCATTTGGAATGTCAGGTTACATTGATAGTCCTTTACCTGGGGGTACATTTAAAAATCATTGGGAGCTTTAAAACAACACCAGAACTAAGACATCAGCCTAAACGAGTTGAATCACATTCTTAGGAGGTGGCATCCAAATATCAGTCTACTTTAAAAGTCCCCTAGATGCATCTAATACACAATGAAGATGACAAACCACTGAATTATTTGAAGAAAAAAAAAAGTGTCAAATGACTGATACAATGCATTGTTTGAATGCAAATCACACATTTTTGTTCACTTTATGTCTCAAATCCGTGCTGCTAGGTTGTACATTATCATCTAAAGGCGAGATTTAGTATCAAAGCTAAAAGACATCTATGGAGCCATAGTAAAGTGACAGAAGGTTTATTCAGGGAGATACACCCTCCATAGACAGAGTGTGGACCACCTCAGAAGATGACAGGCACTAGGGTATGCAGTTGTCAGTTTTTATAGGGGTGCATAATTTCATAGGCTAATGAGTGGGAGGATTATTCCAACTATTTTGGGGAAGAGGTGGGGATTTCCATGAATTGGGCCACTGCCCACTTTTTTGCCTTTTATGGTCGGCCTCGTAACTGTCATGGCGCCTGTGGGTGTGTCATTTAGCTTGCTGATGTATTGCAATGAACATATACTGAGGTTCAAGGTCTAGTGGAAGTCAATCACCCACCATCTTGGACCCAGTTCGTTCTAAACGGTTTACGTCGTGTCCTCAATGGCTGTCATTCTTTTAAAGGTTGTGCCCTGCCGCCTTCCTGTCTCAGGGGACTAGCTTAATAAACACAAAGGAATACCGTGCAGCTATAAAAAGCAAAGTAAATATCTCTATACACTCTATAAAATGACGGCCAGGAGATACTAAAAAAAGAACCAAATGAGGAGGAAAATGGGTATGGAATGCAAACATTTACCTATATTTGTTAGTATTTTTAAATGAAAACAGGTAACTTTTTACAGTTACCTATAGGTCAGGAAAGAGAGAAAGTAAGAGGTACATTATGTCTGAATATGCCTTGTTTTATAGATTTGTCTTAGGAGCCATGTATTTTACATAATTATAAAACAAAAATTAAATTTTTTAAAAGCTACATATAAAATTAAAAACAAAATTTTAAATGAACTTAAGGATGTCTTAAGTTGGTGGCAAAACCAAATAGAAAGGAATTATTTCAAGCGACTTTAAAACACACTAATTTGACAGTACATTCCTAATAGAATATACCATAGAAACAATAAGAACTGTAAAATATCTTAAACTTTTTAGAGGTAGTGTTGATATTATTTTGAGACTGTGTGCATACTGTGGAATAAAGCAAACAAGAAATGATATTAATGTATTGATTTTGGGTACAGGAAAAAGGAGATGAAGATGTAAGACTGAAGAGGTTATATTAAAAACCCTATGGTTCTGAACTTTATTAAAAGTTAGAATTAACTCAAAGGGCAATCCCTCCCTTCCTATACAAATTATACCTCAGGGTAATGAGTTAATGACAGGGAGTTTGTAGAAATACTTATATAATAAATAAAAATGGAATGACAGAAATAGAATATCATTTTACAACCCCTAATAAAATAATAATCTAGGCAATAAAACTTGATAGCTCCTAATATAACAACAACAACAATAAAGACAAGCAAACGTTATGCATCTCCTGAAGATAATACACAATATTTATGAAATAGTCTTGCCAAAAATGTAGGACCACAGGGTTTTTAACAGGGGTCCACTGATCAGGTCCATGAAAATATTCTGGGAAATACATGAACTTGGATGGGAAAAAAATACATCACAATACGTTCCCTTCTATTGTGAACGTGGGTAACAAACTGTAGAAGTATTAGCAGTACCTATGACTTTGCTGCCAAAGAATTCACAGATATTTTCATATCATATGACAACTGTTGCTGAAATTTCAAAATATCATCACTACTCCAAAATCATGGTAAAGACCCATTGTGAGATCTTGTTATTTAACGTGTTTTTTTTTAAAGAAAAGAAGCACATATATTAACATCATAATATGTTTTAATAGTTTAATACCTAAACAGATGTAATGTGTTTCCACTATAATCCTATATATTTTATTTTTTGCATTTAAAAACAGTATTCTGAGAAGGAAATACTGTACATCCACCAGAAAGATACAATCAGCAAAACTGAGAGTGTGGAAAACTCTCCATGACAAATGAACTGTTTCTTCAAAAATAAACTGCAAGAAAAAAAAGAGCCAAGAAAAGAAAAAGACAACAACAACAAAAAAGAGCCAAGAGGAAGAGGAAACGTATAGAAGAAAAAGATGTAGATATAACAACCCGTTGAAATGCATGGGCCTTATGTGCATCTTGGTTTAAAAACACTATTTTTAAAATTAAGCTATAATTGGGGAAATCTGAACATGGACAAGATATATGATAGTAAGGAACTATTGTTAATTTTTAGGGGGAATAATGGTACTATGACTACGTTTCTTAAGCCCTTATCTTGCAGAGATCAATACTGAAATATTTATGCATGATATTATATGATGCTTGAGATCTACTTTAGTATAATCCAGAAGGGGTGAAGTGGAGCAGTGCAAATGAAATGAGTTGATAATTATTGGGTGATGAGTACATCACAGCAGGTAATAGTCTCTATTTTTATTTAAACGTTTCCATATTTTTTAAGCCTAACAGAACCCCCACATTTACCCATGATAAACCCAAACATCACATTTACTTACTTTCAGTTACCAACTAAGCATGGTAACACTCATTTTCTCTTGCTTATCAGAAGTTTTAGTGTCTGATTAGTTAAAAGAGAGAGAAGGAAAAATAAATTCATTATTACTTAACAAATGCAATTTACAGGAGTTTCAATATACATTAATTCCTGGCAGAGAAGTAATGAAAAGGGGTTTATAATGGAGGAAAACCCTAAAGATTGCTGATCTAATAAAATGTCTCACATTATACACTACTTAGTATGTGTTTAGCTCCCCAGGTAGGTTGTAGGCTACTAAAAGGCAGAAACAATGTCCTATTCATCTTTGTTTATCCAGTATGTGAATCAATACGGGCAGGCTGAATTGCTGTAAAGGTAAAAAATGCCAGGAGAGAGGGGCTTCCCTGGTGGTGCAGTGGTTGAGAGTCCGTCTGCCCATGCAGGGGACACGGGTTCGTGCCCCGGTCCGCGAGCGTCCCACATGCCGCGGAGCCGCTGAGCCTGCGCGCCCGGGAGCCTGTGCTCCGCAACGGGAGAGGCTACAACAATGAGAGGCCCACGTACCGCAAAAAAAAAAAAAAAAAAAAAAAAAAATCCTTTCTTTCTATGAAAACCTGTAAAGTGAAGGGGCCAGAAGAGAACATAACATTAGAAGACTATTTTGAATCCTTGTGCTAATGTTGATTCACAGCTCACCTTTGCTTCTCCCCCAACCTCCTTATTACCTGCGATTCTCAGCTGACAATTCAAGGTTTCCAAACTGCTGACTTAAAGCTCCCTGGACTCGCCAATGGGGCATCCGTCATCATCAAATATTATTTATTTATTACATTCACATAAATGGACCCCATCAGAATACCTAACTTTATGTTTTTTATAGTGCCTCACAATTTACAAAAACTTCTCTCTACTCTCTTTGATTTTTGATCCATTTGACAGTGCTGTGGAGTTACAGACGAAGAAACCAAGACTGAGAGAGGTGAAATGGGTCACTTAACCGACGTTGTTCAAAAGTGGCAGAATTAGGTACAAAATACAAAACCCCAACACTAAGTAGAGTGCTTCTACTAGCCCACCATGTTCCCTCCTACATGATTCTGTTAAAATAACTTCAAAGTAGAGGATTAATCTCTTCTTTTTTTCCTATAACCAAATGTTTGATGACAATGGATGAGGCTGCAAAAATACAGGTTGGTGCCATCTCTCTATATAAATGCCTGACTTCTTATGTGATCATTGAATATGTCTTCAATATTATATTTCCCCATATTTTTATAATAGATAAAATATTCCATAATAACTGCAGACTGGGTTTGCATAGAATTAAATCAGTTATCATAGAATTATGATTATTTTACATTTTACTTGGAATTTTGTATACAAATATATCCTAACACACACCAAGCAATTTAATAAATACTATGCACACTACTGAAGTATATAACCTTCTGCAATACCTGGCAACTTTCATCATCACAGTATCATCCCACAGCCAATAAAAGAGAAGGCTACCAATATCAAGCCCTCTAGAAAATCAGAGTTAAGCAGAAACACACACACACACTCATCCTCACTTAAATAGAGAAGTGTGGAGAGAGAAAAGCATTTGAGATATTTGAAGGTAACTGCACCTGTGGAGTAGAAAGCTGCAGCTTGTTCAAGGGAGATGATCTCAGGGATGATCAAATCAAGTTAATAACTGTGTCTTTTTTCAGAAGAGGGGTAGCCTTTGCAGTAGTACACCACTCCTACCTAGAAACTGCTTAGTGGAAATAGTCCACAAGGCAGGCAATTGCAATAACCCATGGTGACCTTTATTACCATCTTCTTAATGGTATCCTTTTCAATTCAGCAAATATTTTTTTACTTCCTGACAGTATGTCAGGCTCTGGGAATATAGAAAAATAATAGAGAGCCTGCCTTCATGAAATTCACAACACAGCAGTGAAGAAAAACAGTAAAGAAACAATTGGGATGGGACCTAACCTAATTTGAGATTTCATGCAAGGCTTTCCTCATGAAGTAATATTTCATCTGACACAAAGAATGAAGTCAAGTTGCTCAGGTTAACAGAAAGGGAATAGAAACTGCTGTTCTGTTACCCGAAAACTGGGTTCACTTCTTAGTGGGTTTTGAGCTAAAAGACACTGCCAAGCCAAAGAGTGGGAGAAGGAAGGATTTATTACTTGCAGCAAGTAAGAACAACAGGTATCTTTCCCAAAGCAGTGTCTCCCCAACAGCAAAATTGGGGAAGTCTGAAGCTGAGGGTATATGCATATTCATGAAGGGGCTTGAGCAGAGAAGAATTCAGCATAGAATTGGGACAAAGGTTGACAGAGTCCAAGCTTTAGTTGACCGAAATCTCGTGGGTCAGAAAAGCTCAACATCATCATTCCTTAGGTTCCAGCTGCACTAGGCAGGGGGTGGGGTTGGGGGGCTCAATTCTGTAAAACAGCCCAAGAATGTGCTTCAGGCTATCTTTACCATTGAAACAGAACTGAGAGCCTTTATAACTGATTTATTCTTTGCTACTGTTACTTCTCTTGCCTAAGAACTCATTTGTTTTTTTGTTCCCTTAAGATCACTAATTACTGAGACCTGTTCAAGGGCATTGTGTCCAGGCTTAGATCACAAAATGGCTTAGGTCTTTCTCTAATGTCAAGAAAGCCATGCCTGGTTCTCTTTCTCCAGGGACCCCCTACCCTATCCGCTTATAGGGTCTCAGCGGAGAGAATGGTATTGTGAATTCTCCAGCATGCCTGGAGCCTAGAGATGCAGCTCATCCAAAGAAATTAGCAGCTACCAAATCTCTTTCAAACCTGTGGTACAACCTGAAAAGAGTACCAATTCTTGGTTGGTTATTTCAAACACTGACCATGTGCAGAAGGTGTGGGTTAGATGAGCTGAGAAAAGGTTTAAAAAAGGTTTCCTTGACATTTTATGAATTATTGTTTACATTTTTACCAGCATCCAGGTGGTATTTGTGCTCTAAAGCTGTTTTTTTTTATTGGAACTAATTTTAGACTCTATCACCAAATGTAGTAGGCAGAATGATGTCTCCCCAAAACTGTCCATGTCCTAGTACCCTGGAACCTGTGAATAGTTCACCTTACATAGTGTGATATTATGATATAAGAAATACATATTTTAGTCTTGTTTTCTGGCCAGATCTTAAAACCCTTGTAATTTTCTAAATGATAAGAGTGAAAAGCACCTTTTTTTGTTTGTTTGTTTGTCCCCAATTCCTGAAATAGCTGCAGAGTGATAAAGGTGAAAGAATCATCTTTTGTTATTCATAACAGGCCCTCTTCAACCACACCAGAGTTTATGTTAATAATATGACTTTAAGAAAGCCCCTAAGGATGGAGGACTGGCTGCCAAGGGAACCAGCCAGTGATTAGAGGGCTGGAACTTTCAGCTCCACCCCCAGGGAGGGGAGAGGGGCTGGAGGCTGAGTTAATCACTAATGATCAATGAGTTAATCACTCGTGCCTACATAACGAAGCATTCATAAAATCCCTAACCAAGGTTTTCAGAGATCTTCCAGGCCGGTGAACACACTGGGGTGCTGGGAGGGTGATGTACCTGGAGAGGGCATGGAAGCTCCATGCCCCCTCCTCCATAGCTTGCCCTATGCATTTCTTCTATCTTACTGTTCCTGAGTTGTATCTTTTTATAATAAACTGGTAATCTAACAAGTAAACTTTTCTTGAGTCCTGTGAACCACTCTAGCAAATTATCAAACCCGAGAAGGAGGTTATGGGAACCTCTGATTTATAGCTGGTTGGTCAGAAGTACAAGGTGACAACCTGGGACTTGTGAGTGGTGTCTGAAATGGGAGGTTGGGGGATGGGGGCAATCTTTTGGGACTGAGTCTTTAACCTGCGTCATCTGCACTAGCTCCAAATAGTGTCAAACTAAATTGTAGGACACCCAATTTGTGTCTGGAGAGTTGAAGAATCGGTTGATGTGAGAAAACCACGCACCCCCACCCTGACATTTGTTGTCAGAAGTTTTTTTCCTTTTACATGGCAAAAGGGACTTTGCAGATGTGATTATTGTTAAGTACATTGAGATGAGTCCTTAAAAGGAAGAATCTTTCCCATCTGTGGTTGAGGAAGGTATGACTACAGAAGAAAAGTCAGAGAGATGCAAAGTGGCTGGCTTTGAAGATGGGGAAGGGGCCAAAGGCCAAGGAATGCAGGTATCCTCTAGAAACTGAAAAAGGAAAAGAAATCCACTCTCCCTAGAGCCTCCAGAAAAGAACAAAACCCTGCTGACACCTTGCGTTTAGCCCAGTGAGACCTGTGTCAGATTTCTGCCCTAAGGAACTGTAAGATAATAAATCTGTGTTGTTTTCAGTTACTAAATTTGTGGTAATTTGTTATGACAGCACTAGAAAACTAATACACCAAGTCAACTTAGTTGCATATGACACTTAAAATCATACTTGAATCATAATATTATTTAACTATTTACATTAATCTCAATGAATGGCCTTAGTAACAAGATAATCACATCAAGTAAAAAGCCTATTAAGTAACTTCAGACAAAGTTGATCAGGAGCCATCCTGGATTAAAACACTTTCATCATTTGCTGGGAAAAAAATGAAACCATGCCATCAAGACAGAATCTACTAAACTAGATTTATTCAAACCAACAAAAGTAAAAATTGGAAATCCAGTGATTTCCTTACATATTATGTCCTGCATGATTCCTAGGTAGTCAAGAATACAAGGGAAACATTAATACTCACTGTCTATACAATAAAAGGGAGACAAGTGTCAGTCACTGTATTGAGCTTTTACATATATTATCTTACTGGATTTTCATACAAACCTAAAATGTAGGCAAAATTTTGCAAAAGTTCAAAGTTTTTTAACCAAGTTGATATGACAAACAGATAGTAACACTAGATTAAAATCCAAACAAGATTCTAAAGCCTGTATTCTTTCCATTCCTCTATGCTAAGAAAATCAAATAATTGTGGGAAGAAAGATAGTAAGAAGGGTGCCCAGTTCCAGAATCATGTCCTCTCAACTCCTACGGCATTTGCATTGTAACCTTCCTTCCCATTTTCTACATCCTGTCTGTAGTGTTTTATATGCCTGTTGTATTTGTTTTACTAGATTATAAATGCAGAAACTGTCACGGATATTTTTGTGCCTCCCCCTTATATACATATCCACACAATATCTAGTACTGTTATTATTGTTGTTGTTACTATTGTTACCATTACTATTATTACTGTTACCACTGTTATTGTTTACAGTAGTAATAACAATATCTGACACTTGTTGAGTGCACATTATGTACAAAGCACTGTTCTAACAATTTCACAATTTCATAATCCTAATGCATTTAATCCTCCCAATAATCCTAAAGGTAGGTACTATTTTTTTTTTTTCTGTCCACGCCATGCAGCATGTGGGATCTTAGTTGCCCAACCAGGGATCCAACCCGTGCCCCCTGCAGTGGAAGCATGGAGTCTTAACCACTGGACCACCAGGGAAGTCCCAGGTAGGTACTACTTTTATAGCTCTTTATAGATAAAGAAACTGAGGCACAAGACATTAAGCAACTTGCCCAATATCACACAGCTAGTAAGTGGTAGAACCTGGAGAGCAACCCAAGCAGTGTGGCTCATAATCATTGTTATATTGGAAGTACAGTAGCCCCCTCCCCTTTATCCATGAGGGATACATTCCAAGAACCCCAGTGGAAGCCCAAAAACGTGGATAGTACTAAACCCTATATATGCTATGTTTTTTCCTATACCTACATACCTACGATAAAGTTTAATTTATAAATGAAGTTAACAACAGTAACTAATAGAATAGAGCAATCACAACAATATACTGTTATAAAAGTTATGTGAATGTGATCCTTCTCAGAATATCTTATGGTACAAATTTAATGCCTTTTCCATCTTAACTGAGCATTTATTACACACTGCGGCTGTAGCTTTTGCAGTTTAAGGTGCTGCAGCAACACTAGCACACATTTCTTTTTCCTTCTTCACAACTTCACATCTAGAAGATTTGTTCTTACCATATATCTTAGCAACCTCAGCTGACAATTTTTTTCCTTATTAAGTAGAGAACTTTCACCTTTTCAATTAAAGAAAACACTTTATGGCTTCTCTGTGGTATATCCAAATTGCCAATATCACTACTCTTTCATTTGGGGGTCATTTTTAAGTAAAGTAATGGTGACTTGAACACAAGAACAGTCAATCTGATAACCAAGATGCTACAAGTGACAAATGGGCAGGACATGCAGGACAAAGGGATGATTCAAGTCCCAGGTGGGATGGAGCAGACGGCACAGGATTTCATCATGCTACTCAGAGCAGCACGAAATTTAGAACTTATGAATTGTCTATTATTGGAATTTCCATTTAATATTTTCAGACCTCAGTTGACCATGTGTAACTGAAACTGAGGACAGTTGGGATACTACTTGCATTTATTATGAACTCAAAAATCCTTTATTATTATCCTAACAAAAGTGAGGTGGCTTAATAAAAATAACTGTGTGTCAGGTGCCATACTAAGTGCTTATATATGTTGTTTCATTTAAATCTCACAAAAACTTTTGTAAGAAAGGGATTACAAGTACAATTGAATAGGTGAGAAACTGAGTTTTAGCTGTTCAGTTTGTATTTTCTCATGCTACACACTGCCTCCCTGATAAGAACAAAAATAAAATATACAATATTGAGGATTATAATACCATACAGGGAGACCAACTGATACAAATTACCTTGCATCTCTAACAATGGGCATTAACACACTCATTTGATTATATGTTCTACAATTAATTATTTTAATAAGGGGTGTTCTAATGAAAATAAGATGACATAAAATCTATTTATGATATCCTCCCTCTGTCCTCCAATTTTTGATTGGCTGAAATAAGAAAGTCTGAAACACATATTCAACTCACCTATTCTCTTTGGACACAGGTCAGAGAAACTTGAGTCCTACAGCCTACAAGAGGGGAGGGGGCAGCACTAAACTGTGGGCAACATGTAGAGGATATGGCCTCTACCTCCAGGATTCTCCCTCTCCCCAGTCTCCTGTGTGAGAATTCTAAGAGGGGCACCAATGTGAACACCCTCCAAAGGCTAGGAACAGGAGCTCCAGGAGGGCTGACAATTTGGGCTCAGGGATGGGGGAAGGGTAGATTCAAGGATGGGATTAGTATTGGGTAATGAGTGTGCTGCTGTTTCAAGAGTCTAGATGACTAGAGTTTATGACCCTGTGACAGATGTACAGCCCTCTCTCTACCCAGCCCAGTCTGGCAAATGCATGGAAGAAAACAGACTAACCCTGTTCTCAATGGGCAGCCAAGAAGCCACGACCCATAAAATTTTTAATTGCTAATACTGCCTGCCCATTGAGGCTGAGGCTGAATAGGAAGTTTGAAGAAGTTTTTTTTTTTTTTTAACCATTGGAAAATCTAAATGTACATCCCTTGTGGATTATCAAACAAAAATACAGACTTCAAAACTTGAGGGTTTGGGGTTTTTTTCTGTTTTGTGTGGTTTAAACTGTAAAATGTAATTCTCAAGTGAAGATAATCATCTGGTCTGCAGTTAGAAGAATGAAATCAACAGTGAAAGCAAAGCACAAATAAAGAGACAGGCAGAGAATCCCACTGTGGTTTGGGTTCCTGCCTCCAGCTGCTTCTCTGCTCTCTGTGGTTTGGCACTTTTACCCTCCTTGAACTCTGTGAAGTCATAAACCCTCTATTTTACCTACAACAGTGGTGAGCTGGATTTCTCTGCTAACAATCAAACTAATACACTATTTAAACACCAGCCAGGCACCAAAAGAAAACAGGAGTCTAAACCTGAATTAGAAAGTTCCTGAGGACTGGGCCTGGGAGGCAAATGGAGGTGTAAGGGAGATTTCCTGTGAGTCATGTGAGTCTTTCAACACTCCACAGGCCTCAAACCAGAAAAACTCATTCCCCTCCTTAATCTGACTCATTTGCTCCTAATTTACACCTCCCAACTCTCAACTACTCTCAGCCTTTTCAACTGAACCCCCACTATCAGGCGAGGAGAAGTAAATGAGCATTAGTGGGGAACCTGATACAAGCCCCAATGTTTTCAACTCTCTGGTGGTATCTTTAAAATCTATATAAATTGCATTGTGTATAGAGACACTATTTAATATAAAAGTAATAGCAAAATATGGGTATTTCACAGGTAATATGAGTATTTCTCAAAAGTGGAAACAAATAAGGCCAATAAACATACACAGAGACCCAGCTTCATTAGTGATCAGGGATATGCAAATTAAGAGATACTCTTTTACATTCATCTGACTGTCAAAAATTTTAAAGTCTGATAATATCAAGTGTTAGAAAGGTTATTTGTTTCACAGGACCTCTCATACTCAGCTAGTGGGAGTGTAAATTGATACAACCACTTTGGAAAAAGTTTGGCATTATTTTATAAAGTTGAACAATCACATACCCTATAATCCAGTAATTCCCCTCCTAGATGTATGTATATGTGCATGTGTGTGTATAAAAGAAGCTCTTACAAGTGATCAATAGGAGCCATGTAGAAGAATGCTCACTGTTCACTATTGCAAAAAACAGAAAAAAGCCCAAATGCCCATCAAAAGAATGAGTAAATAAAGTGTGGTATACTCACAGGAAAGAACATTATATGAAGCAAAAGGGAGTGTGTTGCAGCATAAGGTAACAATATGGATGAAAGTTAGCAATGGGTAAAAAAATCCCAACAGATTATATATAGAAATACATAGAGGTACCAAACTATATCAAAATGAGAGCAAGGAAATGGTGAAAGGAGGATTCAGGATGGTGATTATCTTTGGTTGGGGAAGAAGGGATATGAAGGAGGAGATGACTAATAGGTAGATTAAAATTACCTTTAAGGCTGGTTGTAGGTATACAGGAACTTACTGCACACAAAAAAATTAACTTATTCATGGGCCAACAACGAAAGGGTGTCATGAGCCAGGGATTATGATTAATCCACTTCTGTGCAACTGAAATCTAAAAAATAAATTAAATGATGCCCCAGAAAGAGCATTATATTTATCGTGTGACTTTATATACTCTCTGGCACCCCAAGGCGATACAAATAACCCAGAGCAAAAACCCTAGGGGGTAAATTTTCCAAGTCCTTTTTTTTCTGTTTATTGCCCAGCTCATAGGAGGCAGGGTCACCACACTGGTTAGTAGCACAGGCTCTGTGGCCAGACTGACTTGATGGAGGAGATGAAACCTGGTTGCTTTCCTTACTACTGTGTGACTAATCCTGTTAGGGAATACGATTTAACCTCTCAGTGCCTCAGCTTCCAAATGTGTTCAGTAGGCTGGCAATGATAGTATAATACTTACTGCAGAGTATTATTGTAAGGATTACATGAGTTAATCCACAAGAGGTGCTGGAATAGTGAAGTTGCTCTAGGTATACTAAGTAAACTTGACTCAACAAAGATTAGCTTTTATTATTTTTTTTATCTCTGGCTTGATACCACAGTGAAAAGCTTAAGAAATATTCTCCTAAACTCTTTTGTTCAGTACTGCTCCGGGAAGCTCTAAGCTTCAAGCTCTCAATAATACTAGCCTCAAGCTCTCAGTAGGATTTGTTGGACTGAAAAAAACTGAGTTAAAACGTTCCTTAAATACTCTGGTTTCCAAGAAATGACTAGAAAGAAGTTTGGGACTCAAAGGTGGTTTCTCATGGAATCTTTCTCTGCATCATTAGCATAAATAACCAAGTTTTTGTGACATATTACTTATCTGATGACTTTAATTAACATAGACTCCTGTAACCATCCAAAAAAATGTCCCAAAATTTGTGGACTTAAAGTTTTTATAATTTATTAAAATAAAAACCATTTAAATCTTTATACAGGGCCTATTTATACTTTCACTACGAGCAATTCTAAGAAACTGGGTTACCTGGTTTCTACAGCGTTAACAGGTTAGAAGTCATAATTTAGTAAGAATGCAGACTTTCAGAGATATGCTCAGTAATACAGAAAAAAATCATGTGTGAAAACTGTCAGAAAGAAGTCAGAAAAAAATAAGACAAAAAATTAACCTCTGATTATATTACAACCACTCAGAATAATAATTTTAATCATCATAATCATCATAATGGGGCTTCCCTGGTGGCGCAGTGGTTGCAAGTCCGCCTGCTGATGCAGGGGACACAGGTTCATGCCCCGGTTTGGGAAGATCCCACATGCTGCAGAGCGGCTAGGCCCGTGAGCCATGGCCGCTGAGCCTGCGTGTCCGGAGCCTGTGCTCCGCAACGGGAGAGGCCACAACAGTGAGAGGCCCGCGTTCCGCAAAAAAAAGAAAATCATCATAATGATGATCCTGAATCATGAAGAAAAGGTGATATGTTGAATGCACTTTGTTTATTAAAAGGCAAGTAGGCTCATATATCTGTTTTAAATATACCATGAAGACTTCTAAATAATGGGTTTTTTTCCCTTGGTAAAATCTCCAGGATTAGTTGCAAATGGACCCACTAAGTAATTCAATGGGTTGGCCTACCCTAGAAAGTTGTTTGATACAAACCAATTAAATGTTGAAGAACTGCTGCCCAAAATTATGAATAAATTAATTAACAGAAGTGAGTAATCCATTACATAAACAGTGTCATTTTAATTGGGTTTAAAAGTAAATTTTAATACTTTAAAAGAGTGGGTCATAAGTTTTCTGTAAAATTCACCTGCATGAAATGATTCATTTTCTCTGATGTTCCTCAGTAAATAATAATATAAGGAAGCTTTATAACTTTTTAACAAACTTACCAAAACTTATATACACAAGCAGTTACCTTGAGAGCCAGTTCGCTTCTTCCACAGCTATGGCTAGTGAAAATTACCTTTTTTGTCATAATATGGTAAATGTAACGAGTTAGGAAACAGGTAACTGAAGGGCATAGAGGAAGGGCATCCAACAGAGTACAGCAAGGAGCCAGGGAAGAAGACTGCCTGACTTGATTCTGTCTACAAAGAGTCTTTAAGCAGCCATGAGGTCAGATAGGAAGGCATTCAAGAAGGGAGGTACAGGTGTAAAGATGCAGACAGCAAGGGACTCAGAGGCATGCCATTATTGCTGGGCCGCCACATGAGAGATGGATGTTCTGGGAGATAAACTTGGAGAGGGAAGTGGGCCAGTGATAGGGGGCGTCAAGAACCTTGAGTTCTCACAAAAGGACAAATATTGCATGATTCCACTTATATAAGAGATCTAGAATAGTCAAATTTGTAGAGACAGAAAGTAGAATGGTGGTTACCAGGGGCTGAGGGGAGAGGGGGATGCAGAGTTAGTGTTTACACAGGTTCAGAGTTTCTGTTTGGAATAATAAACAAATTCTGGAAATGGAGAGCGGTGATGGTTGCACAACATTGTGAATATACTTAATGTCACTTAAAATGCTTAAAATGGTAAATTTTATGTTGTATATATTTTACCATAATAAAAACCACTAAAAATATAATAATTGTGTTCAGGTAAAGAAGAAAATGAAGGAGGGAGGAGGGGAACAACAGCCAGAAGCAGTAGCAACAGCCACAGCTTGAGCTCCATCCAGTAACCAGTGGCTCTCAGTCTTGTTTTAGCTGCAGAACCCTTTCTTCAAACATCTTGCACAGAAGCCCAACTATAAACCAGGCAAAGCAACAGACTGGTGGGGGCCAGAGGCCAGCCCAGGAGCCACCAGCGTCTGTTTCCTAACTTGCCCCCATAATGGACCCAGAGGAGTCTCCAGGGAACCCCAAGAGCTCCCTCAATTTGCAAACCACTGATGCAGGTGATGGGAGGAAGCCAAAAGGTTTCAGCCTGAACATGATGCAGTGAGATTTCTGAGACAGTACTGTAAAACAGTCTGGTTTGGAATCAAATGAAACTATTTCAACTCTGCCTCTCACTAACCATGTGCCCTCAGGCAAGTTACTTCTATGCTATAAAGGGACTAAAAAAACTTTTTATATAAGGACTGATGAAATGTTAGTAGGATACCTTGATAGGTGGTAAATTCTCATTTGATGGCAGCTATTGGTACCCTTTAATTTTATTTGACATTACTGTGGTTCCTGTGAAATAAGATGATTTAGGGTAGGTGGAGGCATGGATGGAAGCTACGACAAAAGTCCAAGTAATGATAAAGGCCTAAACTGAAGTAGTGATAATAAGGATTGGAGGGGAAGGTGGACTCCAGAAATATTCTGGAAATGCTGTCAAGATGGGAAATAAGCACTGGCAGCCATCTCATATTCCTCCAAATCAACCTGAAGAAAGGAGCAGAGATAAGCAGGAATAACCCAAAGGTTATTCCTAGAACTGGTCTGGGGGAGGGACAGGACTATACCCGGGGCACAGAACAGCCAGAGGCCAAGTGGAAGGCTTTTAATGTCAACCCTTACCTCTCCCCTACATTGCATTACTGCCTATCCCTTTAACAACTTCCTGCAGTGTTGAGAAGTTAAAAAGGTTCAGGCTTTCTAGCCAGGAGCCATTCCTCCACCCACCTCCCTCCAAGCTCCTAGGGCTAATGGGTTACAACCTAGAGAGACTGCCTCCTCCTTCTTCCAGAGCAGCTGGTGATAAAGCCATGGTCACAGAACAGCCTGATGGAGGGGTGCCAAACAAAAGCAATCAACAGTGGTTTTGTAATGCCCAAGGATTCTCCATTCTGGGATTCATCCCCTCCCTTCTACCTAAAGCCACCTGGAGGGACTTGGCCAGGCCTGGCCATTGACTCTTCCCCAGTACACAAGGGGACATGTATGAGAATGCTCATCAGTGTTGTTTGTGGCTGGGAGTTGGAAACTATCTGAGTGTCCATCACTGAAGGACCATGGAACCACAGATAGTTAGAAACAACAGGCTAGATCAGTGATTCTCAACCAGGGTCATTTTGTCCCCCAAGAAACATCTGACAATGTCTGGAAAGATTTTTGATTATCACAACTCAGAGGTAAGGAGGTGGAGAGAGTGCTATAGTAGCATCTAGAGGGTAGAGGCCAGGGATACTGCTACATCCCACAATGTACAGGCCAGCCCCCAGAGCAAAGAATTATTTGACCCAAAATGTCAATAAGGCTGAGATTGAAAAACGATGGAGTAGAGGAACAAAACATGACTGGGTCATAAACATATAGTGCTGAATAGAAAAAAAAATTTTTTAAGAGATGTGATCTATTATAAAATTCCTATTTGGAATTAAGGATTCATATAGTCACATCTGGTATTCATTGTGTATGTATTTGCAAGGTAAGCGCTACACTTGGCAGAGAATACAATCGTGACCAAAACTAGATTGGATTCCTTACCTCCTGAAGTCTAGTAGAAGAGGCAGATATTAATTAATCTTGCAAATTTAAAGGGGAAGGGAGAAGATATTTTGGAGACTGGTAGGATCTAGAGCTCCCTAATCCCTCACTTGCAAAGGCCACAGAAAGTTCTTCAATTTACAGTACCTTTCAGGAGGGCTACATACCGGCTTAGGATTGTGTTGTGCACACAGTGAGTGCTCAATAGATGTTTGTTGAGTAAGTAGATGAAGGCTGTACAGTTAAACACCACTAAATGACTCCTTCCAAATTTCTGTGCCTTAACCTTTGAAATGAGGAAACCAAACAGAAAAGAAGAACCAAAGGGCCAGGCCCTTTACTAGACAGTAACAAGGAGTACACGTGTAGACTGACCAAATACTATTGTTCATTCCTCCTCAAGACTGTGCCCCCCTCAAACCAAGCTATTTGCAGTTCCTTGAGCAAAATACTCTTTGGCATCTCTAAGCCTGGACTGTCCTTCCTCACCTAGTCCACCTGGAAAACTCATTCATGCGTCAAATTCCCGATCACCTTCTCTGTCGAGCTCCCTCATGCTGGTGGACATGATCTCTGGCCTACTTTGTGCCATCTGTACTTTGTGCTCACCTCTACAGTACTTATCATAACTTCTTTTTTTTATGATGTTTTTATCATAACTTCTTACCATAATTTGATCATGAGTTCTCTGGGAACAGGAACTATATCCTATTCATCTTAATAGCACAGAGACTAGTCTAGAACCTAGAACATCATAGATGCTCAAGGTTTATCGAATGAAAGACTGAATGAATGAATACATGTCCTGCACTGTACTACGAAAAGAATGGGATAAAACCTATGCCCTCAAAAAGCTTACCATCTATTTGATGGGAAAAGGACAAATATGTGAAATAATAATGAACAATTTTTGCTAGAGATATAAATTTGATAGTCATTATAATAAACATGCATTTTTTCATATTTGAATTAGAGTATACATTAGGATATAATCTGCTAGATAGTATCCATACGATTAAATAAATATCCTCAGGTATTCCTGGAAATCCATATCCTCCTATCGTAGTATTTGTCATTTGAGTTGATAGCAATAAGTGACAAAAGCTGAAATTACAAGCAGAATCTACTTGGAAACATAGAGTGCTCATTATCATGAATGCCTGGCATGTAGTGGGTCCTCAATAAATTTTTATTGAACGAGTGACCTGATATTCTTAATCATAGGGAAAAAGTTATCTGTCTACTACTGAGGCAGGCATATCAGGAGTTGGTGTTACCTAGACTATATCCCTCTCATAATGAAAACAGAACCAGCTCAAGGTCCTAAACTTTTCCTCTGTTATTTAGTACCCAGTTGCCAAAAGAGGTATTATTGCCCCTTTTGGTAAAACGAGTAGAAACCAGTTGTGTGGTCACAAACTATTCCTTTATATCCTATCCATATAGTGATAACACATCTACTTACCAACCTCTCTCCATCCCATAACGGTTAGGGATTCATGGAGCTAAACTCAAATTTAGGGGATGAGTTTTAATACTGAGAGTTTAAAATACTGAATATAAGAAGTCCTGGATATCAGGTAAACTGCATTTTTCTGATTGCTGGGTTAGACAAGGAGAAACTGCAAATAAGAATTCATGTTTGGATGGTTGCCAGAGGTAGGACTGAAAATCTTAATGAACAAAAGAGCTCAGCCAACCAAAAAAAAAAAAAAGCTCCAGCCCAAGACCCTCAGAATAAAGATCAATAAAGGGAAGACTGTAGAGAGTATGGCAGAATGGAAAGGAAGCCTCAAGAACCTTAGTCATCCCTCATTCATTCATTTATGGGGTTGTGGGAAATACAAAAATTTAAAAGACTTGATTTCTGCTGTTAAGGACTTCGTCCATCAGGAATGCAAGATACACATAAATAGCTATCACACAGGGAAGAAAGTAAAAATCCATAAGGGAGGCACAAAGAAAGTCTGTTCAGAGACAGAAGAAATCTTCTATCTAGGAAGCTATCACATGTTCCTGGTAAAACATACCAGATTTTGAAAATATTAGAGCATTAGGAAAAAAACAATTATTGCTAATCCTTGTTATGTCTTGCTCAACTAATCCACCATATTGTCTGTCTCCTCATCAGGGTTGCTTCTCATCTCCTGAAGCAACACCACATCTTCCTATCACCCAGGAATGGAGGGCTGATGGTGGGTGTAAACTAACCCATGCATAGTACCATGAACAAGGCTGTCTGCCACTCCTGCGTAATCAGCCACTTAATCTCCACAATAACCCAACAATGTAGGTACTGTTATTATCCCCATTCTACAAGTAAGAAAAGTGGGGCACAGAGAAGTTAAGTGACTTGCCCAAGGTCACCTAGCTGGTAAGTAGCACAAAAACAGGATTTGAGTCCAGAATCTGTACCCTTAGACATTACACTACACTGCCTCCCAGCTGAGAACTTATGGCTAAATTTATCAGACATACTGTATATAGCTGGATAATACAAGGTGATTTTTGGCCCTTTAAACACACACAGCTATTTAAAACTTATTTACATGAAAAAATACATACACCATTATTGATCTAGTTTTGAATATAGTATGACTTTTTAAGACAGTTTTCACAACCTTTAAAGGAAAATTCACTTTGTTAACCTTAAAAAAAAAAAAAAAAAAAGGGTGCCAGCGTCCAGGAGTAGTTAAGCCCAGTTTAGACTGGGGCTGGCAGGCGCCACCCCTTACAGGTCATCGCATGGCCTTGGGGAAATTGCTTAGCCTTCTTTGTTTCTCCATCAGCAAAGCAGGGATAACAACAGTGCCATCTCATAAAATGGTATGGATTAAATGATAGTATCCATATAAATCGCTAAGCACAGTACGTGACATAGTGAATGCTCAGTGAACGTTCGCTTTCATTATTTAGATCCTGAGTTATCTGTATTTCCAGGATGCGAGTCGTCCAGTAACCACAGAAATGCTTTCCCTGTCCCAGAGTCTCTGCCGATCCCTTGAGCACATTTCTCTCTATTTTCCACGTAACACAGTGACAAGAGAAGCAGGCTTTCCTGGACCTCAGACCCGAAGGTGGCTACGTCGCCTCGCTCAGCCCGGGAAAGAGGCAGGCTCTGGATTTCCTCGGGGCGGCACCACAAAACTCAACACAGACTTCTCACTTGGGTGAACTCAACTGTTAGTGAGGGATCACCCGCCCACTCTGCCGGGCTCCGCAGCAGGGAATGTGGGCACCGGCGGCAGGAAGAGGAGCTCACCCACCTACCAAGCCCGAGACTGGGCACCCCTCCTTCACAGCATCCCTGGGGACTTCGTCCCCTCCCCGCTGGGAGGCCACTGGGGATTGACCTAACAATGCCAAGACAGTGAATTTCCCCTCAAATCCTCTGAAATACATCCCCACGATTTCTAAGAGGGAGTCAAGGGAGGGACGCCAAGAGCTTCATAAAGCCAGTAAACAGCTACATTCCTGCAGCACATGTTCAGCCGCCTGAACCAGCACCCCAGTGCTTGCCGCCGCCACTTGCGAACCCGGGAGCTCCCAGCAGCGCCGGCCGCCCAGCCGGTCGCCGTGCGCGGCCTCCACTCACCAGGTGAAGAGTTTGCCCTTGATCCAGAGCAGCAGGCTGGCGGACTCGCCCGCTGCTCCCTGCGCGTGCGGCTGCGGGCGGGCGGATCCCGCCGGCGAGGTGGCCTCCATGGGAGCCCCGCGGTCTCCGGCGCCCGGAACCCCTAGACGTGCCGGGTCCCGGAAGACGGGAGGCGGTGCCTGTGCTGCCGGTGGCGGCTCGGCTCGGCCAGTGAGTCCGCGCTGCCGGGTTCGCTCGCGTCCTTCTCGCACCGCGGCCGGCGGGCTCCTTCTGCGGCAAATCATTAACTGTCAAGCCCCTAGGGCCAGACAATACATTTGCAGATTGCAACCTGGCACCTCGGGGGGCCAGAAGCAGGAGGAGAAAGGGCGCTTTTTTTTTCCCACCTTGGCAGTCGAGCTTCACTGTTGGTTGACACCCAATATGCATTTCAAGTTCTTATGGTCCCTTATTTAAAATCAGCAAATGAGGTGAATCGAGGTTATGCCAGCGTGTACTAACTTAAGAAGCAGTGATTTAGCTACTGCCTGACCTTTGCTAACTGGGAAGGTCTGGCTGACCCCTCTCTTGACCTAGTCTCCCTCCCTCTGACTAACTTATAAAAGATATTTCCCATCTAATAGAACTGAAGACGCCTTAGTTCTGTGTTTCTTGTTTTCGCAAAACATAGGTAAAATCCTATGTTTCCTATCCGTAAAGGGATGCCGGAAACATGTCTTCTTGGTCCTTGTGGTGTGTCTCCTTCCTTACGGGTGTGTTTGGTTTGTCTTTCAATATTCAGAATTGTCTCTGAGGTGCTAGAGAAGAGTGTCAACCCCTGGCGCTCAGCTAGGGTGTCCTGGGCCTGGGTCACGCCTTCCGATGCTTCTGCGGGCCAAGGAGGGACTAGGAACTGGGGTCCAAAAGTTCCTGACTCACTGACAAAAAGGACGTTGGTGGGTCTGGTAGACTGCTACTTCCGGAAAGGAGATCAGGAAGACAAAAGGAAAGGTGTTGAGACCGTTTTTTTCCTGACCACCTCCTTCCCGGGCAAGGTCCGGGCGGCAGGAGTGGGGAGCAGGCTGTGAGAAGATTCTAAGAAAGAAAATAGATTTTGAAAAATGAAATGTAACTTTAGGAACCCCAAGTTTAGCAACTACAGAAACTCCAAAATTTAAATGAAATGATTTTTTTTTAATTGTTTAAGAAGAGAGAAGGTGATACGATAATGGAAGCAGAGCTTGGAGGGATAGCTTTGAAGATGGAGGGGTCTCCACAAGCCAAGGAATAAAGTCAGCCAGTAGAAGTTTAGAGCCTTGAGAAGGAAGTAGCCCTGCCGACTTAAGCCTTAACTGTAGCCCAGTAAAACTGATTTCGGACTTCTGGCTTCCAGAACTGTAGGAGAATAGACTTGTGTTGTTTTAAGCTACTAAATTGGTGGTGACTTGTTGCAACAACCATAAGAAACAATTACAGATGTAGTATATACACTAACTTGTAAGTGGTCATGAGGTACTGTCAAGTGAAAAAAGTAAGTTGCAGAGTTGCAGAATAATTGTATAATATGATTCCTTTTTAGTAAAAAACACCAAGTAACTTAATATCTTTATATAAACATATACATCTATATGCATATCTTTATGCTCAATTGTGTTTATATGAGCAAAAGAAGGGTGTGAAAGAATACACACCAGGCTTTTTTTTTTTTTTTTTTTTTGCGGTACACGGACCTCTCACTGTTGTGGCCTCTCCCGTTGCGGAGCACAGGCTCCGGACGCGCAGGCTCAGTGGCCATGGCTCACGGGCCCAGCCGCTCCGCGGCATGTAGGATCTTCCTGGAGCGGGGCACAAACCCGTGTCCCCTGCATCGGCAGGCGGACTCTCAACCGCTGCGCCACCAGGGAAGCCCCACACCAGGATATTGATACAGGTTTAAGTTGTGAGGGTGGTGGGAATGGGGGGGAGTTGAGGAGGGGAATAAGGGAGAATTGTTTTATACATCTTTGTTTTGTGTTTTTACTATGGGCATATACTACTTTTGCAATTTGAAAAGTATTCAATTTAGATATTTTTCAGTAAGTCATGTTTGGCTCAACATATTACCCCCACAGGAAAATGGGGCCAGGAAACGTAGTCGACCACTAATGTGGATTCTAAAGTTATGCGCAAAGTTATATGTATTTTCTAAAGAGAAAATGCTTCTCAAAAAGCATTGGCAGGCGAACTCTTAACCACTGCGCCACCAGGAGAGATTCCATGCGGGATCTTTTGTTGTGGCGCATGGGCTTTTTGTTGCAGTGTGCGGGCTTCTCTCTACTTGTGGTGCGGGGGCTCTACAGTGCGCGGGATTGGTTGCCCTGTGGCATGTGGGATCTTAGTTCCCCAACCAGGGATCGAACCGGCATCCCTGCGTTGGAAGGCAGATCCTTAGCCACTGGACCACCAGGGAAGTCCCTGAGAGGCATATTTGAATACTAAAAATACCATAATAGTAATGAACTTCAACATTTTTATTGAAAAGGATCAAAAAGAAGAAAAATTCTAAAGCAGATATCAATATTTAAGACTCCCTTAAACTGGAACCAACGTTTAAGATAAACTGAAGTCATTTATAAAAATTTGAAATATAGTGGATTTACAATATTGTGTTAGTTTCAGGTGTACAGCAAAGCAACTCGGTTATATATTTTTTCAGATTATATTCCAATACAGGTTATAACAAGATATCAAATATCGTTCCCTGTGCTCTACAATAAATCCTTGATGCTTATCTATTTTATGTATAGTAGTTTGTATCTGTTAATCCTGTACTCCTCATTTGTCTTTCTCTCCCTCCGTCTCCCCTTTGGTAACCATAAGTTTGTTTTCTATGTCTATGAGTCTGTTTCTGTTTTGTATACAGATTCTTTTTTTTTTTTTTTCTTTTTTGGCTGCACCACGAGGCTTGCAGGATCTTAGTTCCCCAACTAGGGATCAAACCTGTGCCCCCTGCAGTGGGAGCATGGAGTCCTAACCACTGGACCGCCAGGGAATTCCCTAGATTCATTTGTATTATTTTTTAGATTCCACATATAACTGTTATCTTGTAGTATTTGTATTTCTCTGTTTGGCTTACTTCACTGAGTATATCAGTCCATCCATCCATGTTGCTGCACATGGCAATATTTCATTCTTTTTTACAGCTGAGTAATATTCCAGTGTGTGTGTGTGTGTGTGTGTGTGTGTGTGTGTACCACATCTTCTTAAAGTAATCAACTGTTGATGGGCACTTGGGTTGTTTCCATGTCTTGGCTATTGTAAATAGTGCTGCTATGAACATTGGGGTGCATGTATCTTTTTGAGTTAGACTTTTCATTTTTTCCAGATATATACCCAGGAGTGGAATTGCTGGATCATATGGTAGCTCTATTTTTAGTTTTTTAAGGACACTCCATATTGTTTTCCATAGTGGCTGCACCAATTTACACTCCCACCAACAGTGTAGGAGTATTCCCTTTTCTCCAAATCTTCTCCAGCATTTATTATTTGTAGACTTAGTGATGATAGACATTCTAACCAGTGTGAGGTGATACCTCATTGTGGTTTTGATTTGCATTTCTCTAATAATTAGTGACAATGAGCATCTTTTCATGTCCCTGTTGGCCATCTGTATGTCTTTGGAAATTTTTCTATTTAGGTCTCCTGCTCATTTTTTAATTGGGTTGTTTGGGGTTTTTTGATATTGAGTTATGTATGAGCTGTTTGCATATTTTTGGATATTAACCCCTTATCATTCGCATCATTTGCAAATATTTTCTCCCATTCTGTAGGTTGTTTTGTCTTGTTGATTTCCTTTGCTATGAAAAGCTTTTAAGTTTGATTAGGTCCCATTTATTTTTGCTTTTATTTGTTTTGCCTTAGGAGACTGATCTAAGAAAATATTGCTACAATTATGTCAGAGAAAGTTTTGCCTATGTTCTCTTCCAGAAGTTTTATGGTGTCATGTCTTATATTTAAGTCTTTAAACCATTTTGAGTTTATTTTTGTATATGGTGTGAGGGAGAGTTCTAATTTCATTGATTTATATGTAGCTGTCCAGCTTTCCCAACACCACTTGTTGGAGAGGCTATCTTTTCTCTATTGTATATTCTTGCCTCCTTTGTCATAGATTAATTGACCACAGATGCATGGGTTTATTTCTGGGCTCTATATTCTGTTCTATTGATCTATATGTCTATTTTTGTGCCAATACCATGCTGTTTTTTAAAAAAATTAATTAATTTATTTATATATTTATTTTTTTGGCTGTGTTGGGTCTTCATTGCTGTGCGTGGGCTTTCTCTAGTTGATGTGAGCGGGGGCTACTCTTCATTAAGGTGTGCAGACTTCTCATTGTAGTGGCTTCTCTTGTTGCAGAGCACAGCTCTAGGCACACTGGCTCCAGTAGTTGTGGCATGTGGGCTCAGTTGCTCTATGGCATGTGGAACCTTCCTGGACCAGGGCTTGAACCCATGTCCCCTGCATTAGCAGGTGGATTCTTAACCACTGTGCCACCAGAGAAGTTCCAACATCATGCTGTTTTGATTACTGGAGCTTTGTAATATAGTCTGAAGTCTGAACCTGTTATGCCTCCAACTTTGTTGTTTTTCCTCAGGATTGCTTTGGCAATTCTGGCCCTTTTGTGATTCCATATAAATTTTAGGATTATTTGTTCCAGTTCTGTGAAAATTGTCCTGGGTATTTTGATAGGGATTGCATTAAATATGCAGATTGCTTTGAGTAGTATAGCCATTTTAACAATGTAAATTCTTCCAATCCAAGAGCATGGGATATCTTTCCATTCCTCTGAATCATCTTCAATTTCCATGATCAATGTTTTATAGTTTTCAGTGTATAGGTCTTTCATCTCCTTGGTTAAGTTTATTCCTTGGTTTTGTTTTGTTTTGTTTTTGTTTTTGGACACAATTCTAAAAAGGATTGTTTTCTTTTACTTTCTCTTTCTGATATTTTGTTATTAGTTGTAAAGAATTGCAGCAGAGTTCTGTATATTAATCTAGTATCCCACTATCTTGCTGAATTTATTTATTAGTTCTAACAGTTTTTGTGTGGAGACTTTAGGGTTCTCTATATGAAGTATCATGTCATCTTCAAATAGTGACATTTATACCTCTTCCCTTCCAATCTGTATACTATTTATTTGTTTTTCTTGTCTGGCTGCTGTGGCTAGGACTTCTAATACTATGTTGAATAGAGGTAGTTAGTTGGGCATCCTTGTCTTGTTCCTGAATTTAGCAGGAAGGCTTTCAGCTTTTCACCATTGAGGATTATGTTGGCTGTGCGTTTGCCATAAATGGCTTTTATTATGTTGAGATATGTTCCCTCTATGCCCATTTTAGTGAGAGTTTTTATCATGAATGGATGCTGAATTTTGTCCAATGCTTTTTTTTTTTTTTTGCATCTATTGAGATAATCTTGTGGTTTATGTCTTTCCTTTTGCTAATGTGGTGTATCACATTGATTGATTTGCTTATGCCAAACTATTCTTGCATCCCTGGAGTGAATCCAAATTGATCATGGTGTATGATCTTTTTAAGTATTGTTGGATTTGATTTGCTACTATTTTGTTAAGGATTCTGTATTCATCAAGGATATTGACCTGTAATTTATATTTTTTTGTAGTGTCTTTGTGTGGTTTTGGTATCAAGGTGATAGTGGTTTCACAGAATGAATTTGGGAGCGTTCCCTCCTCTTCAATTTTTTGGAATTGTTGAAGAAGGATAAGTATAAGTTTTTCTTTTTACGTTTGGTACAATTCCCCAGTGAAGCTGTCCCGTCCTGGGCTTTTGTTTGCAGGGAGTTTTTTATTACAGACTCTATTTCACTGCTAGTGATCAGTCTGTTCAAACTATCTGTTTCTTCTTGACTCAATTTTGGCAGGCCGTATGTTTCTAGAAATTTGTCTATTTCTTGTAGGTAGTCCTATTTGTTGGCATATAACTGTTCATAGTATTCTCTCGTTATTTTTTGTATTTCTGTGGCATCAGTTATTATTTCTCCTCTTTCATTTCTTATTTTGTTTTTATTTTTTTGGGGGGTCATCTCTCTTTTCTTCTTGGTGAGCTTAGCTAGAGGTTTGTTGATTTCATTTACCTTTTCAAATAACCAGTTCTTGTTTTTACTGATATTTTCTATTGCTTTTTAATTTCTATTTTATTTATTTTCTCTCTGATCTTTATTATTTCCTTCTTTCTGATGACTATGGGCTTTTGGCTTTTGTTTTTTCTTTTTCTAATTCTTTTAGGTGGTAAGTTAGGTTGTTTATTTGAGATTTTCCTTGTTTCTTCAGGAAGGCCTGTATCACTATGAACTTCTCTCTTAGAATTGCTTTTGTTGCCTCCCATAAATTTTATAAGGTTGTGTTTTCATTTTCATTTGTCTCAAGGTATTTTCTGATTTCTTCTTTGATTTCATCATTGACCCATTTGTAGTAGCATGTTGTTCACTATCCATGTGTTTATTCTATTCCCAGTTTTCTTTCTGTGTTAATTTCTAGTTTCATACAGTTATGTTCAGAGAAAATGCTTGAAATAATTTCTATCCTTTTAAATTTGTTGAGATTTGTTTTGTGACCTAGTATGTGCTCTATCCTAGAGAAGGTTCCATGCATACTTGAAAAGAATCTGTATTTTGGTTTTGTTTTTGTTTTTGGTTTTGGTTTTTTTTGGATGTAGGATCTTGTAGATATAAATTAAGTCCAACTGGTCAATTGTGCCATTTAGGATCTCTGTTGCCTTATGATCTCTCCATTGATGTCAGTAAGGTGTTAATGTCTCTTACTATTATTGTATTATGGTCAATTTCTTCCTGTATGTCTGTTAGTATTTGCTTTGTATAGTTAGGTGCTCCTATATTGGGTGCATATATGTTAATGAGTGTAATATCCTCTTCTTGTATTGATCTCTTTATCGTTAGATAATGCTCTTCTTTGTCTTTTTTATGGCCTTGGTTTTAAAGTCTATTTTGTCTGATATGTTTATTGCTACCCTCACTCTCTTGCCATTTCCATTTGCATGAAATATCTTTTTCCATCCCCTTACTTTTAGTTTGTGTCTTTCACCCTGAAGTGAGTCTCTTGTAGTCAGCATATCATAGTTTCTTGTTTTATTATCTAATCTGCCACTCTGTGTCTTTTGATTGGAGCATTTAGTCCATTGACATTTAAAGTAATTATTGATAGGTATGTACTTATTGCCATTTTAATCCTTGTTTTCCAGTTGTCTTTGTAGTTCTCTTTTGTTGTTCTCCTTGTTGTTTTTCCTTTTGTGGTTTGATGATTTTCTTTTGTAGTATGCTTGAGTTCTTTCCTTTTTGTTTTTTGTGAATGTATTGTATGTTTTCTATTTGTGCTTACCATGGAGTTCAAGTATGTTGACCCATAACTATATCTATTTTCTTTAAACTGATAGTCATTCAAGTTAAAACACAGTCTAAATGATCTACATTTTTATCCTCCTTTCTCCCACATTTTGTGACTTTGATGTCCTATTTTAAACCTTCATGCTTATGTTTTTACTATTAATTGTAGTTAAAAGTCATTTTACAATTTTTAAAGTTGTTTTTTAATCTATGTTCTGGCTTATTTAAGTGATTTTCAACCTTTTATATGTTTGCCTTTCCTATTGTGATTTCCCCTTTCCCGTAGACTCTTGCTTCTTTTCTATTTAGAGAAGACCCTTCAATATTTCTTTTGGGGTAGGTTAAGTATTGCTGAATTCTTTTAGTTTTTGCTTCTCTGAGAAATTATTTCTTTCTCCTTCTATTCTAAATGATAATCTTGCTGGGTAGAGTACCGTAGGTTGCAGATTTTTCTCTTTCAGGACTTTAAATATATAATGCCACTCCCTCCTGGCCTATAAAGTTCCTGCAGAGGAATCAGCTGATAGCCTTATGGGGATTCCCTTTTAACTGACTCTTTGTTTTTCTCTTGCTGCCTTTATAATCCTCTTTATCTTTAACTTTTGACATTTTAATCATGATATGTCTTAGTGTGAGTCTGTTTAGGTACATCTGTTTTGGGGCCCTCTGTGCTTCCTATACCTAGATATCTGTTTCCTTCTTCTTTAAGTTTGGGAAGTTTTCAGCTATAATTTCTTCAAATACATTTTCAATCCCCTTCTCTCTCTCTTTTCCTTCTGAAACCCCTATTATGCGTAGGTTGGAATGCTTTATATTATCCCATAGATCTTGTATGTTACTTTCTTCTTTTTTTTTTTTAATTTGTCTTTCTGTGTACTGTTTGGATTGGGTGATTTCCATTATTCTGTCTTCCAGATCACTTGTTAGTTCTCCAGTGTCATCTAGTCTGCTACTTATTGCTTCTCTATTGGTTTTTATCATGACAATTGAATTGTCTGTTTTTGATTGGTTCATTTTTTTGGTTTCTAATTCCTTGTTAAAGTGATCTGCATTTCCATTGAAAATCTTTTAAATTCATTTAGAATTTTTATTACCTCATTTTTGAACTCAGGGTCTAGTAGACTGGTGAGGTCTGTTTCATTCATTGTTTTTTCAGGAGATTTCTCTTATTCTTTTAATTGGGAGTAGTTCCTCTGCCTTTTCATTTTACTTAACTTTTTCTGTCTCTGAATTTAAGAGAACAAGTTATCTACTCTGGTCTTGAAGGGGTGTTTTTATGTGGGGCCATCCCTATGTAGACTGTGTGTGTCCAGTATTTTTTGTGTGAGGGCTGGTTTTGTTATGGATGCCGTGCAGAATGGGTGTGGTTGGTGTTAGGGGATTTAAACCTTGTGCAGGAATGAGGCAGGGCTTCCTCTCTGCTCTGTTGCTATCACAGCCCTGTCAAGGGCAAGTTCTGCTCCCCAGTTTTTGGAGTAGAAGCCCTGAGGCTCAGGTTCTATCAGGCTCCATTGCCCTTGAGTGCAAGGCCTGCCACAAAGGATGTGATTGCTGAAGGAAGTGAAGCCCATATGATCACAGAGGACCTATGTGCCACCTGTGTAGCATCTGTGGTTCCACTCAGAAGCAGCCCAATGTTGCATTTCTTTTTCTCTTGTGTTCATCCCAGATCTAGTGCAAGGCTGTGGTTTGGAGTAGCATTGTGACTACACAGGGCACAGGGGGTCAGGGCATTGTGACTGCAGGAATTAAGGTGGCTCTGCTGCCCCGAGATCTGGGCTGCCTCTGCAGCAGACTTCTCCCAGGACTTGTCTGCTCCAGATCTAGTGTAAGCTGTGGTATGGAGTGGGCAGGGCCTAAGTGCCCTCACTGGAAAACAAACCATTGAGTACTCCTGGCCATGGCTTGTCTGCCCAAGATGCAGAGCTTAGCCACTGTGCCCTCTTGTGGTACTGCCCTGTGCATACACTGAAGATGTTCAGGGCAGCCCCTCCCCACCTTGTGCACACGCTGACAATGGGCTCCAAGGTTCACCTGGATCACACCTCAGGTGCCCTAGTATGTCTCCACATAGCTAGACAAAATCTTTGCCCAGATCTTTTGCCAGGCTGTGGTGTGGAGTGAGCAGGGCCAGAGTGTTGTGCCTTGGAATTGATAAGTGCAGCGAAGCAGCAGCTGCCAGTGCAATGTTCTTTCTGCCCTGATTGTTAACAAGCCAGCATGTGTGCACTCCTCACAAATAAAAACCAGGCTTCTCCAGCCCTTCTGTCTGTCTCAGCAGATTTCCCAGCAGGCAAGAGGCCTTGCAGGCAAGACCCTAGGACTGGGATGCTCAGATTGTGGGTTGACCTGCTCACTTCCCAGAATGAGGGTCCCCCTGTGTGGACATTCTCTTCCTTACAGATCCCTCCCAGGGGCTCAGGTCCAACCTGATGCCTTTTTTTCATCCTATCCAATTATGTGGCAATCTTTCCTGCAGCTTTTGTTGTATAGGAGTTCTGTCAGTTTTTCCAGTTAGTTTTCCATGAGAATTGTTACACATGTAGATGTATTTTTGCTGTGTTTGTAGGGGGGAGGTGAGCTCCATGACCTCCTACTATGCCATCTTGATCCCCCTAATTCCTGAAGTCATTTTTATGAAAAGTAAATGGGAACTTTCCAAGTGTAATCTGTATTTAAGTTCATCTCAAAGCCCATATTTTAAAAGCCTTATTTTAATACAATGGAATATTATTCAGCCATAAAAAGAAATATTGCCATTTGCAACAACATGAATGAAATTCAAGGGCATTATGATAACTGAAGTAAGTCAGACAGAGAAAGACAAACTTTGCATGGTCTTAAAATAATTCCACTATGTGGAATCTAAAAAAGTTGAACTAACTCATAGAAACAGAGTAGAATGGTTGTTACCAGGTGCTGGGGGAAATGGGGAGATGTTGGTCAAAGAGTACAAACTTTCAGTTATAAGATGAATAAGTTCTGGGGATATAATGTACAGCAAGGTGACAAGTTACCAATACTTTATTGTAAACTTAAAATCTGCTAAGAGAGTAGATCTTAAATGTTCTCACCACACACAAAAAATGGTAACTATGTGAGGTGATGGATGTGTTAACTAACCTTAATGTGGCAGTCGTTTCAGAATATATACATATATCAAATCATCGCATTGTATGCTTTACTCATACAAACTTCTTTGTTAATTATATCTCTGTAAAGCTGGGAGAAAACCCTTATTTTAAAAGATCTTGGGACTTCCCTGGTGGTCCAGTGGTTAAGATTCCATGCTTCCAATGCAGGGGGCCTAGGTTCGATCCCTGGTCAGGGAACTAAGATCCCACAGGCCGCACAGCAAGGCCAAAATATTAAAAAAAAAATTTTTAAGTAAAAGATCTTGTTTGTAGGGTCTACTAAATATATACTATTGCCACTACTATTGTCTGAATCTTTTTTCCTGAGATAGTCCAACCTCTGAAATAATTAGTTAAGCATCAGTGAAAAGGAAACAGACGTGGGGTTGAACAAAAAAAAATTTTTTTTAAATAAGGGAACCAAAAAATCATCTGAAGAAATTTAAAGTATGTAATTAACCATAACTATACCTTATTGTTTAGTTACATGGTTTTAAATACCATCCGTAGGCTGACAACTCCCAAATTTTTAACTCCAATACTGGTGTCCCCAGAGCTCCAGATTCATATATCTAACTGCTTACTTGACATTTCCATGAGGAAATCTTAAAGGCATCTCAAAAGTGGCCCAAACAAAACTCTTTGTTTCCCCATTTCCTACTCTTTTCCCATTCACTCCCATCCCAGTATAGAGAACCTCAATCAGTTCTCAAGCTAAGAATCCTCCTTTTCTCTTATCCTCCCCATTCAATCCAATAGCCAGTCTTTTTCCATTTCCAAAATATATCTTAAATTCACTAACTTTTCTCTATGTCCATCACTGAAGGCCAAACCACTAAAATCTCTAGTCTAGACCACTGCAGTAGACTCCCATATCTTCTTACATATTCTATTCTTGCTTCTGTACAGTTAATGCCAAAATGCCTATGAAATAAGGCCACTCTCCTGCTTACAAGCCTCCAATGCTGCCTGTTATATTTAGAATAAAGTTTAGGCTCCTCACTCTGGTTTACAATACTCCTGCCTGTCTCTTCAACTTGCACATGGTACTCTTCTTTCTATTTCTCAAATTCCAAGCCTGTCTTATTTCCTCTGCCTGGAAAAATCTGCCTCCAGATTACTGGAGCATATGCTGAGCATATGCTGAGCATACTCAGCATAGTCTCAGGTCCAATGTCACATATTCAGACAAGACTTCCCTGACATAAATTAATCCATTGTCTCCCAGTCTCTCTCTATCAAATTGATTGATTATATTTTTACCATAGAAATTTTTTATGGGCTGAATTGTGTTCCCTCCAAATTTATATGTTAAAGTCAAACAGGACCAAGAAGGCAGGGCCATCACCCTGGTAAACCAGGAAGGCAGGGCCACCCTGGCTGGCCTAAAGAACAAAGCATCAAGCCAAAGAGGATTATTCTCAAGCCTTAAAGTATAATGAAATTTTCCCCTGCTAGTTTTTGATTTGCTGGGACTTACTTGTGATGCCTTTTTTCTCTCCAGTTTATTCCTTTTGGAATGGAGAATGTCTGTCCTATGCCTGCCCACCACTTGTTCAGTTTGGTTTTTTTTTTTAACATCTTTTTAACATTGGAGTATAATTGCTTTGCAATGGTGTGTTAGCTTCTGCTGTAAAACAAAGTGAATCAGCTATACATATACATACATCCCCATATCTCCTCCCTCTTGTGTCTCCCTCCCACCCTCTCTACACTTGTTCAGTTTTACAGGTTCACAACTAGAGAGGAATTTTGCCTCAGGATGAGTCATACCCCAAATCTCACCCATACATTATTAAGATAATATCTAGATGAGATTTTTGGACTTAGAGTTGATGCTGGAATGGGTTAAGACTTTTGAAGCTGGTGGGATAGGGCAAATATATTTTGCATGTGAGGACATGAATTTGGGGGTGGGCAGAGTGGAGAGTGTTTGGGGCTGAATTGTGTCCCACCAAAATTCATATGGTGGAAGTCCTAATGCTTAGTACCTCAGAATGTGACTATATTTGGAGATAAGATCTTTCAAAGATAATAAAACAAAGTAATTAGGGTAGGCCCTAATCCAATATGACTGGTGACCTTTTAAGAAGGAAGACAATGTGAGGATACAGGGAGAAGATGGCCATCTGCAAGCCAAGGAGAAGGCTTCAGAAGAAACCAACCCTGCTGACACCTTGAATTTGTACTTCCAGCCTCCAGAACTGTGAAAAAATAAATTTCTGTTATTTAAGCCACCTAGTGTGGTACCTTGTTATGGCAAACCAAGCAAACTAATTCAGAAATTAGCTAAAATTGTCTTGTTTATTTAACTTAGTGTTCCCCTGCCCACAAAGCGAGTCTTGCCCTTCTAGTAGGAACAGCCCCATAAGTGCCTTGATAATCATGTTAGAGCTCAACAAAGAGGTTAAACCATAGAGCATTCAGGTACCCCCCTCCAGAAAGTTTTTTAAATCTCTTCATACATATCTTCTACAAATTTTAATGTATTAATCTCAATTCCCCTCTCACAACCTTTTTCTTTCTTCACTCTCCTGCACTGATTCTCAGCACCCATTCCTTTAGCCATACCAGGTTACTTGAAGTTCATGAAACATGCCATGCCGTTTTGCATGGCTATGCCTTTGCACATGCTTTCCCTTTGTCTAGAATAACCCTCGATATCTGCTTAGGCTAGCTAGTGCCTTCTTATACTTCAAAACTCAGCTCAGGGGTTCCTTCCTCAGGGAAATGTTTTTAAAGCCTCCCTGTTTTATATTTATTTTCTATTTCATTAACTTTTGTTCCAATCTATATTGTTTTTTCCTTCTACATTTTTTGGGTTTATTCTTCTATATCCCTGACTTCTTAAGTTGTATGCTAAGCCCATTAATTTTGAGCTGAATCTCACAAGTTGATGATATTTTTGCTATCGTTCAATTCTAAGTGTTTTCCAGCTTCCATTATGATTTCTTCTATTTCTTCTATGAGTTAAAACATTCCTTGATTTCCAAGCATAATAAGCTATTTTTAAGTTATTTTTCTGTAATTGAGTCTTAATTTAATTGCTTAATTAATGATTATGTAGCCTATAGGTTACCAAAACTTTGAAATTTGCCAAGACTAGCTTTAAGACCTACTACATAGTCAGTTTTCATAAATATTTCACGTGTGTTTAAAATAATGTGTATTCTCTAATATTCTAATGTCTATTAGATCAAACATTAATGGTGCTCTTCAAATATTGCATCTCCTACTGATTTTTTGTCTGTTTGATCTATCAATTATTGAAACATTTGTTAAACCAGTGACTTTCAAAATGTGGTTCCTAAACCAGAAACATCAGCAGCACTTGATAACTTTTTAGAAGTGGAAATTCTCAAACTTTACCCTCAGCCTACTGAATCAGGAACTCTAGAGGTGGGCCCAGCAATCTGTGTTCTAACAAGGCTTCCATGGTTTCTGATGTATGTATACTAAAATTTGAACCAGTGCGTTAAACAATCCCTCTATAATGGGAGCTTTATCAGTTTCTCCTTGTAGATTTGCCAATCTTTACTTTGGATGTTTTTAATTTTTGTTACCAGGTACGTAGTAATTTTAAATTGTTATATATCTCTAGTGAGTTAAATATTTTATCATTATGACATGGTACTCTTTATCTATAGTAATAACTTTTTATATTAAAGTCAGTTTTTCCTGATACTAATATAGTCTCTCCAGCTTCCTTTTGGTTAGTATTGGCCTGGCATTTTTTTTCCATTTTTTGCTTTTCAATATGTCTGCATAATAATGACGTTTATACATCTCTTGAAATAACATATAGCTGGATTTTGTTTTGTCTTTCAATCTGACAATCTTTGTCATTTCATTGGAATTTAGTCTATTTACATATAGAGTGATTACCAGAATATTTGGATTTATTCAGACCAAATTATTATTTGGTTTCAACTTGTCTCAAAGTGTCATGAGACACTTTTTTTTCCTCTTTCTTGCCTTCTTTTGGATTGGCTATGTTTTTTCTCCTTTACTTATTTGGAAGTTATATACTCTACACTTATTCTTTTATGGTTGTCCTAGCTATTCTAACATGCAAAGTTAACAAAGTTTAAAATTAATCAGTTTTTATCCTCTTCCCAAACAATACAAGAAAATTAGAGTACTCTAATAACTCCTCCAATTTTTATGATATTGTCTAGTAATTTAATTCTAGCTTGCTTTTTCTCCCTCACAAATAGATAAATTTATTATTGTTTCACAGACTTATTGATTAGCATCATATTTATGGGTCTGTGACATGTGCAGTCACATAGGGCCCACTGCTCAGAAGGGCCCCATGCTTGATTTCATGTTCTGCTGTTACCATCTTGAAATCCTTAATTTTTTAACAAGGAGCTCTGCATTTTCAGAATCCTTCACTGAGACACCAAAATTATGTGGCCAGATCTTCCATCAAGAATTTATTTTCTTGGGCTTCCCTGGTGGCACAGTGGTTGAGAGTCCGCCTGCTGATGCGGGGGATGCAGGCTCGTGCCCTGGTCTGGGAGGATTCCACATGCCGCGGAGCGGCTGGGCCCATGGGCCATGGCCGCTGAGCCTGCGCGTCCGGAGCCTGTGCTCCGCAGCGGGAGAGGCCACAACAGTGACAGGCCCGCGTACCGCAAAAAAAAAAAAAAAAAAAAGAATTTATTTTCTTTCTACTTGAGTTATATCTTTAGAACTTCCTTTAGAGGGTGGCTTTGATGGTAAAATCTCTCTATTATTGCTTGTCTGAAAATAACTTTATTTTACCCTCTTTGTTTTGAAGATAGTTTTGATGGGTATGGAAGTTTAAATTGACTAATATTTTCTCTCACCACTTTGAATATATTTTCCTGTCTTCACTGTTGCAATTGAGAGCCAGCCAACCATCTAATTTACCTTTTCTTTGTAGATGATCTGATTTTTTTCTTGTTACTTTTTACTACCTTTTCTTTTTCCCTGGGGTTGTGCATTTCATTATGATATATCTAGATGTAGATTATTTTGCTTGGGATTTGTTTGGCTTTGTTGGGGTTCCTGGACCTGAAAATACTTTTTAATAATTAATTTTTTTCTGCATTATCTCTTTGGATATTGCCCTTTCCCTATTTATTATCTTCTTCAGAAACTCCTTCTAAATGTAGATCAGACTTTCTTATTCTCTCCTCCAAATCTCTTCATTTCTTTCATATTTTCCATATCCTTGTCTCTGAAGTTATTCTGGATAATTACTTCAAATCTATCCTCAAGAATGTTAATTCTCTTTTTAATTGCATGTGATTGTGGTTTAAACCAATTTTGAGATTTTCATATCAATTATTTCTAGAGGTTATTATGCAAATCGATTTGTTTCCTCCTCATATATTCAAGCTTCCCTCATTTTTTAAAAACACATTAAATAAAGTTATTTTACATTCTGCCTTAAAATCCCCAAAGCTGGAATTTTATAGGTGAATGCCTGCTGTTCATTGCTTCTATTATTTCTCATTAATGGTGCCTGATTTCTTTTAAACTGTTCTAGTCTTCAGAATATTATCTGTGAATTTTTAAAAATATTTATTTATTTGGTTGCACTGGCTCTTAGTTGCAGCAGGTGGGCTCCTTAGTTGTGACTAGCCGGCTCCTTAGTTGTGACATGTGAACTCTTAGTTGCGGCATGCATGTGAGATCTAGTTCCCTGACCAGATATCAAACCCAGGCTCCCTGCATTGGGAGCACGGAGTCTTATCCACTGCACCACCAGGGAAGTCCCTATCTGTGAATATTTTGATATCTAGATTAGAGCTGAATTCCCTCGAAGATGAGTTACTTCTACCTGGGGGAGCTACCAGACTAGGACCATTTTAAATTAAATTCCACACTAGAGGTTTTTTGAGTCACACACAGGTAGCATGAATTCAAATTGCAAAACTCATATTGGCTAGCTTGTGTTATGAATCTTTGAATGCTATTTTTCATCTCCACCAAGTTTCAAACAGGCAACTCTCTTTGCTGATCTCTTCTGCATAATGAGATTTATTTTTTTATTCACATTTACGCTTCAAATATAGATCTCTGAGCCTCCAGCTTTACTCAGAAGGTTTATGACTGGGTCCTGTCAACAAAAATAAGAAGAGTTTAGTGACTTCCCTGGCAGTCCAGTGGTGAAGACTTTGCCTACCAATGCAAGGGGTGTGGGTTTGATCCCTGGTCAGAGAGCTAAGATCCCACATGCCTTGTGGCCAAAAAAACTAAAACATAAACAATATTGTAACAAATTCAATAAAGACTTTAAAAATGGTCCACATCAAAAAAATCTTTAAAAAAAAGCGTTATTTGGGGTCTTAAGAATTGCAATTTGCATGGAAAAGACTCTGACAAGTACAGATTTCTGGTAACTGACTATACTGCTGAACTGAATGAGTAACCATTTTCAGAACTCTAATGGAAAACTGATGAATTCATAAAAGTGCTAACAAAAGATCAAGATGAAAAAAAATGAATTACATGGGACTGAGTGAACTGATGAGGATGATTATAATTTTTGTGACTTTCTGTTGAATAAAAAAAAAAAATCCCCAGAATAAAACCAAACAAACAAAAAAAAGAATTGCAATTTGAAGGACTTCCCAGGTGGTGCAGTAGTTAAGACATTGTGCTCCCAATGCAGGGGTCCCAGGTTCAATCTCTGGGCGGGGAACTAGATCCGCCCAGATGCATGCCACAACTAAGAGTTCACATGTCACAGCTAAGGAGCCCATGTGCCACAACTAAGACCCAGAGCAACCAAATAAATAAATAAATATTTTAAAATAAAGAAGAATTGCAATTTGAGAGACACAAATTCAGGTAACCCTGAATTACTGCTCCAAGGAAGAGAAAGAGAAGCTTAAAAAGATAAAAAGCCATGGGAATTCCCTGGTGGTCCAGTGGTTAGGGCTCTGAGCTTCCACTGCAGGGGGCATGTGATCGAACCCTGGTCGGGAAACGGAAATCCCACAAACCCGCATAGTCAAAAAAAAAAAAAAAAGATAAAAAGCAACAGTGTTGTTAAAAGTTGCCTGACAAGAACTGTGATTGACTCTGATGCAAGCTAGAAAATATTTGTCCTTAAGAACTCAGGAGCTGTTTTAGAGTAGGGGTCTGATAAATAGGTAAACTATTACAAGTTATATTAGTGTAAGGGTCCAATAAGTATCTTGAGTTTCTGGCAGGTGCTCTGGATGACTTCATCAGGTCAAAATGTCAGATTCCATCCAAACTGAGATGAGCAGTGCATAAGTCCACTTCCTTAATGGCTTCCTGGTTCCATTTTAGAGACACTCTTAGCAATACTGACTCCATTTTGATTTTCCTTTCAGAGACCCTCACCTTAAGCATGCCCTGAACTTTAACTTTTACACTTAAAGAAGTAGCACAAAGAAGTCTTCAAAGCAGAAGCTCACATTCTTTAAGAGTTAGCAGAAACCTTCAGGGCAAAAACTGGCTTTAGCACATTATTAGTTCACAGGATATCTGAGTTCACTTCATTTGGAGTTCTCTGCAGAGTTGCTACTTTCCTACTAGCTCAGCAATGGATTTTTAAAAAATTTAATTGAAGTATAGTTGATTTACAGTGTTGTGTCAATCTCTGCTTTACAGCAAAGTGACTCAGTTATACACCTATAAGCATTCTTTTTTTAATATTCTTTTCCATTATGGTTTATCACAGGATATTGAATATAGTTCCCTGTGCTATACAGTAGGAGCTTGTTGTTTATCTATCCTATATAAATTTTCATGTGCTAATTCCAAACTCCCAGTATTTCCCTCCCCCACCCCTCTCCCCCTTGGCAACCACAAGTCTGTTCTTTATGTCTGTGAGTCTGTTTCTCTTTTGTAGATAGGTTTATTTGTGCCATAATTTAGATTCTACATATAAGTGATATCATATGGTATTTGTCTTTCTCTTTCTCACTTACTTCCCTTAGTATGATAATCTCTAGGCACATCCATGTTGCTGCAAATGGCATTATTTCATTCTTTTTTATGACTGAGTAGTATTCCATTGTATATATATATACATCTTCATTATCCATTCATCTGTCGGTGGACATTTAGGTTGTTTCCACATTTTGGCTATTGTGAATAGTGCTTTAAGTAGCAAGAGTTTTATTAAGCAAAGCAAAAGTACACTCCCAAGAAAGAAATGAGAGTGAGCTGTCTGGAAACCAGAAGCAGCCCCGCAATGGGTGTAGGGTTGGGCTGTTTAGAGTGGTGGTCCCTCACTGTGTCCTGTGTCATTTGACTGAGAAGTCGATTGACAGCTTTAGGTTATATAAGTTTTCTCCTAGTGTGCAGGCACATATCCATAAGCACCCAAGAAAAACCCATGGGGGAGAAGGGGAGGCAAAAAATGCAATGCCAATTTATTCCAAATACAGCATAATGAACCCCGGGTTACTTTGAGTCACGTTTTAGGTCTTGGTGCACCTGTGCCAACCTGTGGGGGTGGTTTTATTTTGCTTGGTCCTGATAAGACTGGAAACTTAGTGGTGGTCCTTGACTAGAAGAGGGAAGATCTCTGGGCATTCTCTAATTACCTGTATAATTAGGTGGGGGAGGGAAAGATGACCCCATCCAGGATGGGGTGGAGACCCATTCATGTCTGACTAGCTACCTAACAAATCAGTTAGCAATGGATTTTAAATGACGTCGTATTCTTTATGTTTTATTTGTTTAGTTTGGAGGGTCATTCACAGTATCTAACTGACAACATGCCTGAAATGTAATTCTGCATTTATTTAATCTATAATATAAAAGTTTTGAATCATTAAAATAATTTAAGAAAAAAAAGTAGCGACAGACTGGGAGAAGATATTTATAATACATATCTGACAAAAGACTCAAATCCACAATACATAAAAAAAATTCCTACAAATCAAGAAGAAAAAGACAAACCAAATAAAAAGTGGGCAAAATATTTTTACAGGCACTTCACAAAATAGGATATCCAAATGGCCAATAACTATAAGATACTCACCATTACTAGTCATCAAGGAAATGCAATGACATTCCAATGACACAGAAAGGAAGGGGGCAGGGCACAACCTTTAAAAGAATGACATAGCCATAGGACATGACAAAAACTGGTTAGAACCAACTAGGTCCAAGATGGCAAAGATTTGACTTTCAGTGGACCTTGAGCTTAATTATATGCTTCATTGTAATATATTAGCATAAGCTAAGAAGTGTCACACCCACCAGTGCCATGACAGTTCCAAAGCCGACCATCAAAGATCAAAAAGTGGGCTGTGACTCAGTTCCTGGAAATCTCACCCTTTCCCCAAAATACTTGGAATAATCCTCATGCTCATTAGCCTATGAAATTACCCAGCCAATAAAAATTAACCACCCCATATTTCGGAACCTCTTGCCTTCTGAGATGGCCCACATTCTGTCTGTGGAGAGTGTTTCTCTCTAAATAAATCCACTTCTTACTTACCACTCTGTCTCTCACTGAATTCTTTCTGCAATGAGACATCAAGAACCTGAGCTTCATTATGTTCTGAGACCAGGTGTGTGATCTCAATTAAAAGACCGTGGGTGGGGTAAGGCAGGAATAAAGACGCAGACCTCCTAGAGAACGGACTTGAGGTTATGGGGAGGGGGAAGGGTGAGCTGTGACAGGGCGAGAGAGAGTCATGGACATATACACACTAACAAACGTAGTAAGGTAGATAGCTAGTTGGAAGCAGCCGCATGGCACAGAGATATTGGCTTGGTGCTTTGTGACAGCCTGGAGGGGTGGGATAGGGAGGGTGGGAGGGAGGGAGACGCAAGAGGGAAGAGATATGGGAACATATATTTATGTATAACTGATTCACTTTGTTATAAAGCAGAAACTAACACACCATTGTAAAGCAATTATACCCCAATAAAGATGTTAAAAAAAAAAAAAAAAAAAAAAAGACCGTGGGTTCATGTACCAATCTGGGTTTTGGCTGGGTTCGAGTCCAAGTGTGTGCATTCAAGTCCCAAGCTGAGTTGCACAGTTTCACCACTATACACCCAACAGAACTTCTAAATTCTTAAAATGACAATGCCAAATATTGATGAGGCTATATAACTACTAGAACTCTCATACACTCCTGGTGGTAATATAAATAGTATGACCACTTTAGAAAACTGTATACCAGCTAAAGCTGAACATATGCATACCACATGACCCTAATATCCCACTGACAAGTGTATACCCATGAGAAAATTAATACATATTTCCATCAATGACATATACAAAAATGTTCATAGCATCTTAATAATACCTCTGTGTTATTGTGATATAATAAGAAATACATATTTGTTCTTCATCCCCAGTTCCTGTCACAGAGTTCCTAAAAGGCTTGGAATTTCCTGAGTGATAGGGGTAAGAGGAACATTTTTGTCATTCATAATAAGCCCCTTTCAACCATATCTGAGTTTATGCTAATGTGATGACTCTCAGAAGATACAGTCTTATTGCCAGAGAAACCAGCCATGTGGCTAGACAGTTGGAACTTTAAGCCCCACCCCTGACCTCTGGGGAGAAGAAAGAAGCTGGAAGTTTAGTTAATCATGAATGGCCAGTGAATGAATCAACCATGCCTACATAATGGAACCTTCATAAAAACACTAAACAGTGAGGTTCACAGAGTTTCCAGTTTGGGGAAAACAAGGAGTGCTGGGAGGGTGGTGCACCCAGACAGAGAATGGAAGCTCTGTGCCCACCCACCCACCTCCCACATCTTGTCCTATGCATCTCCTCCACTTGGCTGTTGTTGATAATCCTTTATCCTTTTCTAATAAATTTTATTTATTATATCCTTTATAATACATATAATATATACTTTATAATAAATTGATAATAGTAAATAAACTATTTTCCTGAGTCCTGTGAGCCCTTCTGGTAAACTATCACACATAAGGAGGGGTCATGGGAATCCCCTGACTTTGTAGCTGACTATGCAGAAGTATGCGAGGCCCAGACTTGCAATTGGCCTCTGAAGTGGAAAGTTTCTTGTGGGACTGATCCCTTAACCTGTGAAGTCTGTGCTCACTCCATATAGTTAGTGTCAGTGTTGAATTGAGCTACAGAACACCCAGATGGTGTCTGGAGAGTGGGAGAATTGATTGTTAATGTGGAAAATCCACATATTTGGAGTCAAAAATGTTCTGTGGGTAAAAACAGATTCTAGTAATCCGTGTTGACAAAAATTAATCAATAGTCACTCTAAGAAAGAAATGGGAAATTTTATTCAAGCCAACTAGAGGATTATAATCCAGGAGACAGTCTTTCAGAAAGCTCTGAGGACTGTTCTACCCTTAGAGGTCAAAGCACAGTTACATATGTTTTTGAGACAAACAGTTATATGTCAAATGACATACTGACAGTTTACACAATCCAGATCAGCACATACAAGGTGAATAGTGGGTCATCATGACCCTCTTACAAGATTGAAAATGAAGGTTATATCCTAAGGAGTTATCAAATAGTGGATCATCATGACCTTTTACAAGATTAAGAAGGCATATTATCTCCTAAGGAGGTCTAGTTAATGCAGATGTACAATACACACTAAAGGGGAGGGCAGAGGCCCAAATGGCCAGAGAAAATATGTTTAAATTTTCTTGTCTTGCCATAAAATATGGATTTTATTTCATCAATTTCCCCCTTTTGATCATTAATCTTTTGAAAGAAAGCAGTAAGAGACCAAATATTTGGTCCCTTGATGCCACGATGGTTGATTACCTGCCCTGCGTCCATCATGTTCCTCACTGTCAGGTCTTAATAGCCCAGTGCTTTCTTTTCTTTCAGGGGATTGTACCAATAAGATGTTTGGCAAGGACTAGCAGTCAATTCCAAGTTGTCCAATAGGACTTATGCTAATTTTACCTTGCATGTGCATTGTGCATGTTCACTGATGTATAGAGTACTACAGATGTGATCAATAGTTTCAAGTTGTTTAGATAGTGTCTTGGTAGGAGTAGGTGATATACAGTGTGTAAGGCAAGAATCTATAACTTTATAAGTTACACAAACAATAATCAAAATTGCCAATAAGAGTAACAATGTCACTAATAAAGGTTTAAGCCAAGATCCTCCTAAACCAAACCAATTTTCTAGTATTTCACCTAAACTGGGAAGAGGATCATTTAGAGTGGAAATTGATTCTTCATATGTGGCATAAGATGAGTTACATCAGAAGATATATCAGGTATAAAACCCAACATTCAGCATGGATTATAGCACAAGTTTCCCCTTGGGAAATAGAATATCAAGGGCCATGTGATTCTGTAGGATCACTTTTTCATCATGGAAACTTCCAAACTGAGCAAGCTGATAACTTGATTACTATCATTCAAAGCTGGCTGAGTACATTTTGTTAAAGCTTCTATGTGAGTAATAATATCTTCTCTTCCAAGTGAAGGAAAAATATATCATGGCCAAATGATCATAGCATTGGAAAACTGATCAAACCCAGTGCACTTGCATTAAAGTCAGATTGGAGGCCTACCCCTAGGTGACCTTGAGACCAAGGGGAACCAATTGTTCATCTTCCTAACCAACCTGGGGACAGCCAAGGCCAAAATTTGTTCCATAAGTCCTGGGTCCTGTTAAGAGCCATCCAATATTTAACATCTAGTGAAAAGGAGTATTTATGGCCAGGTTCAGAACATGTGCCATTAACTGGCCAGGTAAGAGGGTCTCACTTAGTGATACTGGTGGCAGCAGTATCTTACAGAGTACTAGAGTTTCTTTCTTCTAAAATAAAATCTGTAGGGGCAATCCAATTAGAGCCTTGAAGAAGAGAAATCCACAAGTAACCAGTAACCCAGGAGTACTGTATGTGGCCCATCTCATCTGATCTTGGAGGCCAAACAGAATCGTGCCTGATTAGTACCTGTATGGGAGACTACCTGGGAACACAGGGTGCTGGATGTAGGCAATTGGCCACAAACCCAGCAACTGGATTGATTTTTGAAACTCACCTATGATTTCTTCCAAGGAAGAAATACATTTGGTTCATAAGCAAAAGTGTGAGCAATTATCAAAGTAATTAGTGTACAGGCCTGATCTGGGATCTTGTGTCAGCTGTCTATTTCAGACGTCCTGGTCTGGTAGTGTTGGTCTTAGTTAGTGGAAGTTGGGTGTCAGAAAAAGGAGCTGCAGTTCAGGAAAGGAGACCTGATATGGCTCCTTCCAATGTCTGTACAGAGTTCTTTATCTGATATGTTTTCCAGTTTGCATAATCTCCTATCTGCAGGTCACGAGGCATCTGATATTCATCCAAAGATAGATTGCTGTGATAAGCTTTAGAAACAAACTTAGACTATCCTTTTAATAATTCAATTAAACTTTACAACAATGTAACGTAGTAACAAGGAGCCAACTGGGAAGTGAGTCTTAGGCAGTAAATACAAGAAACCTCAAAGACAGCAACAGTAGAACTTAATGTCCACTGAAACGTTCACTTTTTTATCTCTAAAATACCCTAATTTCTACCAAATATGGCCAAATTAAGACTAATTTGTGGACTTCCCTGATGGCACAGTGGTTAAGAATCCACCTGCCAATGCAGAGGACGTAGGTTCAAGCCCTGGTCTGGGAAGATCCCATGAACCGCAGAGCAACTAAGCCCGTGCACCACAACTACTGAGCCTATGATCTCTAGAGCCCACGAGCCACAACTACTGAGCCCATGCGCCACAACTACTGAAGCCCCCATGCCTAGAGCCCATGCTCTGCAACAACAGAAGCCACCACTATGAGAAGCCCGTGCACTACAAATAGTAGCCCTCGCTCGCCGCAACTAGGGAAAACACGCGTGCAGCAACGAAGACCCAACACAGCCATAAATAAATAAATAAGTAAATGAAAGTACATTTGTTAAAATCTTTAGGGGTTTCCCTGGTGGCGCAGTGGTTGGGATGCGGGGGACGCGGGTTCGTGCCCCGGTCCGGGAAGATCCCGCGTGCCGTGGAGCGGCTGGGCCCGTGGGCTATGGCCGCTGGGCCTGTGCGTCCGGAGCCTGTGCTCCGCAATGGGAGAGGCCGCGGCGGTGGGAGGCCCGCATATCGCAAAAAAAAAAAAAGACTAATTTGTTTGAAAAATATTCCTGACTTCAATAAACTTGGTCTGATTATTTACATAAGTTGATCCTACAGGCCCTTTTATATTGGCTGCACTGCATGAAAAGACACTCACCATCACTAATTATTAGAGAAATGTAAATCAAAGCAACAATGAGGTACCACCTCACACCAGTCAGAATGGCCATCATTAAAAAGTCTACAAATAAGAAATGCAGGAAAGAGTGTGGAGAAAAGGAAACCTTCTTACACTGTTGGTGGCAATGTAAATTGGTGCAGCCACTATGGAAATTAGTATAGAGGTTCCTCAAGAAACTAAAAATAAAGTTGCCATATGATCCAGCAATTCCACTCCTGGGCATATACCCAGACAAAACTATAATTCAAAAAGATACATGCGCGGGTGGGGCGGGGCCGAGGGCGGGGCAACTGAGGCGCTGCGTCACTCGGTGCAGTCGATGGTGCATGTGGGGGGTGGGGCGGGGGATTGCCTGGCCGCGTCCCCAGGGTCACGTGGTGTGCAGCACGCAGAGTCCTTCAGTCGGTTGGACCCGGAGCGGAGCAGCCGGAGCGGGGCTGTGAGTAGAATAAAGGCAGCCTCCATTGATGACTGAAAATGACAAAGCATCCACCTAACAGACGAGGAATCAGCTTTGAAGTGGGAGGCCAGTTGGAAGCCTGGGACCAATTAAAAAACTGGTATCCAGCTCACATAGAAGATATTGATTATGAAGAAGGAAAAGTACTCATCCATTTCAAGCGTTGGAACCATCATTCTGATGAATGGTTCTGCTGGGAAAGTCCTTATTTACGCCCTTTAGAGAAAATACAGCTGAGGAAAGCAAGCTTACATGAAGAGGAAAGATCATCTGAATTTCAAATAAATGAGCAGGTCCTTGCTTGCTGGTCTGATTGTCGTTTTTACCCAGCCAAAATCACTGCTGTTAACAAGGATGGACAATTTTTATTAAAATGGTGACTGATCTCACTTAATATGGGGAAAATCAAGTCAAACTCATAGAAGAAAAAACTACAAGGATATACTGTACAGCACAGGTACCTACACTGTGAAATTTTATGATGGAGTAGTTCAGACTGTCAAACATATTCATGTCAAAGCTTTTTCGAAAGATCAGAATATTGTGGGTAATGCTAGGCCTAAAGAAACAGAACATAAAAAGTCTTTCATCATCTCCTGATAAAAGACAGAAGTTTAAAGAGCAGAGAAAAGCCACAGCCAATGTGAAGAAAGACAAAGAGGACAAAGCCTTAAAGACAGAAAAGAGACCCAAACAACCTGATAAAGAAGGAAAGTTAATCTGTTCTGAAAAGGGGAAGGTGTCAGAGGAGCCTTCTCAAGAACAAGAAGGAAGATAAGGAGAACATTTCAGAAAATGACAGAGAGTATTCTGGAGATGCTCAAGTGGATAAGAAACCTGAAAATGACATTGTGAAGAGTCCACAAGAAAACTTGAGAGAGCCAAAAAGAAAGCGAGGCAGACTCCCTTCCATAGCTCCTACTGCTGTGGATTCAAACTCTCAAACTTTGCAACCAATAACATTGGAATTGAGAAGACGGAAGATATCAAAAAGAAGTGAAGTCCCATTAAAACGTCCTCGGCTTGACAAAAATTCATCCCAGGAAAAGTAAAAAAACTACTCGGAAAACACTGACAAAGACCTATCAAGGAGACGGTCCTCCAGGCTGTCCACTAATGGGACCCACGAGATCCTAGATCCTGACTTGGTTGTATCAGATTTGGTTAATACGGTTACTACTGATGCTTTGCAAAACACATCATCCGGTACCAAGGAGTCTGAAGAAGAAGAAGCCGGGAACATCCTGATCTGCAGCTGTGGTGTCAGCCTTGGAAACAGCATCTGGCGGAGGGGAGATCTCATTCCAAACACATCCATGTCACTGAAGCCAAGAGCAGGGAGGAAGCCCCAAGCTATAGAACTTTGAACGAGGCGGTGGAGAAGCCTCTGCCCCTGCCCTTGCAGAAGCCCCGCACCTACTACCCTGCTGTGGAACAGAAGCTGGTGGTGGAGACCCGGTGCTCTGCCCTTGACGATGCAGTCAACCCCCTCCACGAGAATGGTGACGATTCCCACTCTCCGTGCCTGCGCTGGCCTCTAGAACAAGACAGGAGCAGAGGGGACAGTGACCCCAAACCCAGCTCCCCAAAGGTGAGGGAATATGTCTCCAGAAAGGTCCTACCTGAGGAAGACCCCGCTCGGAAGCTGCTGGACAGAGGCGGAGAGGGGTTGCTGAGCTCCCAGCACCAGTGGCAGTTTAACCTGCTGACGCATGTGGAGTCTCTTCAGGATGAAGTTACGCATAGGATGGACTCCATTGAGAAGGAGCTGGACGTGTTGGAGAGCTGGCTGGACTACACTGGGGAGCTGGAGCCCCCGGAGCCTCTGGCCAGCCTTCCGCAGCTCAAGCATTGCATCAAGCAGCTGCTGATGGACCTGGGCAAGGTGCAACAGATCGCACTCTGTTGCTCAACATGAAACTGGGCACCCCCACACTAATGGGGGAACAATCCTGGGGCACCTGCAGGAGGAGCTTCACGTATTTAAATAAATAAACCTAGCATGCCAAATGCACGTGACACTGACTGACTTCAGGGATCTGGGCAGGGGTGTGATGGACTTGGACAAAGAGGCCGTTTTGGCTGCTGGAAGGGAGGGCACTCTGATCTTGAAGCCTACCAAGAAGATAGCAAATAGACTCTTGGAATTCCCTTCTTCTGTGCACGTTGTTGAATGGAGAGTGAGTCTTTTTGCACAAACTTCACTTGAAATCGTGCCACTGATGATAAATGGAATGAGAGCCAAAAATGTTTAGTCGGAAACAGTTGTAAATTCAACTTGCAGCTTATTTAATTGACTTTTCTGTCAGGTTGGGGCACATGCCAAGCCTTCTGGTTTTCTGCCTGGCATGGATTTAGGCAGCAGGCATCATTTTCATTTTTCCAGCTTCGTGGGAAAGTCGTGACTTCACCATTCTGTGGAGGTTGGGAAGGAGCAGAGGCCTTGGCCACCCTGCCTTCTTAGAACTCTTCACTTTCTCACCACCTCTGTTGCATGACTTCATGGTACCGGGGACAAGTTTTGTATGCTTTCACCCCAGAATTGGCTGGGTTGTGTCTTTTGTAGCAGAATCCATACAGCCCGTGGAAGAAATAGAATCTCACTGTAATAAGAATCTAGGAGGAATTCCAAACTGAAGCAGGCAGGGTCTGGAACCCAAAGGACAGCACTTTCTACCCACTTCTTGACAGCTTACCAGTTCTATTTAATGTCCAACAAATGGTTCCCCCAAATTTGAACTCTCACTGTAAATATTTGTTACAAAGAATGTGGTTTGGGGAATTACCTTACTTTGTATTGTTGTAAACAAACCAGATTCTACATCTGCTGCCGCTTTTCTCCTTCCCCGAAGGGTATATGTTCAGTAGTTGGCATTTTCAGAATTGTTTTAATATACTTTAACACTTTAAATTTCCTGTTCGTATTATTTTGTGAGATCAAGGTGATTATGCTGCTTAAGGTCCAGGTACAGTTTGTACCTTTTGAGACAATATTTGTTACTCTTCCAGATTACGGTTCCACATGTAATTGTTTTGTTTTTCCTTACTAGGCAAAGTTAAAGAAAATGTTCCATGCTTTGAGGAGTGCCCCGTTTTACCATTTAGTTTTCCTATCACTAAAGGCAAAAATCAAAGCACATCTATCCATTAACACTCACAAGTTAATTATGGGTTTATGAATCTGTAATGTTATATGCTGCAAATATTTACTATGTAAACGTGAAGTAGCCAATATCTCAATAAGCAATGCGAGTATCTCCGGTGACCTTTGGGATGGTTAGGCTTTAAGGTACAGGTCATTGCGGTCACAAAGCCCTCTGTACCAAGATCTGTTTCAGGGTATGCTTTGTCTAGTAATTTAACTCACCATTTGATATAAAATGAATTTAGGACAAGTTAACCTGCTGTAGCTCATCCATCAGAGGGAATACATGTGGCTATGACATCTGTAATAAAGCTGACACAATTCCTCTGTAAGAGGTTGTTTCCCATTGCTAATATTGGTGTTTCTGGTGTGGGAAGAAACGCTCAAGGAGTATGCATGGCATCTATGTTTAGCATAATTTATCAGACGGCCACATTATAAGAACTGTGTGAAGCTTGTCTGAAAGGGGAAGAAACAGGATGATTTTCTGTAGCCACAACTGTGAGGTACGGTGACTTATTAGATTACTGATTTTTCTTTCCTGAAAACACATTTGAGCATAACTTCTGGGGAAGCTGTAACTTTAAGGGAGTCAATCTCATGTCTTTTTCAAGATGAAAGAAGAAACTGAGTTACCCTAATTTTGCCAAGTGGCCATTATTGAGTTTACTGTATGCTTTTTGTAAAGGAAATAATCCCATTTCACTCATTGTGACCTTTGTCCTTAGGGAAGCAGGGGGTGACTCCAAGTTCTGATAACCCCCGTGTGCTTCCCTAATTTAAAGCTATGTTGAGGGGCTCCATCCCCAATTCCTGGGTCAAGTTGAATTAACCCCAGGCTGGAGCACTGGAAACTGTTATTTGCAAATATTACTGTTAACTAATGTTACCATTTAGAAATATGTACACTACCTAAGTTTTCTTTTGAGAAAAACTATCCACCTATTAAAAAAATTGCCTTGGGCTTCCCTGGTGACGCAGTGGTTGAGAGTTCGCCTGCCGATGCAGGGGACACAGGTTCGTGCCCCGGTCCAGGAAGATCCCACATGCCGCAGAGCGGCTGGGCCCGTGAGCCATGGCCGCTGAGCCTGCGCATCCGGAGCCTGTGCTCTGCAACGGGAGAGGCCACAACAGTGAGAGGCCCGCGTACCGCAAAAAAAAAAAAATTACCTTGACAAAAGAAAGAAAAAAAAAGATACATGCACCCCTATGTTCATAGCAGCACTATTCACAATAGCCAAGACATGGAAACAACCTAAATGTCCATCAACAGATTAATGGATAAAGAAAATGTGGTGTATATATATATATATATATATATATATATATATATATACATACAATGGAATATTACTCAGCCATAAAAAAGAATGAAATAATGCCATTTGCAGCAACATAGATGGACCTAGAGATTATCATACTAAGCGAAGTAAGTCAGAAAGAGAAAGACAAATAACGCATGATATCATTTATATGTGGAATCTAAAATATGACACAAATGAACATATGTACAAAACAAAACAAACAAAAAGAAGATTCACAGATATAGAGAACAGACCTGTGGTTGCCAAGGGGAAGAGGAGAGAAAGGATTGGGAGTTTGGGATTAGCAGCTGTAAACTATTATATATAGGATGGATAAACAACAAGGTCCTGCTGTATAGCACAGGGAACTATATTCAATATCCTGTGATAAACCAAAAAGGAAAAGAATATGAAAATAAATATATGTGTGTGCGTGTGTGTGTGTGTGTGTGTGTGTGTATAACTGAGTCACTTTGCTATATGGCAGAAATTAAACATGACACTGTAAATCAACTATACTTCAATATAATAAAAAAAATTGGCTGTGCTGGACCTTTTTATAAGGAATCTCAAATTGCAGTTTTAAAGAAAGAGAGAGACAAATACTGTATGCTAACACATATATGGAATTTAATTTTTAAAAATGTCATGAAGAACCTAGGGGTAAAACAGGAATAAAGACACAGACCTACTAGAGAATGGACTTGAAGATATGGGGAGGGGGAAGGGTAAGCTGTGACAAAGCGAGAGAGAGGCATGGACATATATACACTACAAAACGTAAGGTAGATAGCTAGTGGGAAGCAGCCGCATAGCACGGGAGATCAGCTCGGTGCTTTGTGACCGCCTGGAGGGGTGGGATAGGGAGGGTGGGAGGGAGAGAGATGCAAGAGGGAAGACATATGGGAACATATGTATATATATAACTGATTCATTTTGTTGTAAAGCAGAAACTAACACACCATTGTAAAGCAATTATACTCCAATAAAGGTGTTAAAAAAAAAAAGTCTCTCAAGACCAGGAAAGCCACACCAAGGGCTTGCCATCAGATTCCACCTGTGAAATCTATAGATTTTGGTGGATTCCTCTGCTTGAGGTCCCCAAAATATCTTAAGATTCCTGCAGCTGCTAGGAGGTAGCATTTTTTATTCATCTGATAAGGCTGCTGTTCCCAGAAACCTAAGAGTTTCCAATTTCTGAAGGAATCAGGTAGAAAGAAAAGATAAATGTTTCAGTTCTACTTACAAAGATATAATTTACCAAATTGCTGTAAGTCATAATAGCTTGAGGGGAATGGTTTCCTTATATCTGGAAAACACATATTAAAATGTCATATTTCAGACAAAACGAAAAAATTATAACCATATTTATCAGTTCACTCAGTTTTATGTGACTAGTCCTTGATTTTTATCCTTTGTTAACAGCTTCATGAATCCATCAGATTTTCTACTAGAATTCTTTAATTTCTTACCCAGTTCAGTGGTATGATCTGAAAGTTATCAGAAACCTGTACTTGTCAAAACGTCCTTTCTATGAATCTTCTTAAAGATGAAACATTTTTTGCAAAAGCATCAAAGTAAAGCAGTAACTGTCTGTGAATGACAAAAGACTTTCTGATTACAATGCAGTTGACAAAGAAACTTGGTAATTGCTGTGGCATACAATATTTTAAGATAATAACTAGAATCAGTAGCATTTTACCAGGACTTATTCAACTTTTAGAAATTTTATATAATTTCTAGAACATCTATATTAATGAAATTTACCCATATCTTAAGAAGGTTTATCACCACACACTTGACAATGCTTACCATGTAATTTAATGTACCAAATAAGGTTTATCTTTCTTTGATAAGAAGAAAAAACCCAATTCTCTTGAGGTGTTCCAGGAGTCTTTGGAAAAACCTTGAAGTTAGCTAGAGGTCAAATGAACTTCAGTTAGAATTTGATTTTGGGGAAGTTTGTCAAAAATATCAAAAAAGTTTCAGAACACTTGGTTGAATAAGATGATAGATAACTGTGGAACAATATTCACTTAACCAAAGTGACAATAAAAGATTTCAAAACAAATACAGAAAGTTAAAACAGATTACTTAGAAGCTAAAGAAATTTTACAATCTGTTATCAAAAGCAGATTAATACTCTAAGAAAACTTTGTCCTCTTAACAGAGAGAAAACCAAATTCAGGCTTTATACCACTTTCCCTTTAATATTAAATTTTATTTACTCAATTAAATTTATTCTAATCTTAGTCCTGACCACACATAGGATTCCTTTTTAAAGTTTCTTTTTTTTTTCTCATAAACCTAGAACTTTGTAGAACAACTTTGTATATCCATATAAATTTGGCCCTTATTTTCTTTCCCATTTAGAAATAACCAGATTTAGGACAAAATTACTTTATTTTCCCTTGAAAAAATGCATTTCTGTTCCTTATACCTTCTTTTTCCTTGCATACAAAGATGTTTTACTTATTAATTTTAATAGTTTTAATTACATGTTTTAATTAGAATTCTTAACCTTAAAACTGAGGTTTTGGGCTTCTCTGGTGGCGCAGTGGTTGAGAGTCCGCCTGCCGATGCAGGGGACACGGGTTCGTGCCCCGGTCCGGGAAGATCCCACATGCCACAGAGTGGCTAGGCCCGTGAGCCATGGCTGAGCCTGCACGTCCAGAGCCAGTGCTCCGCAACGGGAGAGGCCACAACAGTGAGAGGCCCACATACAGCAAAAAACAAAAAACAACAACAAAAAAAAACAACTGAGGTTTTAAGTTTAATTTTCTAGTGAAAACTGAGAAGCAAATAATTATAAACTGTCATACCAGCATTTCTTGACTGGCAAACCTATGAACATATTCTGTAACATAATTTCTTTCTTCAGTGGGGTACAAGACGTGTCCAATGAACACAAACATCTTTAGTTTTTCTCTAGTAAGCAAAAGCAGGTAAACTTAGTCTTGCTTAGCAATTAATGTTCCAGTATCCTATTTGGAAATGATCTGGATATCCAATGAATTCTCATCATTTAACTTAATTTAGCAGTTTCAACTTACCAAAAATCTGGAGAAACTATTTTAAGTAGACAGTCCTAAAACATAATTATTCCCAAAGTGTTCACCTAAAATGTCTTATCTCATTTACATTTAATTTACTTAAAAGTTTCATCATATCAAGTTATTTTTCTTAATAACAAATTTTGTGCCAGGAATAATAAGATCTTCTTTCACTTCTAGTAAAACTAGGTACAATAAAATATTATAATTTATTATATTATTATATATTATACTGTATAATATTATACAAATATTATACTTTTGATGACTCTAAAGACATGTCTGTATTAATTAAACCAACAAACTTAAAGTTGTTTTCATTCAATAAAACTTAATCCTAGATCATATGATCCTGAAATTCATTTGGGTTAATTTCTTTTGTATTTCTGAGTATTTATATAAATGCTTAATTTCCTTTAAGATCAATTAAATAGAGTTCTTTTACAAATTAATTTTGACAATACTACACACACACACACACACACACACACACACACACACACACACACACACTGACACTATAGTTCCCATTGCAAAACTTCAGCCATGAATCAGGTACAATAATACAAAATCCATTAGTTACAAGTAGGTTGAGTTCAAATTGGGTTTCTGGCAGATGGAACAAATCAAAGTCACCTGTTTAGATGGCTAAACCATTTTTTACTAATATTTATGGAGAAGACACTTAAGATTTGTCCTAGTCCAAATTACCTTCCCCCCACCTTTTTTTTCTTTTTTTTTTGCGTTGGGTCTTCGTTGCTGCGCGCAGGCTTTTCTCTAGTTGTGGCAAGCGGGGGCCACTCTTCGTTGCAGTGCTCGGGCTTCTCATTACGGTGGCTTCTCTTGTTGCAGAGCACAGGCTCTAGGGGTGCGGGCTTCAGTAGTTGCAGCACACAGGCTCAGTAGTTGTGGCCCGCAGGCTCTAGAGCATAGGCTCAGTAGTTGTGGTGCATGGGCTTAGTTGCTCCGCAGAAGGTGGGATCTTCCCAGACCAGGGATCAAACCTGTGTCCCCTGCATTGGCAGGTGGATTCTTAACAACTGCACATGCCAGGAAGTCCCACATTTTCTCCCTTTTATTTTTTCTTTTGATGAGAGTTACTTTCCTGAAATTTGCATTTTAAAAAGATGACCTAGATGAGAGTTCCTGGAGAAGACCAGGTAGAACATTTGCATTTCAAAGGCATAGGGAGAGAAATGCAAGTTCCTCCTAGGAAGAACTTTTGTTCTCTTAAGGCCAGATTTATTTTTCAATACTTATAAGCCTCTTAAGATAAATAGGGGAGGTTTGGGGAGTGGTAAAAGGATTGTTGGGCTTTGGATTGTTTCTGGAGCCACCCCTCTTGTCCTGTAAAGACTAGATTTGTAGAACCAAGGCAACTGTTTTTAATTCCTCAAAGAATCAGGTGGCCACCTCAGTGACATCAAAGGACCAACATACCCATCCACCTACACTGAAATTTTTTTTCCCCACTCATTTAGCCTAGGGGAGGCCAAAAAAAAAAAATCCTATCAGGCTCTGAATTTCAGGTGTGGTTAGGAGTTAAGTCAGACCAGTATCTTCCTATCTTGGTAATCCAATTACAAAAATTTTTGAGGATCCTCCCTGGGTTTAAGAAATACTTTAACTATTCTTTACCTATGGCCTTTGATCTGAAGAAGCTAGCTTACAGCTTCAGGTGGTCTCATTTCTAAAGGTAACTGTTTGAAAGTCTCTTCAGAGTGGAAGGGCAACTCAGAGAGGATCACTAGAATGAGTACTCAAGTAAAGGAGGATAGAGTGGAGCAGGAGTTATGTCAGTCTTAAAGCTTTTTGTTTGTTTTAGGTATCTTTTATATTATTAATCCTTCATTAGCCTGCTACAATAAATCCTTCAATGAAGCTATTCTGGAATTTTGAAGCCTTTGGGGGCTTCTGCATACAAATTAAAATAGGTACAATAGTTTAACTTGAGAGCTCTCTAAATTTTAACAATTTAGATGTCTTTCCAAGTCAAAGAGTTCAAGAAGCTAGCCTTACAAATATTTTTTCCTGTTAATCTAATTTTAGAAAAGAGAAAAAGAACTCTTACCACTCTTGTTTCCAGTAGACAATGCAGGCAGAGATCCAGGAGATTGACTGACATGGTAAGAACTTAACCTTCTGCTTTAATTGTGCACACAAAAATCAGTTTGGGAATGCCACAAAAAGCCCCACCTTGACTATTTCAAGGCAGGATTACCTTTAATTCCCAATTAAGTAGGCACTTGCAAGCATACATAAACAGCTGGTATCCCCATAGGTGTCTGTCCATCAGTGGACTGTTTGGCTTTTTTTTTTTTAATTTATTTTTATATATATATATATATATATATTTTTTTTTTTTGGCTGTGTTGGGTCTTCGTTTCTGTGCGAGGGCTTTCTCTAGTTGCGGCAAGAAGGGGCCACTCTTCATCGCAGTGAGCGGGCCTCTTCACTATCTCGGCCTCTCTTGTTGCGGAGCACAGGCTCCAGACGCGCAGGCTCAGTAGTTGTGGCTCACGGGCCTAGTTGCTCCGCGGCATGTGGGATCTTCCCAGACCAGGGCTCGAACCTGTGTCCCCTGCACTATCAGGCACATTCTCAACCACTGCGCCACCAGGGAAGCCCAGACTGTTTGGCTTTGAGGCACAATTTCCCATTATTTGTAGTCTAATTCAGATATGAAATATGATCTGAACAACTTTCTGAGATCAGGGTAGTGTGCTGCTTCTGATTCTAGCTCCCCAAGGAGTTAGCCTTAAGTCAGTTTGATTCTTTTATGTGTCTCAGTTTCTCCCTCTCATAGTCTGAAACCGCTGTGGGTGCCCAGAGGACTGGATGATCAGTCCTTATCTCAGGCATCCTCAGAAAAGCAGTATTTGGGACTTCCCTGGCGGTCCAGTGGTTAAGACACCACACTTCCACTGCAGGTGGCACAGGTTTGATCCCTGGTCAGGGAATTAAGATCCCACTTGCCACACAGCACGGCCAAAAAATATGAAAAAAAGAAAAAAGAAGAAGAAGAAAAAGAAAATCAGTATTTACTTAATGGTTGTAGTGGGGTTCTTCTGTAGGACAGCTACACATCACAAGGAATAATCATCAGAAAATCCACTAGGTCCTTAGTTGCCTAAGGGCATCCTGTAGCTAGAAGGAGCAAATGTCCCTTGTTCATCAGAGCTGAATATTCAGTCTCTCACTTCACTAGCAAAAGTTCTATTCAAACCACATGTCAACTTAGTTATTTTTTTCAATTTAAACCAAATTTCACAAAAAAATCTGCCACCTATATTTCCCTGGGCCTCCTGCCCAGATCCCCCTAAGTCCCTGCTTAGGAAATGCACCTGTGCCCCTTAAGACTCCAAGTCTTAAGTGAAAACAGCTCTAATAAAAATTTTTTGGATCATCACTTAAAAGTAATGAGATCCAGATATCAGGAGAATTCATCAGAACACCTGATGTGTACCAAGAAACCATTGGGTTTCAATGGGCCTGTGCTGGTACTGAGTGCTAGTTTGGGGAAGACTCCAGGTATCCTCTGGTGGGTATCTCTGATATTCTGCCAGCTACACAATGCTAATGGTGGCAAAAATTAATCAACAGCCAAACTAAGAAACAAATGGAAAATTTTATTCAAGTCAACCTGACAATTATAACCCCAGAGACAGTCTTTCAGAAAGCTCTGAGGACTGTCTCTCCTCAGAGGTCAAAGCACAGTTATATAAGTTTTTGAGAAAAAAGGTTATACAACAAATGATGTATTGACAGTTTACATGATCCAGATCTCAAGTATTGGGTCATCATGACCCCTTACAAGATTAAGAAGGAAGGGTATCAATCTTGAGAAAGAACAGAGCTGGAGGAATCACACTCCCTGACTTTAGACTATACAGACTACAAAGATTCAGTAATCAAAACAGTATGGTATTGGCACAAAAGCAGACACATAGATCAATCAAACAGAACAGAAAGCCAGAAATAAACACAAATACTTATAGTCAATTAATCTATGACAAAGGAAGTAAGAATATACAATGGAGAAAAGACTGTCTCTTCAATAAATGGTGCTGGGAAAATTGGACAGCTACATGTAAAAGTATGAAATTAGAACATTCTCTAACACTATATACAAAAATAAACTCAAAATGGATTAAAGACCTAAATGTAAGACCTGATACTATAAAACTACTAGAGGAAAACATAGGCAGGACACTCTTTGACATAAATCGTAGCAATATTTTTTTTGGATCTGTTCCCTAAAACAAAGGAAATAAAAGCAAAAATAAACAAAAGGGACCTAATTAAACTTAAAAGCTTTTTGCACAGCAAAGGAAACCGCTGACAAAACAAAAGGACAACATACTGAATGGGAGAAAACATTTGCAAATGATGTGACCAATAAGGAGTTAATATCCAAAATATATAAACAGCTCATACAACTCAACATCAAAAAAAAAACCCAAACAGCCCAATTTAAAAATGAGCAGAAGACCTGATAGACTTTTTTCCAAAGAAGATGTACAGATGGCCAGCAGGCACATGAAAATATGTTCAACCTCATTAACTGAGAAATGCAAATTAAAACCACCTCAGATATCACCTCACATCTGTTAGAATGGCTATCATTGAAAAGAACACAAATAAGAAATGCTGGCAAGAAAATGGAACCCTAGTACAGTGTTGGTGGGAAAGTAAATTGGTGCAGCCACTAGGGAAAACAATATGGAGGTTTCTCAAAAAACTTAAAATCAAACTATCATATGACCCACCAATTCCACTACAGGGTATCTATCCAAAAAATAAAAACAAATCAAAAAGATATATGCATCCCAATGTTCATTGCAGCATTATTTACAATTGCCAAGGTATGGAAGCAACCTAAGTGTCCATCAACAGATGAATGGATAAAAAAGATGTGGTATATATATACAATGGAATACTACTCAGCCATTAAAAAGAACAAAATTTTGCCATTTGTAACAACATGGATGGACTTGAAGGGTATCATACTAAGTGAAATAAGTCAGATAGAGAAAGACTTATACCACAAATATCACTGCATGATACCACTTATATGTGGAATCTAAAGAATACAATAAACTAGTGAATAGTTTTTAAAAAGGGACTTCCCTGGTGGTCCAGTGATTAAGACTTCCCCTTCCAATGCAGGGGGTGAGTGTTCAATCTCTGGTCAGAGAGCTAAGATCCCACATGCCTCGTGGTCAAAAAAACAAAACATAAAACAGAAGCAATATTGTAACAAATTCAATAAAGACTTTAAAAAAAAAAACAGTGGTTACCAGCAGGAAGAAGGAAGTGGGGGAGGAGCAAGATAGGGGTAGGGGATTAAGAGGTACAAACTCCTATGTATAAAACAAATAAGGTATAAGGATATATTGTACAGCACAGTGAATATAGCCTATACTTTATAATAACTATAAATGGAGTATAAATTTTAAAAATGTGAATCACTATGTTGTGCATCAAAACTTATATAATATTGTACATCAACTATACCTCCAAAAAGTATTTAAAAAGATTTTTTTAACTACTGAAGAAAAAGAAGGAAGGTTATCTCCTAAGAAAGTCTAGTTAATGCAATGCACAATACACAGCAAAGAGGAGGGAGAAGGCCCCAAAAGGCAGAGAAAAAATATTGTTTAACTTTTTTATTCTCTTGTCATAAAATACAAATTTTATTTCATCACCCCAAACTGGAAAACACATAAATGTCCATCAATAATAGAGGAGATAAATTTCTACAATGGAATACTATAGTGCATCAATTAAAAAAACCAAAGTACTGATACATGAAATAACATGGGATGAATCTTACAGATGTATATTAAGTGAAAAAAAGCCAGAATTACTGTATGCTTCCATTTATATTAATTTCAAGAAGTTCAAAAAACTGAAACGAACCTTTTAGGATTGGAATCTTAATAGTGGTTACTTTTGGTGTTATGGGTTGAATTGTGTCCCCTAAAAAGATATGTTGAAGTCTTAACTCCAGCACCTGTGAATGTGACCTTATTTGGAAATGGGGTCTTTAAAGATGTAATCAAGTAGGATGAGATCATACTGGATTAGGGTGGACCCTAATTCAGTGAATGATGTCCTTATAAGAAGTGGGAAATTTGGACACAGAGACATAGAGACAAAGAGAAAGAATGCCATGTGATGAGGAAGGCAGAGATTGGAGTGATACAGCTGTAGGACAAAGACCTTCAAGGATTGCTGGAAACCAGCAGAAGCTAGGAGAGAGACATAGAACAGATTCTCCTTAAGAGCCTCTAGAACAGAGAAAGAATAAATTTCTATTTTTTAAGCCACCTAATTTGTGGTAATCTGTTATGGCAGCTCTAGAAAACTAATATGCTATGGGGGGATATAAACTAGGAGAGAACTTGAAGGAAACTTCTGGGGTACTAAAAATGTTTTGTATCTTGATCTGGGTAGTGGTTATGATATATATATATATGTAAAAATCCATTGGACTACACTTTTATATGCACTTAAATTTATACCTAATTTAAAATTAAATAAATAAGAAATTAACAGAAAAAAATGCATAAAGTAAAATGAGGTTTCTGAAAGATATCTTTTATATGCCTCTAGACCTAAACATTCTTGAAAAGAGCTTTTGTTTTAGTAGAGAACACAAATCATAAAGGGAGCCACAGAATGACATCACTGTGGTGGGGCAAGAGTACTTCAGGTCCAGACCCTCAGCTCTACTGATCCAGAAGCTTCATCTGGTAATAAATCCTGAGGTGACACAGCACAGAGATATGTCTCATTCTAATTTTTTCAGTCAGGGTCCAGTTGCAGAAAACAGCAACGAGGAACTATTTTAAACATAAAACAATATAAACCAGGGAATTAGGTGCTTACAAAAAACCCTTTGGAATGCCTGGAGAAGCTGACTCTAGTCTACTCTCCAGAGATGATTTCTAGATAGAACAGAATCACAAAACTAGCCCACCCGAGGAGTTTCAGCCTCTGCAACAGGCAGGAAGGTGGAGAATCAGAGGCTGTGTCTAAAACACAATGTAGAAGCTCCAATTCACAGATCAGGAAGTCACTGCTGCCACAAATGGTGATTCTGAGCTCACTCCATGCGTGCCAGGTGTTCCATGCCTTGTCTCTTGCTACCAGCAAAGCTAGAAACTGGACACTGATGTCCTTATAAGAATAAAACATCGTTCTTTCTTTCTTTCTTTCTTTCTTTCTTTCTTTCTTTCTTTCTTTCTTTCTTTCTCTTTCTTTCTTTCTTTCTTTCTTTCTTTCCTTCCTTCCTTCCTTCCTTCTTTCTTTCTTTCTTTTTCTTTCTTTCTTTCTTTCTTTCTTTCTTTCCTTCTTTCTTTCTTTCTTTCTTTCCTTCCTTCCTTCCTTTAGACAATGAATCATCCCAAATTGAGGAGGTGGTCTCAGAGAGCAAGATTTATGATTTTTTCCCCTTTACCTCTTTTTGTGAGGGTGTATGTGTATGTTTCTGTGTAAGATTTTGTCTGTATAGCTTTGCTTCCAACATTTGTCCTAAGGTTCTATCCGTCCCTTTTTATTTTTCTAAAAAATTATTTTTCAATTCAATCACTTTATTATACTTTATTTTATTTTACTGTATCTTCTTTCTGTCTTTTTTTTCCTTCCTTCCCTCCTTCCTTCCTTCCTTCCTCCCTCCCTCCCTCCTTTCTTTCCTTCTTGCCTTCTTTCCTTCTTTGCTTCTTTCTTTCTTTCTTTCTTTCTTTCTTTCTTTCTTTCTTTCTTTCTTTCTTTCTTTCTTTCTTTCTTTCTTCATACTTCTACTAATTCTCTCTACTGTTTCTCCCTTTTATTCTGAGCCGTATGGATGAAAGCCTCTTGGTGCTCCAGCCAGCAGTCAGGACTCTGCCTCTGAGGTAGGAGAGCCAACTTCAGGACACTGGTCAACAAGAGACCTCCCAGCTCCACATAATATCAAATGGCAAAAATCTCCCAGAGACCTCCATCTTAACACCAGCACCCAGCTTCTCTCAACGACCAGCAAGCTACAGTCCTGGACAACCTATGCCAAACAACTAGCAATACAGGAACACAACCCCACCCATTAGCAGAGAGGCTGCCTAAAATCTTAATAAGGCCACAGACATCCCCAAACACACCACCAGACGTGAACCTGCCCACTAGAGAGACAAGATCCAGCCTCATCCACCACAACACAGGCACTAGTCCCCTCCACCAGGAAGCCTACACAACTCACTGAACCAACTTTACCCACTGGAGACAGACATCAAAAACAGTGAGAACTACGAACCTGCAGCCTGCAAAAAGGAGACCCCAAACACAGTAAGATAAGCAAAATGAGAAGACAGAAAAACACACAGCAGATAAAGGAGCAAGATAAAAATGCACCAGACCTAACAAATGAAGAGGAAATAGCCAGTCTACCTGTAAAAGAATTCAGAATAATGATAGTAAGGATGATCAAAAATCTTGGAAATAGCATGGACAAAATGCAAGAAACAGTTAACAAGGACCTAGAAGAAATAAAGATGAAACAAGCAATGATGAACAACACAATAAATGAAATTAAAAGTACTCTAGATGGGATCAATAACAGAATAACTGAGGCAGAAGAACAGATAAGTGACCTGGAAGATAAAATAGTGGAAATAACTACTGCAGAGCAGAATAAAGAAAAAAGAATGAAAAGAACTGAGGACAGTCTCAGAGACCTCTGGGACAACATTAAAAACACCAACATTCGAATTATAGGGGTTCCAGAAGAAGAAGAGAAAAAGAAGGGACTGAGAAAATATTTGAAGAGATTATAGTTGAAAACTTCCCTGATATGGGAAAGGAAATAGTTAATCAAGTCCAAGATGCACAGAGAGTCCCATACAGGATAAATCCAAGGAGAAATATGCCAAGACACATATTAATCAAACTGTCAAAAATTAAATACAAAGAAAGCATATTAAAAGCAGCAAGGGAAAAACAACAAATAACACACAAGGGAATCCCCATAAGGTTAACAGCTGATCTCTCAGCAGAAACCCTACAAGCCAGAAGGGAGTGGTAGGACATACTGAAAGTGATGAAGGAGAAAAACCTGCAACCAAGACTACTCTACCCAGCAAGGATCTCATTCAGATTTGATGGAGAAATTAAAACCTTTACAGACAAGCAAAAGCTGAGAGAGTTCAGCACCACCAAACCAGCTTTACAACAACTGCTAAAGGAACTTCTCTAGACAAGAAACACAAGAGAAGGAAAAGACCTATAATAACGAACCCAAAACAATTTAGAAAATGGGAATAGGAACATATATATCGATAATTACCTTAAATGTAAATGGACTAAATGCTCCCACCAAAAGACACAGGCTGGCTGAATGGATACAAAAACAAGACCCTTATATATGGTGTCTACAAGAGACCCACTTCAGACCTAGAGACACATACAGACTGAAAGTAAGGGGGTGGAAAAGGATATTCCATGCAAATGGAAAGCAAAAGAAAGCTGGAGTAGCGATTCTCATATCAGACAAAATAGACTTTAAAATAAGGACTATTAAAAGAGTCAAAGAAGGACACTACATAATGATCAAGGGATCGATCCAAGAAGAAGATATAACAATTGTAAATATTTATGCACCCAACATAGGAGCACATCAATACATAAGGCAAATACTAACAGCCATAAAAGGGGAAATCGACAGTAACACATTCATAGTAGGGGACCTTAACACCCCGCTTTCACCCATGGACAGATCATCCAAAATGAAAATAAATAAGGAAACACAAGCTTTAAATGATACATTAAACAAGATGGACTTAATTGATATTTATAGGACACTCTATCCAAAAACAACAGAATACACATTTTTCTCAAGTGCTCATGGAACATTCTCCAGAATAGATCATAACTTGGGTCAAAAATCAAGCCTTGGTAAATTTAAGAAAATCGAAATTGTATCAAGTATCTTTTCTGACCACAACGCTATGAGACTACATATCAATTACAGGAAAAGATCCGTAAAAAATACAAACACATGGAGGCTAAACAATACACTACTTAATAATGAAGTGATCACTGAAGAAATCAAAGAGGAAATTAAAAAATACATAGAAACAAATGACAATGGAAACACAACGACCCAAAACCTATGGAATGCAGCAAAAGCCATTCTAAGGGGGAAGTATATAGCAATACAAACCCACCTTAAGGAGCAGGAAACATCTCGAATAAACAACCTAACCTTGCACCTCAAGCAATTGGAGAAAGAAGAACAAAAAAAATCCAAAGCTAGCAGAAGGAAAGAAATCATAAAAATCAGATCAGAAATAAATGAAAAAGAAATGAAGGAAACAATAGCAAAGATCAATAAAACTAAAAGCTGGTTCTTTGAGAAGATAAACAAAATAGATAAACCACTAGCCAGACTCATCAAGAAAAAAAGGGAGAAGACTCAAATCAATAGAATTAGAAATGAAAAAGGAGAGGTAACAACTGACACTGCAGAAATAAAAAGGATCATGAGAGATTACTACAAGCAACTCTATGCCAATAAAATGGACAATCTGGAAGAAATGGACAAATTCTTAGAAATGCACAACCTACCAAGACTGAATCAGGAAGAAATAGAAAATATGAACAGACCAATCACAAGCACTGAAATTGAAACTGTGATTAAAAATCTTCCAAAAAACAAAAGCCCAGGACCAGATGGCTTCACAGGCGAATTCTATCAAATATTTAGAGAATAGCTAACACCTATCCTTCTCAAACTCTTCCAAAATATAGCAGAGGGAGGAACACTACCAAACTCCTTCTATGAGGCCACTATCACCTTGATACCAAAACCAGACAAGGATGTCACAAAGAAAGAAAACTACAGGCCAATATCACTGATGAACATAGATGCAAAAATCCTCAACAAAATACTAGCAAACAGAATCCAACAGCACATTAAAAGGATCATACACCATGATCAAGTGGGGTTTATTCCAGGAATGCAAGGATTCTTCAATATACGGAAATCTGTCAATGTGATAAACCATATTAACAAATTGAAGGAGAAAAACCATATGATCCTCTCAATAGATGCAGAGAAAGCTTTTGACAAAATTCAACACCATTTATGATAAAAACCCTGCAGAAAGTAGGCATAGAGGGAACTTTCCTCAACATAATAAAGGCCATATATGACAAGCCCACAGCCAACATCATCCTCAATGGTGAAAAACTGAAAGCATTTCCACTAAGATCAGGAGCAAGACAAGGTTGCCCACTCTCACCACTCTTATTCAACATAGTTTTGAAAGTTTTAGCCACAGCAATCACAGAAGAAAAGGAAGTAAAAGGAATCCAAATCAGAAAAGAAGTAAAGCTGTCACTGTTTGCAGATGACAGGATACTATACATAGAGAATCCTAAAGATGCTACCAGAAAACTACTAGAGCTAATCAATGAATTTGGTAAAGTAGCAGGATACAAAATTAATGCACGGAAATCTCTGGCTTTCCTATATACTAATGATGAAAAATCTGAAAGTGAAATCAAGAAAACACTCCCATTTACCATCACAACAAATAGAATAAAATATCTAGGAATAAACCTACCTAAGGAGACAAAAGACCTGTATGCAGAAAATTATAAGACACTGATGAAAGAAATTAAAGATAATACAAATAGATGGAGAGATATACCATGTTCTTGGATTAGAAGAATCAACATTGTGAAAATGACTCTACTACCCAAAGCAATCTATAGATTCAAAGCAATCCCTATCAAACTATCACTGGCATTTTTCACAGAACTAGAATAAAAAAATTTCGCAATTTGTATGGAAACACAAAAGACCCTGAATAGCCAAAGCAATCTTGAGAACGAAAAACAAAGCTGGAGGAATCAGACTCCCTGACTTCAGACTATTCTACAAAGCTACAGTAATCAAGACAGTATAGTACTGGCACAATAACAGAAAGATAGATCAATGGAACAGGATAGAAAGCCCAGAGATAAACCCACGCACATATGGACACCTTATCTTTGATAAAGGTGGCAGGGATGTACAGTGGAGAAAGGACAGCCTCTTCAATAAGTGGTGCTGGGAAAACTGGACAGATACATGTAAATGTATGAGATTAGATCACTCCTTAACACCATACAAAAAAAATAAGCTCAAAATGGATTAAAGACCTAAATGTAAGGCTAGAAACTATCAAACTCTTAGAGGAAAACACAGGCAGAACACTCTGTGACATAAATCACAGGAAGATCCTTTCTGATCCACCTCCTAGAGTAATGGAAATAAAAATAAACAAATGGGACCTAATGAAACTTCAAAGCTTTTGCACAGCAAAGGAAACCATAAACAAGACCAAAAGACAACCCTCAGAATGGGAGAAAATATTTGCAAAGGAAGCAACTGACAAAGGATTAATCTCCAAAATTTACAAGCAGCTCATGCAGCTCAATAACAGAAAAACAAACAACCCAATCCAAAAATGGGCAGAAGACCTAAACAGACATTTCTCCAAAGAAGATATACAGACTGCCAACAAACACATGAAAGAATGCTCAACATCATTCATCATTAGAGAAATGCAAATCAAAACTGCAATGAGATATCATCTCACACCAGTCAGAATGGCCATCATCAAAAAATCTAGAAACAAGAAATGCTGGAGAGGGTATAGAGAAAAGGGAACACTCTTGCACTGCTGGTGGGAATGTGAATTGGTTCAGCCACTATGGAGAACAGTATGGAGGTTCCTTAAAAAACTACAAATAGAACTACCATATGACCCAGCAACCCCACTACTGGGCATATACCCTGAGAAAACCAAAATTCAAAAAGAGTCATGTACCAAAATGTTCATTGCAGCTCTATTTACAATAGCCCGGAGATGGAAACAACCTAAGTGCCCATCATCGGATGAATGGATAAAGAAGATGTGGCACATATATACAATGGAATATTACTCAGCCATAAAAAGAAACGAAATTGAGTTATTTGTAATGAGGTGGATAGACCTAGAGTCTGTCATACAGAGTGAAGTAAGTCAGAAAGAAAAAGACAAATACCGTATGCTAACACATATATATGGAATTTAAGGAAAAAAATGTCTTGAAGAACCTAGGGGTAAAGCAGGAATAAAGACGCAGACCTCCTAGAGAACGGACTTGAGTTTATGGGGAGGGGGAAGGGTGAGCTGTGACAGGGCGAGAGAGAGTCATGGGCATATACACACTAACAAACGTAGTAAGGTAGATAGCTAGTGGGAAGCAGCCGCATGGCACAGGGATATTGGCTCGGTGCTTTGTGACAGCCTGGAGGGGTGGGATGGGGAGGGTGGGAGGGAGGGAGACGCAAGTGGGAAGACATACGGGAACATATGTTTATGTATGACTGATTCACTTTGTTATAAAGCAGAAACTAACACACCATTGTAAAGCAATTATACTCCAATAAAGATGTTTTAAAAAATAAATAAATAAAACAACATCCCCATGACTATACTTGGTAGAGCAAAATACTAGTGAGGCCTTTGCCTCACTTCCACCTTTAAATCATAATAAATGCATCTAATTTGTGGAACTTATATCACAACAATGATCATAAATACAAGAGAGTCCTAAAGTGCAGTTTATAGATTTTCAGACTCAAAGTATAGGAAGAGAAAGTAGAAGGAGTTGGAAATGGATGCTGAATTATTAATTGTTTCCCATAATTCAGCTCTTTGGCTACTCAATATCCATGCACACTTCTACTTCTGCTTAAACTTCTAAACAATGTCAAGAGCAAAACCAGCCTGCTCCTGTCTAACATAATGCAATTATCCTTACTAATAAAAAGACATGCAAAATCTCTCACAAGAAAAGTACATCCAAATTCTCAAGAATCACTGCATCCATTCCTGGGTGATGTTCATTCCTCTTCTTGTTTAGTCACAATCCTGCCATCATATACTATAACCAGTGGACTAAATTATGAAGTTAACCACCAACAACACACCCTACAAAGAGAACAGAAGAGGGGAAGATGAAGGAAATTGGTTCAAGTACTTAAATATAATACCCAAGACAAGGACTTGAGTGCCCATATTTATTTGGGAGGTGACCCCACAAAGGAGGAATAAAAGAATGGGGTGATTTAGACAGGAAAGAAAGACAACAAAACCTCTATTACTGAGCCGGCACAGTTATCACTGTAGGCAACTGGAGCTGATCTCACTGGGAATCCTGAGGAAGAGATTGAATGCAATTATGAATTGCTCCTCAAGGATGGAGGTTGGCATTGATCCAACAACATCAATCCCTGATGGTAGAGAATTGCTCCTGGGCAGTAACTCCTCTTCGTTTCTAGGCTGCCCTCTGCCTGGGATGAACAGATCCCCACAACTTCAGAGAAAGCCCTGAGCAGGAAAACAGAGAAACCCTTGAAGTCAGACACAGCATGCAAAGGAATCGTCCACCAGGGGAACTACTCAAAATAACTGCAACTAAAATCAGATTCAGCACCAAAGATGTCTGCTATAATATATAACACAGACAGGAGAAATATCTGAGTTGTTACTGCAGGTCTCATTTCTGCTACTAGTCATAAAACCATATTGATATTTATAATTTCCTTCTTCATTACACATTCTATGTTCCCTTTGCTCTCAGTTAGCACCTTAACTGATTTGGATTTTACCTGATAGGATGATCCGAACTAAGAACTAGTAAAATGCAGTTATTACGAGCATGGCTCTGGAATTATGTTATCTGGGTTTGAAGCCCAGCTCTGCCACTTATTAACTCTGTGAACTTTGGTCAAGTTATTTTAATCTCTCTGTGCCTCAGTACGCTCATCTGTAAAACAGAGATAATGAAAGTGTCCACATCATAGGATTATTGTGAGAATTAGATGAGTTGATATACGTGAAATGTGAAATGCTTAGAACAGTATATGACACATAGTTGATACTATGTAAGCACAAGCTGTTGTTTACTTCCCGAGAAGTCCTGCCTGTACTGGGTAGCTGAGTTTTCCATTAACCTTTGTCACTGGCTTGGCACATAAGAGGCAACCCAGAGGATACCTTAGATTCCAGAAAAACTCTTTTTTTTTTTTTTTTTGTCTCCTTGTACAGCAGCAGCGCGATTTCTCCTTGATGATTGAGATCAATCATTCCAGTAATGTAGTGACGTTTTATTTGCCAATAGTGAACAACTGGATACTGGATTGCTGTGAAGATAAACCCAGTCTTCACTGCTCATGCCTAACAGCAGAAGAAACAGACATATGGCCTCTACCTCACCTCTACCTCTCAAATCTTGACCACACACATCTTGCAAGAACCAAGCTGTTTTTGATGTTTTGTTAAATGTACTTATCAGTTAGCAATGACTTCTGAAATGTTTACAGGTACAAATATGTGATATCTTAGTTTTTTTTTAAATTTCAACAACAAAAAAAAGTGGAAGGGAATAGGTGAAACAAGACTGGCAAAATGCTGGTAATTGTTGAAGCTGAATGATGGATAGGTATGCGTGGTTCACTCTACTAGTCTTTCTATTTTTGTAAATGTTTTAAAATGTCCATACAAAAAGTTTTATTTTAAACACATAGCCACAAAAAAAGCCTGAGAAATCTAATGTTTACCTTTCCAGCCTTTGCAAACCAGGAAGATACACTGGGAGGAAATCAAGTGTTAGGAAGGATGGAGATCAAGTGCTAAGCCATGCATGATGTTACCACATAAGTGAAACAAAAAAGAGTTGATACATAAATTAGAAAGCCCTTGTCCCACAATAGATTCCATCTGTCCAGTAACTGGAGGAATTATATCTGTGAAATAAATACAATGTCTCTCTACCTTGGATAGTGCTTAAGGTTATAACTTTTCCAGCACTAGCACAGTGTTTATTAGTAATAAACACAGGTGGCATCCATTGCAGGAGTTAAATTAAGCATTGATTCTTCTTGATTTTGCTTTCAAAACCAATAAACTTTGGGAATGCCTTACTGTAGCCCTCTTTATATTAACCTCACTCTCATTGAGGAATAATAAGGAGTCTGTATTGAAAATGTCAAAAGGAAAAAATTAAGGGGAAAATTGCATAAGGAAGCTAGGTTTATTACCTACAATTGTTCCATGTAAAATCTACATTGTAGATTATTGCATTATTGTTCAAATACTGAAGTGCTTTTGAAAATTCTCCAAGCAGAAGTAAAAACAGAAGAGGTTGGACATTTAGGATGTAATGGACATCATTTAAAAGTGCTGTTGCTAAAAAGTAAGTAGATAAGTTCTTGAGAAATTTGGGCATATAGCATTGAGTGAATATAAAGATGATATTCTAAGCTAAAGAATGAATTAGAAGTCTCACTGAACTGCTGGCAGTTTTGAAAAATATTGAAAAACTGTAGTAGCACAAAGACTTAAAAAGACAATTGATACACTATCATCCTGTATCACACTGCATAAGCACTGTACCCTAATGTTTCTTACAACTATCCTCAGAGGCGCAACCCACTCGTCAGCAAAAATTAAATGGCAGAGTTATGGTGATATTATTACTGCTGCCTAGTTTTACAAAACACTCTTCAAGACATTTACTAATGCACTACCATGTGTTTTTATAAATAATTAAAAATCAAATAAATTCAGAACAGCTAAATAATTTAAACACTTGTCAAAATAAATCAGCTAAGAATATTCTGAGGTTTAATATATTTGATTTTCATACTTTGATTTATTTGTGTTCTCACTAAATCAGATAAAATAAAATAAAAAACAGTTAAACTTTCCATTCATATGTGCCAAATAACATTGCCTTTACTGTCCTGCAAAATGTATTTTTTGGAAAACCAATGTAAATGCATCAACAAAAAGGACTTTTAAAATTTGAAATTTGGGTATATTTTCCATAAGTCTTGAGTGCCCCAAATTCAAATAGCAGCCCTATCTCTCCATTAGTACTGTCACATTTTCACAGACCATATGTCCTAATTTTGTCCTTGGAATCAAGATGTTAATATATGTATTAATACATATATGTATCCTTGGCATCAAGAAATTTGCAATTTATTGGAAAAACAAAGCATGCACATTAAAAGTTAAGCTCCAGGCTCAATCAGAAAAGACTTCCTGAAGAAAAAAAAAAACCTCTTTTTCTGAGCTTTAAATTATGGTTAGGACTTTGGATAGGTGATGAGTAAGAGAGCATTTGGAATCAAGGTAAAAAATGGAGTATTATGTATAATCATGGAAGAATAAGCAGAAGGCCTTGCTGAAAGAGGGGATTTCATGATAAGGAACAGGATAAGAAAAGGAAAAAAAGGTAGGTTGGGACCAAACTGTGAAGGGCCTTGAATTTAAGTCAAGTAGTTTCAGTTTCATTCTATAGACAGTTATTAAGAGGCTTTTTGAGCAGTAGGTTACCAAGAAGACTGCTCATGTAAGAATCCATTAGAAAGAAAGAAAGGATTCTGAATGTAGGAGAGCCATTAGAAGGTAATTATTGTAGCACCACATTCAGTAACAAGCTCCACTTGAGTAGTGGTGGAAAGAATACAAAAGAAGGAACCAAAACAAGGCTCATGTCTAAAGAATCTATAGAACTTGGTGATTGCTTAGCAAGGAAGAGGAAGAGATAAAAGATGACCTGAAGGTTCTGAGAATGACTGAGAGAATGATGGTACTATTGACAGAGAAAGAGAAATCTGGACAAGTCAGTTTGTGAAGTAGACAATGAGTTTGATTTTCAAGCATGTTGTACTTCAAGGAACAGCTAAGCTTCCAGGAAATCATATCTAGGCTGTTTAAGATACACAGAAAAGACAATACTAGAGAAATATTCTTATGCCTAGAAGTGGTAGCTGAAACAATTAAGCTAAATGAAATTCCCTGAAGATGACAATGTATATAGAGAAAAACAGAACTAACCTAGCAAATGCCCTCACTTAGGGGATGGAAAGAGGGAGAGAGGTCATTTGTGGAGACCATTTGTGACATTTAATGGATGTCAGTGCGGGAAACCAAAATATGTAACATAAATGAGGATAATGATTAGTATTTTGGAAGTTCATCTCAGTATTATTCAAGCAAATTTAAGATATTGAAAATGTACTAAAGAATAATGAAAAGGCAAGAATGACACCAAAGCTCATTTTCATAAACATTGCCAATAGAAATTATATCGAGACAAATATTGCAATGTTTTCAAATTAAATGTATATTGCTTATTTTTTTTTGATTACTATTTTTTTAATTTTTATTTTATATTAGAGTACAGTTAATTAACAATGTTGTGTTAGTTTGGTGTACAGCAAAGTGATTCAGTTATACGTACACATGTATCTATTGTTTTTCAAATTCTTTTCCCATTTAGGTTTTTAGGTTATTACAGAATATTGAGCAGAGTTCCCTGTGCTATACAGTAGGTCCTTGTTGGCTATCTATTTTTTTTTTAACATCTTTATTGGGGTATAATTGCTTGACAATGGTGTGTTAGTTTCTGCTTTATAACAAAGTGAATCAGTCATACATAAACATATGTTCCCATATGTCTTCCCACTTGCGTCTCCCTCCCTCCCACCCTCCCTATCCCACCCCTCCAGGCTGTCACAAAGCACCGAGCCAATATCCCTGTGCCATGCGTCTGCTTCCCACTAGCTATCTACCTTACTATGTTTGTTAGTGTGTATATGTCCATGACTCTCTCTCGCCCTGTCACAGCTCACCCTTCCCCCTCCCCATAACCTCAAGTCCGTTCTCCAGTAGGTCTGTGTCTTTATTCCTGCCTTACCCCTAGGTTCTTCATGACATTTTTTTTTCTTAAATTCCATATATATGTGTTAGCATACAGTATTTGTCTTTTTCTTTCTGACTTACTTCACTCTGTATGACAGACTCTAGGTCTATCCACCTCATTACAAATAGCTCAATTTCATTTCTTTTTATGGCTGAGTAATATTCCATTGTATATAGGTGCCACATCTTCTTTATCCATTCATCCGATGATGGGCACTTAGGTTGTTTCCATCTCCGGGCTATTGTAAATAGAGCTGCAATGAACATTTTGGTACATGACTCTTTTTGAATTTTGGTTTTCTCAGGGTATATGCCCAGTAGTGGGGTTGCTGGGTCATATGGTAGTTCTATTTGTAGTTTTTTAAGGAACCTCCATACTGTTCTCCATAGTGGCTGAACCAATTCACATTCCCACCAGCAGTGCAAGAGTGTTCCCTTTTCTCCACACCCTCTCCAGCATTTCTTGTTTCTAGATTTTTTGATGATGGCCATTCTGACTGGTGTGAGATGATATCTCATTGCAGTTTTGATTTGCATTTCTCTAATAATGAATGATGTTGAGCTTTCTTTCATGTGTTTGTTGGCAGTCTGTATATCTTCTTTGGAGAAATGTCTGTTTAGGTCTTCTGCCCATTTTTGGATTGGGTTGTTTGTTTTTCTGTTATTGAGCTGCATGAGCTGCTTGTAAATTTTGGAGATTAATCCTTTGTCAGTTGCTTCCTTTGCAAATATTTTCTCCCATTCTGAGGGTTGTCTTTTGGTCTTGTTTATGGTTTCCTTTGCTGTGCAAAAGCTTTGAAGTTTCATTAGGTCCCATTTGTTTATTTTTGTTTTTATTTCCATTACTCTAGGAGGTGGGTCAGAAATGATCTTGCCATGATTTATATCATAGAGTGTTCTGCCTATGTTTTCCTCTAAGAGTTTGATAGTTTCTGGCCTTACATTTAGGTCTTTAATCCACTTTGAGCCTATTTTTGTGTCTGGTGTTAGGGAGTGATCTAATCTCATACTTTTACATGTACCTGTCCAGTTTTCCCAGCACCACTTATTGAAGAGGCTGTCCTTTCTCCACTGTACATCCCTGCCACCTTTATCAAAGATAAGGTGTCCATATGTGCGTGGGTTTATCTCTGGGCTTTCTATCCTGTTCCATTGATCTATCTTTCTGTTTTTGTGCCAGTACCATACCGTCTTGATAAATGTAGCTTTGTAGTATAGTCTGAAGTCAGGGAGTCTGATTCCTCCAGCTTTGTTTTTCGTTCTCAAGATTGCTTTGGCTATTCAGGGTCTTTTGTGTTTCCATACAAATTGCGAAATTTTTTTATTCTAGTTCTGTGGAAAATGCCAGTGGTAGTTTGATAGGGATTGCACTGAATCTATAGATTGCTTTGGGTAGTAGAGTCATTTTCACAATGTTGATTCTTCTAATCCAAGAACATGGTATATCTCTCCATCTATTTGTATCATCTTTAATTTCTTTCATCAGTGTCTTATAATTTTCTGCATACAGGTCTTTTGTCTCCTTAGGTAGGTTTATTCCTAGATATTTTATTCTATTTGTTGTGATGGTAAATGGGAGTGTTTTCTTGATTTCACTTTCAGATTTTTCATCATTAGTATATAGGAATGCCAGAGATTTCTGTGCATTAATTTTGTACCCTGCCACTTTACCAAATTCATTGATTAGCTCTAGTAGTTTTCTGGTAGCATCTTTAGGATTCTCTATGTATAGTATCCTGTCATCTGCAAACAGTGACAGCTTTACTTCTTCTTTTCTGATTTTGATTCCTTTTATTTCCTTTTCTTCTCTGATTGCTGTGGCTAGAACTTTCAAAACTATGTTGAATAAGAGTGGTGAGAGTGGGCAACCTTGTCTTGCTCCTGATCTTAGTGGAAATGCTTTCAGTTTTTCACCATTGAGGATGATGTTGGCTGTGGGCTTGTCATATATGGCCTTTATTATGTTGAGGAAAGTTCCCTCTATGCCTACTTCCTGCAGGGTTTTTATCATAAATGGTGTTGAATTTTGTCAAAAGCTTTCTCTGCCTCTATTGAGATGATCATATGGTTTTTCTCCTTCAATTTGTTAATATGGTTTATCACATTGACAGATTTCCGTATATTGAAGAATCCTTGCATTCCTGGAATAAACCCCACTTGATCATGGTGTATGATCCTTTTAATGTGCTGTTGGATTCTGTTTGCTAGTATTTTGTTGAGGATCTTTGCATCTATGTTCATCAGTGATATTGGCCTGTAGTTTTCTTTCTTTGTGACATCCTTGTCTGGTTTTGGTATCAAGGTGATTGTGGCCTCGTAGAAGGAGTTTGGGAGTGTGCCTCTCTCTGCTATATTTTGGAAGAGTTTGAGAAGGATAGGTGTTAGCTCTTCTCTAAATGTTTGATAGAATTCGCCTGTGAAGCCATCTGGTCCTGGGCTTTTGTTTTTTGGAAGATTTTTAATCACAGTTTCAATTTCAGTGCTTGTGATTGGTCTGTTCATATTTTCTATTTCTTCCTGATTCAGTCTTGGCAGGTTGTGCATTTCTAAGAATTTGTCCATTTCTTCCAGATTGTCCATTTTATTGGCATAGAGTTGCCTGAGTAATCTCTCATGATCTTTTTTATTTCTGAAGCGTCAGTCGTTACCTCTCCTTTTTCATTTTTAATTCTATTGATTTGAGTCTTCTCCCTTTTTTTCTTGATGAGTCTGGCTAGTGGTTTATCTATTTTGTTTATCTTCTCAAAGAACCAGCTTTTAGTTTTATTGATCTTTGCTATTGTTTCCTTCATTTCTTTTTCATTTATTTCTGATCTGATTTTTATGATTTCTTTCCTTCTGCTAGCTTTGGGGTTTTTTTGTTCTTCTTTCTCCAATTGCTTGAGGTGCAAGGTTAGGTTGTTTATTCGAGATGTTTCCTGCTTCTTAAGGTGGGTTTGTATTGCTATATACTTCCCCCTTAGAATGGCTTTTGCTGCATCCCATAGGTTTTGGGTCATTGTGTCTCCATTGTCATTTGTTTCTAGGTATTTTTTGATTTCCTCTTTGATTTCTTCAGTGATCACTTCATTATTAAGTAGTGTATTGTTTAGCCTCCATGTGTTTGTATTTTTTACGGATCTTTTCCTGTAATTGATATCTAGTCTCATGGCGTTGTGGTCAGAAAAGATACTTGATACAATTTCAATTTTCTTAAATTTACCAAGGCTTGATTTGTGACCCAAGATATGATCTATCCTGGAGAATGTTCCATGAGCACTTGAGAAAAATGTGTATTCTGTTGTTTTTGGATAGAGTGTCCTATAAATATCAATTAAGTCCATCTTGTTTAATGTATCATTTAAAGCTTGTGTTTCCTTGTTTATTTTCATTTTGGATGATCTGTCCATGGGTGAAAGTGGGGTGTTTAAGTCCCCTACTATGAATGTGTTACTGTCAATTTCCCCTTTTATGGCTGTTAGTATTTGCCTTATGTATTGAGGTGCTCCTATGTTGGGTGCATAAATATTTACAATTGTTATATCTTCTTCTTGGATCGATCCCTTGATCATTATGTAGTGTCCTTCTTTGACTCTTTTAATAGTCCTTATTTTAAAGTCTATTTTGTCTGATATGAGAATCGCTACTCCAGCTTTCTTTTGGTTTCCATTTGCATGGAATATCTTTTTCCATCCCCTTACTTTCAGTCTGTATGTGTCTCTAGGTCTGAAGTGGGTCTCTTGTAGACACCATATATAAGGGTCTTGTTTTTGTATCCATTCAGCTAATCTGTGTCTTTTGGTGGGAGCATTTAGTCCATTTACATTTAAGGTAATTATCGATATGTATGTTCCTATTCCCATTTTCTAAATTGGTTTGGGTTCGTTATTATAGGTCTTTTCCTTCTCTTGTGTTTCTTGCCTAGAGAAGATCCTTTAGCATTTGTTGTAAAGCTGGTTTGGTGGTGCTGAACTCTCTCAGCTTTTGCTTGTCTGTAAAGGTTTTAATTTCTCCATCAAATCTGAATGAGATCCTTGCTGGGTAGAGTAGTCTTGGTTGCAGGTTTTTCTCCTTCATCACTTTCAGTATGTCCTGCCACTCCCTTCTGGCTTGTAGGGTTTCTGCTGAGAGATCAGCTGTTAACCTTATGGGGATTCCCTTGTGTGTTATTTGTTGTTTTTCCCTTGCTGCTTTTAATATGCTTTCTTTGTATTTAATTTTTGATAGTTTGATTAATATGTGTCTTGGCATATTTCTCCTTGGATTTATCCTGTATGGGACTCTCTGTGCTTCCTGGACTTGATTAACTATTTCCTTTCCCATATCAGGGAAGTTTTCAACTATAATCTCTTCAAATATTTTCTCAGTCCCTTCTTTTTCTCTTCTTCTTCTGGAACCCCTATAATTCGAATGTTGGTGCGTTTAATGTTGTCCCAGAGGTCTCTGAGACTGTCCTCAGTTCTTTTCATTCTTTTTTTCTTTATTCTGCTCTGCAGTAGTTATTTCCACTATTTTATCTTCCAGGTCACTTATCTGTTCTTCTGCCTCAGTTATTCTGTTATTGATCCCATCTAGAGTACTTTTAATTTCATTTATTATGTTGTTCATCATTGCTTGTTTCATCTTTATTTCTTCTAGGTCCTTGTTGACTGTTTCTTGCACTTTGTCCATTCTGTTTCCAAGATTTTTGATCATCCTTACTATCATTATTCTGAATTCTTTTTCAGGTAGACTGGCTATTTCCTCTTCATTTGTTAGGTCTGGTGCATTTTTATCTTGCTCCTTTATCTGCTGTGTGTTTTTCTGTCTTCTCATTTTGCTTATCTTACTGTGTTTGGGGTCTCCTTTTTGCAGACTGCAGGTTCGTAGTTCCCGCTGTTTTTGTTGTCTGTCTCCAGTGGGTAAGGTTGGTTCAGTGGGTTGTGTAGGCTTCCTGGTGGAGAGGACTAGTGCCTGTGTTGTGGTGGATGAGGCTGGATCTTGTCTCTCTAGTGGGCAGGTTCACGTCTGGTGGTGTGTTTTGGGGTGTCTGTGGCCTTATTATGATTTTAGGCAGCCTCTCTGCTAATGGGTGGGGTTGTGTTCCTGTTTTGCTAGTTGTTTGGCATAGGTTGTCCAGCACTGTGGCTTGCTGGTCGTTGAGTGAAGCTGGGTGCTGGTGTTAAGATGGAGGTCTCTGGGCGATTTTTGCCGTTTGATATTATGTGGAGCTGGGAGGTCTCTTGTTGACCAGTGTCCTGAAGTTGGCTCTCCTACCTCAGAGGCAGAGCCCTGACTCCTGGCTGGAGCACGAAGAGCCTTTCATCCACACGGCTCAGAATAAAAGGGAGAAAAAGTAGAGGGAATTAGTAGAAGTAAGAGGAAAGAAAGAAGGAAAGGAGGGAAGGAAGGAAGGAAGAAAGAAAGAAGGCAAGAAGGAAAGAAAGGAGGGAGGGAGGGAGGAAGGAAGGAAGGAGGGAAAGAAGGAAAAAAGACAGAAGGAAAGAAGATACAGTAAAAATAAAATAAAGTATAATAAAGTTATTGAATTAAAAAATTCTTATTTAGAAAAAAAAAAGGGACGGATAGAACCTTAGGACAAATGTTGGAAGCAAAGCTATACAGACAAAATCTTACACAGAAGCATACACATACACCCTCACTAAAAGAGGTAAAGGGGGAAAAATCATAAATCTTGCTGTCAGAGACCACCTCCTCAATTTGGGATGATTCGTTGTCTAAAGGAGGGAAGGAAGGAAGGAAGGAAAGAAAGAAAGAAAGAAAGAAAGAAAGAAAAGAAAGAAAGAAAGAAAGAAAGAAAGAAAGAAAGAAAGAAAGAAAGAAAGAAAGAAAGAAGGTAAAGTATAATAATGTTATTAAAATTGATTATTAAGAAAAAAATTTTTTAAAGAAACCATGGATGGTTAGAACCCTAGGACAAATGGTGGAAGCAAGACTATACAGACAAGATCTCACACAGAAGCATACACATACACATTCACAAAAAGAGGAATAGGGAAAAAAATCATAGATCTTGCTCCTAAAGTCCACTTCCTTAATTTGGGATGATCGGTTGTCTATTCAGGTATTCCACAGATGCAAGGTATATCAAGTTGATTGTGGAGCTTTAATCCGCTGCTTCTGAGGCTGCTGGGAGAGATTTCCCTTTCTCTTCTTTGTTCTCACAGCTCACAGGGGCTCAGCTTTGGAATTGGCCCTGCCTCTGCGTGTAGGTCGCTGGAGGGCGTCTGTTTTTTGCTCAGACAGGACGGGGTTAAAGGAGCTGCTGATTCGGGGGCTCTGGCGCACTCAGGCCGGTGGGGAGGGAGGGGCACGGAGTGCGGGGCGGGCCTGCGGCGGCAAAGTCCGCGTGACTTTGCACCAGCCTGAGGCCAGCGGTGCGTTCTCCCGGGGAAGTTGTCCCTGGATCCGGGAACCTGGCAGTGGCGGGCTGCACAGGCTCCGCGGAAGAGGGGAGTGGAGAGTGACCTGTGCTCGCACACAGGCCCCTTGGTGGCGGCAGCAGCAGCCTTAGCGTCTCCCGCCCGTCTCTGGGGTCCGCGCTTTTAGCCGCGGCTTGCACCCGTCTCTGGGGTCCGCGCTTTTAGCCGCGACTCGCGCCCGTCTCTGGAGTTCCTTTAAGCAGCGTTCTTAAACCCCTCTCCTCACGCACCAGGAAACAAAGAGGGAAGAAAAAGTCTCTTGCCTCTTCGGCAGGTGCAGACTTTTCCCCGGACTCCCTCCCGGCTAGCCGTGGTGCACTAACCCCTTCAGGCTATGTTCAAGCCGCCAACCCAAGTCCTCTCCCTGCGCTCCTTCCGAAACCGAAACCCGAGCCTCAGAGCCTCAGCTCGCAGCCCCGCCCGCCCCGGCGGGTGAGCAGACAAGCCTCTCGGGCTGGTGAGTGCCGATCGGCACCGATCCTCTGTGCGGGAATCTCCCCGCTTTGCCCTCCGCACCCGTTGCTGTGCACTCCTCCGCGGCTTCGAAGCTCCCCCCTCCGCCTCCCGCAGTCTCCGCCCGCGAAGGGGCTTCCTAGTGTGTGGAAACTTTTCCTCCTTCACAGCTCCCTCCCACTGGTGCAGGTGCCGTCCCTATTCTTTTGTCTCTGTTTTTTCTTTTTTTTTTTTTCTTTTGCCCTACCCAGGTACGTGGGGAGTTTCTTGCCTTTTGGGAGGTCTGAGGTCTTCTGCCAGCCTTCAGTAGGTGTTCTGTAGGAGTTGTTCCACGTGTAAATGTATTTCTGGTGTATCTGTGGGGAGGAAGGTGATCTCCGCGTCTTACTCTTCCGCCATCTTCAAGGTCCCCCTATATTGCTTATTTAAGTGAGGTGAAGGCTAATAACGTATTTGTATACAAATATTGAATAAATAAAATAATGAATACAAAATTTCTAGAAAGGAAAAGATGAAATTACCCATAGTAATGACATATCGATGTTTAGGAAATAAATCACCTGTACTAGCTACTTGAGTCAATTAACTAATTGGGTTTTTTAAAAAATAAATTGACCAAGTTGATTGAATTCATATATTTGGCTAATTGTTCTAGAATCATGTGGTCTGGAGGTGGAGTCAAGGTGGCGGTGTAGGAAGACATGGATTTAACGTCTCCCCACAACTAGGCCGCCTGCTGGGCACTGGTGGGGGACTCTGATGCCCAAGGGGACGGGAGGAACCCCAAAGTGAACCAGTAGGATGTAGGGGGACTGAGGGGGGCGGAGAAGTGGAAGCCAGACAGGATTGGCGCCCCTGAGGCCAGGGAGATCAGGAGCAACAGGCGGGAGGGACTCTCTGGGAAGAGCAGGAGAGGAGCAGAGGACAATCGCCTGGCCCACTTGGGCTGGGAAGCCTGCTGAACTCCCAAGCCAGTTACTCCCCTCCAAAGCCCCATCCAGGCCACATGGGTTCTGGGGGCATAGGAGGGAGGTTGGAGAGATTGGGAGAGGCAGGCAGGAGGAGCCATGCAGGAGGAGCAGGAGAGGAGAGGAGGGATCCCAGGTGAGGTGCCCTGCCCAATGAGACCAGGGGTAGGGGGCACACCTGGGTCGCTTCTGTTCCTTGAGCCTAAGTCCCACCCCCCACAACCCCCAGGACCCTTTCAAGAACTGTGGGTCCTGAGCATTGGCCCCACCCACCACCCAAACCTCACCCTCGCTTAAGCCCCGTCCTCCACAGCCAAGGCCTCCGCCCCCCTTTTTTTACTATTGCTATACTAATGTACATTCCGGTTGTTGGTTCATCTATATTTTTATTTTTATATTCTTCCTAACATATCTGTTAGTTTCCTAGTCTAATTTTATTTTTTACTGTGTTATTGTTCTTTTTTTTTCTTTCTTTTTTTGCCACAACAGGCAGTTTGTGGGATCTTGATTCATGAGCCAGGGGTCAGGCAGAAGCTCCTGCAGTGGGAGCTCACAGTCTGAACCACTGGACTAACAGAGAACCTCAGACCCCAGGGAATATTCATCAGAGTAGGATCTCACAGAGTTCCTCATCTCAGCACCAAGACCCAACTCTACCCAGTAGCCTACAAACTCCAGTGTTAGAAGCCTCAGACCAAACAACCAGTAAGACAGAAACACAATCCCACTCATAAAAATAAAAAGAGAAATGGGATACACCATATTAACAAACTGAAGGAGAAAAACCATATGATCATCTCAATAGATGCAGAGAAACTTTCGACAAAATTCAATACTCATTTACCATAAAAACCCTGCAGAAAGTAGGCGTAGAGGGAACTTTCCACAACGTAATAAAGACCATATATGACAAACCCACAGCCAACATCGTCCTCAATGGTGAAAAACTGAAAGCATTTCCACTAAGATCAGGAACAAGACAAGGTTGCCCACTCTCACCACTCTTATTCAACATAGTTTTGGAAGTTCTAGCCACAGCAATCAGAGAAGAAAAGGAAATAAAAGGAATCCAAATCGGAAAAGAAGAAGTAAAGCTGTCACTGTTCGCAGATGACAGGATACTATACATAGAGAATCCTAAAGATGCTACCAGAAAACTACTAGAGCTAATCAATGAATTTGGTAAAGTGGCAGGATACAAAATTAATGCACAGAAATCTCTGGCATTCCTATACACTAATGATGAAAAATCTGAAAGTGAAATCAAGAAAACACTCCCATTTACCAATGCAACAAAAAGAATAAAATATCTAGGAATAAACCTACCTAAGGAGACAAAAGACCTGTATGCAGAAAATTATAAGACACTGATGAAAGAAATTAAAGATGATACAAATAGATGGAGAGATATACCATGTTCTTGGATTGGAAGAATCAACATTGTGAAAATGACTCTACTACCCAAAGCCATCTACAGATTCAATGCAATCCCTATCAAACTACCACTGGCATTTTTCACAGAACTAGAATAAAAAAATTTCACAATTTATATGGAAACACAAAAGACCCTGAATCGCCAAAGCAATCTTGAGAATGAAAAACGGAGCTGGAGGAATCAGGCTCCCTGACTTCAGACTATACTACAAAGCTACAGTATTCAAGACAGTATAGTACTGGCACAATAACAGAAAGATAGATCAATGGAACAGGATAGAAAGCCCAGAGATAAACCCATGCACATATGGCCACCTTATCTTTGATAAAGGAGGCAGGAATGTACAGTGGAGAAAGGACAGCCTCTTCAATAAGTGGTGCTGGGAAAACTGGACAGGTACATGTAAAAGTATGAGATTAGATCACTCCCTAACACCAGACACAAAAATAGGCTCAAAGTGGATTAAAGACCTAAATGTAAGGCCACAAACTATCAAACTCTTAGAGGAAAACATAGGCAGAACACTCTGTGACATAAATCACAGCAAGATCCTTTTTGACCCACCTCCTAGAGAAATGGAAATAAAACCAAAAATAAACAAATGGGACCTAATGAAACTTCAAAGCTTTTGCACAGCAAAGGAAACCATAAACAAGACCAAAAGACAACCCTCAGAATGGGAGAAAATATTTGCAAATGAAGCAACTGACAAAGGATTAATCTCCAAAATTTATATGCAGCTCAATACCAAAAAATCAAACAACCCAATCCAAAAATGGGCAGAAGACCTAAATAGACATTTCTCCAAAGAAGATATACAGACTGCCAACAAACACATGAAAAATGCTCAACATCATTAATCATTAGAGAAATGCAAATCTAAACTACAATGAGATATCATCTCACACCAGTCAGAATGGTCATCATCAAAAAATCTAGAAACAAGAAATGCTGGAGAGGGTGTGGAGACAACCCTCAGAATGGAACAAAATATTTGCAAATGAAACAACAGACAAAGGATTATACTCCAAAATATACAAACAGCTCATGGAGCTCAATATCAAAAAAACAAGAAATCCAGTTAAAAAATGGGCATAAGGCCTAAATAGACATTTCACCAAGGAAGACATACAGATGGCCAAGAGGCACATGAAAAGATGCTCAATATCACTGATTATTAGAGAAATGCAAATCAAAACTAAAATGAAGTATCACCTCACAGTTGCAGAATGGCCGTTATCAAAAAATCTAGAAACAATAAATGCTGGAAAGGGTGTGGTGAAAAGTGAACCCTCTTGCACTCTTGGTGGGAATGTAAATTGTTACAAGCACTATGGAAAACAGTATGGAGGTTCCTTAAAAAACTAAAAATAGAACTAACCATATGACTCAGCAAACCCACTATTGGGCATATACCCTGAGAAAACCATAATTCAAGAAGAGACATGTCCTACAGTGTTCATTGCAGCACTATTTAGAATAGCCAGGACATGGAACCAACCTAAATGTCCATCGACAGATGAATGGATAAAGAAGATGTGGCACATATATACAATGGAATATTACTCAGCCATAAAAAGAAATGAAATTGAGTTATTTGTAGTGAGTTGGATGGACATAGAGTCTGTCATACAGAGTGAAGTAAGTCAGAAAGAGAAAAACAAAAACTGTATGCTAATGGATATATATGGAATCTAAAAAACAAAGGAAAAATGGTACTGATGAACCTAGTTGCAGGGCAGGAATAAACAGGTAAACATAGAAAATGGACTTGAGGACATGGGGTGTGAGGGCAAAGCTAGGGCGAAGTGAGAATAGCATTGACATATATACACTACCAAATGTAAAATAATTGGCTGGTGGGAAGCAACAGCATAGCACAGGGAGATCAGCTTGGTGCTTTGTGACCACTTAGAGGTGTGGGATAGACAGGATGGAAGGGAGGCTCAAGAAGGAGAGGTTATGGGCACATGTGTATGCATATGGCTGATTCACTTTGTTATGCAACAGAAACTAACCCAGTATTGTGAAGAAATTATACTCCAATAAAAATCTATTTAAAAAAAATGAATCGTGAGGTCCTGTGGACAAAGTCAAATATATTCAAATAAATGCTTAAATCCTAATTATTCACTGACACTTTAGAGATAATCCTCAAACCTACTCAGCTGTGGGTCCCTGAATTCCAACTGGGTTGATCTTATTTATACTTTATGTTAAGCAATAAAGTAATGTTAAGAAATAATTACCTTATAAAAGCATAAGACTATTGTTGATAAATTTTTATGGAAGCACCAAATTATTGGAAGAATTTAGAGAGGTTGATATTAAAACCAGGAAGCAGTTTGGCAAAATTGTATGAATTTAGGAGTCAGGCAAACTTAGACCCAGACAGAGTATTTGGAGGATTATGTGAATAGGTATACTTACATTAAAAGTGCTTAGTGATACTGAACTCAGGTCCAGCTGCTCACCACTCAAAAATCAATACTTGAGAGGCAAGTGTTCGTAGAAACAGAAAACATTGCTTTTAATCAGAGAGCCAACAATCTGGGGAGAAGGTAGACTTGTCCCCGAAACCAACTCCGAAGATTCTGCTTGGCTATGTAAGTTTTTAAAGGGGAAAGAGGAAGTAATCTCAGTTAATCACTGAGATAGTGAATCAGACTGGTCACTATCTCCCACTGTGTGCAGGCTTGCCAACTCTTTGTGATCTTTCTTAGATGCTGTCTTGTTCACACAGTTTGTTCACAAGATTACTGAAGGGGAAGCTGGGGAAGAGATCTATTCAAATGCTAATTACTTATTCTTCATTTCTATTTCTTTGATCTAAGGAAAGAAACAACAGGTTAGGTAAGGTATTATGTGATCAAAAGATTTGAGAGGTATGCTTAGGCCGGAGATGAATAGTGCGTGGCAGTGCCTGATTTAAGGTTACTTACAATACAGCTTTGTTAAAGTGACAAGACAAAAGGGGCATCCTGCAAAGAGCTCTTTCCTACCAAAAGCTGCTTACATTATTGAATGATCAGTTAAGGAAATTCTGACTTCAGATGCTCATAGGCAACAGAAGATACCAGATATATAAATCACCAATTAAAATAAAGTAAAATAAGTGATTACCATGTGTCAGAAACTGAGACCTAGAGAGGTATATAAATTTCCCAGTATCACACAGTTAACAAGTGATACACTCAAACCCAGATTTGCTGACTCCAGAATTTGAGCTCTTAAGGATAGATGTATACAGTCTCAAGATAGACTTGAATGGTGTTATAGAAGTAGAAAGGAAAAGTTTCTCAATGTAGGAAGGCAAGAGACCACACTACGAGGGTGAAAAGGGATTGGGAATGACATTATTACAAAGAAGGTGATATAGGCAGCTTTTTAAAAAGTAAGAGTAGTCAAACAAGGAAATGGGGAGGACATTACAGGCAAAAAAAGAAGACAAACTGTGAACACACAAGGTGTGCCTAGCTCATAGAAGGCATATGGAGACCCCAAGTCAAAAATGTCTAACACCTCTCATGAACCATCAACTTGGAGAAGGGTTTGTCTTCCCTAACTTTTAATTAATCTATTTAATAGTTAAAGACTGAGTGCTTACTCTGTGCCAGGCACTTTCTAGTTATTGCATGTAAACAGCATGGAAGATGGAGTGGGGAAGTGAATAAATAAATAAATAAATTAGTTAATTAATAATACATAGGAAGAATATCAGACAGTTATAAGTGCAAGAAGTAGGAGAGAAGAAATGGGAAAGCAGGAATTGGTAATAACCTTAAACCTGAAATCAGAACTAAGTGTTAGCTTGGCTTTGCCACAGACTTGTGTTTTGTTCTTGGCTAAGCTACTCTCTCCTCCAGATCTTAGCTCTCATCAAATGAAAGTCATTTTAAAACATAGTGTATTGAACATATATGTTTTTTCTTGTTCTTCTTCAAAACTTCAGTGAGTGATATAGTAAAGAGGTTAACCACAAAAACAATGAAAAAACTTAAACCCACAAAGACAAAGAAAACAGAAGAAAAGACAACAGCAGACAAGGCTGCCAACCAAATATTTCAAGAAAAAAGTATTTCAACAAGTGGTAACTGACTTAACAGAATTCAGGAAGCTGCAAACTCAGTGTGGGAAGTCAGAGACCAAAATAAGTCACCAGGGAAAATAAAATGAAGGCAAAGGAAACAGACTAAGCAGAGACCAAAAGAAAACTTTAAAAATAATAATGTCATCATAAAGATAATGAAATAATACATTCATAAAACAAGAACAGTATGCTGTAAAAAGGAAATAATCAGAAAGCAACAATAGCAAAAACCTCTTGGAAATTGAAGTATGAAAGCAAAATTTTTTAATTCAATAGAAAGACTGAAATATAACGTTGAAGAAATCTACAAGATGTAAAACCAAAATACACATCTCTGCAGCTGGCTGCACATTCTCCCTAGGTGCAGTTTCGGGTAATCTTTCCTGGTCATGTTCTCCCTTGTTCTGGGGGCTTCTCCTGAGGGAGATATCTCTGAGGATTGGCTTGACCAGCACTGGAGTGGGGGTTTGGTTCCTAAGGTGGTAGTCTCGCTGTGGAAGTCTTTGCTGATAGCTGGTCTAGGTACCATCTGATGTGTCTCAAGGGGGCCTGGTGTATTTCACAGGTATAATGCACAGCACTAGCAAGCAGTAGGGTCACCTGGCCTTCCTGTGGTTCGTGGGTTACTTGCCCTTTTGTGACATTTCTCTTCACCCTCACCACTTCCCCCCTAGATAGACAACAAAATACTTTTGCCTGGGTACTTGTAATAGCCTTCTAATAGCTATTCCTATTTCCATTTTGACTCCTGGTTTAGTCTCAACATAGTATAGCTCTAATAGACTTTAGTTTTTAGAGCACTATTAGATTTACAGAAAAATTAAGTAGAGGGAATTCCCAGTGGTTAGGAATCTGTGCTTCCCTTGCAGAGGCACGGGTTTGATCCCAGGTCAGGGAGCTAGGATCCCACAAGGTGCATGGTGTGGCCAAAAAACAAAAAAGCAAATCCACAAAATACAAAGAGATAGAAAATGGGAGATAAAAAATAAGAAATTCAGAAGATATACCCAAAAGATCTTACATCCAACCTATATGCATTTCAGGAAGAGAACAAAGAAATGGAGTAAAGGAAATTCTCAAAGAAAAAACAATTACAAAAAAAAAATCCTACCATTGAAAAGTGAGTATTCATAATGAAAGAGCCCACAGTGAAAGAAAAAGTCACATCACTGTAAAGTTTTATGAAATCAGACATAAAGAAAGGATCTGAAAACCTTCAGACAGGAAAAAAGCAAGTAGTTTCAAGACAAACAGTTAGGAATGAAAATGGCTTTAGACTTCTCAACTACAACTCTGGAATCTAGTGTTTTCAAAATTCTGATGGAAAATTATTTCCAGCCATAAAGCACAATATCCAGGCAAACTATTAAGTAAATGTGAGGGTAAAATAAAAGCGTTTTTAGACTTGAAAGTTCTCAAAAATTTTTCTTGCTTTGCATCCTTTTTTGGGAAGCTGTTGGAGATTGTGATCCACCAAATCAAAAAGTTTACCAAGAAAGAAATAGAGGGACTTCCCTGGTGGCCCAGTCGTTAAGACTCTCCACTCCCAATGCAAGCGGCCCGGGTTCAATCCCTGGCCAGGGAAATAAATCCCGCATCCCACAACTAAGAGCCCCCCTGCCGCAGCCAAAAGAGCCCACACGCTGCAACGAAGATCCCGTCTGCCACAACTAAGACCTGGCACAGCCAAATAAATAAATAAATATAAAACAAACAAATAAGTAAACAATAGCATCACAGCCAATAAGAATTTAGAGAAAAATAGCAGCTCTCAGTTGCCTTAAAAAGAAAAAACAAAAGAGAAAGAAAGAGAGATATGGTATGGCTGACACAGTCGACTGGCTCACTAAATAACTTTTATAACCTCTTCCTAGTGTGCCTCTCTGGTTATATAGAAGTTGGAAAGCTAAAAATTACATTTACCCAATTCTCTTATAGCTAAGACTTCGGTTTTGTTCATCAGATGTATGCACAAAAGACTTGAATTTAGATCTGAGGGGAGAATAAGTATATAATATGTATGGCATCTGTTTTCGCTCGTGTGGATGTAGCAAGAGAGACAAGACTCTGAAGCCAATAGTTGTGGTGGCAGCAGCATCCTGATTCCTGGGTCGAAGCTAAGAATGTATGTTCCTGGGGACAACAGTTGTAGCGTGGCTTTCTGATTCCCCAGCATCTTGATTAGGACAGAATTGGCAGCACTCCAGTAGCCATCTTGTTCTGTGAGACATCCCTTGGAAGCCCCACCTAGAGCTTGCTCCTCTAGCCCTCCGGGCAATTATTTTCACCACTGAATTCCTGCATTAAATCATTTTCTGCTTAAAATAGCTGAGTGATTTCCATTACCTACCTGTACCCAAAAATACTGTAGGCAATAGACATTCAAGGATAGGAATCTGGGATCATATGACCTGAATTTATTTGAAAGGAGTTGGGGATGTGTTACAATTTGAAGATAGGATACTGAAAATCCAATCAGTGGCATGTTACTTAAATGATCACCTGTTGAACTGAAAGGAAGTATTTTTTGTAAGCACAGGAATGAGTCGCAAAAGCTATAACACAGTGTGATGTACATAATGAATACAAGAACTGAGAGGTTCAGGTTATTTTTGCTTCCCTGGGTCCCTTTAAATCCACTCTGTGGCACTAATTTTCGCCCCCGCAACTCTAGGTAAAACTCAGGCCAGTGCTTGGACTTTTCAGGCCATTCTTAGGTAATAAGAAGTCATTTTAGTTCCTTCAAGTCATACAACAACACTCAATTCAATAATAAAAATCTCCTGTCCCATGATTCAAAATTGTGACTTCTCCCCTACCCCCACCTCTGGCCTGTTGCCATGAGAAGCCTGCAACTAGGGAAGAGAGAAAGGTAGTTTCTTCTCTCTACCTTACCTAGTGTTTCTCCTCTTCTCTCATCTTGCCAAGCCTGGTTTTGGGTCACTCTAGGGTGTGAGGAAGAGGAATGGGAAACAGAAAAATTCATACCATTCTGTCATGGTGATGTGGTGTCCCACTCCTTGGTCTCAGAGAAGGTCTTAAACCAACTCTTTTCTTCCTGGCACTTTGGTAGATTTTGGGGGTTCTTCATAAATCCCATATCACTAGAAAACTCACTTACAAGCCTTGTCATGGCTGCATGCACCTGTATTCTGACTGGTTGTTTGCTATTCCTTCTGTAGTCCACAGGCATCCAGTGGTACACATCCAAGGAGTCCTCTTGGATGGAATCTAAGACACTTCCATGCTGACCCTCGCATATGCATGATTTCCTTCTTCTGGTCCATAGATAATTCATCCTTTTCCCCAGTGAAGTAGAGAAATGCAGGTTAGTCCCAACATATGAGCAACCTCTCCTTCACTCCTTCATTGGAACAGATAGCCAGCAAGGCTTTCACTCTTTAGATTTCTCATGTGGAGTTAAACATCTCTCTAAACTGTTAGGGGCACATACTGAACTCTATGAGTGGTCCTGCTCAGGCTCTTTCACTTGAGATGAGAGGCAGGCCTCCTTGGGGAGGGAAGAAGGAACTCACAGAATACTACCAGCTGTCCCCAAAATTCTGCTCTCAACTCCAGCAACCTATGACTTTTTGTGTTCTCTCTATAAGCAGAGGTTTATGAGTTGAACAACCAGTTTTGGGGGGTCTCTCAATTGAAATTTTTGTATTTTGGTCTGATGACTTACTTTGGAATATGTTCTCTGTTATACAGGGAACTCATTTGAAACTTCCATCGTATCTTGTTATACTTTGGCAAAAATAAAAATTTAAATGATGGGCTTTCACTAGACTAGATAATTCTTAAGGTCTCTTTTGGCTCTAAAAACTGTATTTGTGTGGGTGGTGGGAGGAATATTTGAAGAGAAGAAGGAAATGCTAATGGGGATGGCACTGAGAAGAGGGGGAAAGGTGTGGTGCGATGTGGTCAGAGATGGGTGTAGCAACAGTGTTTCCTGTTGACTCTCTCTGGAAGCCTTGGAGGACGAGGCTGAAAGGATGACCACATAAGAACAGTAGTTCAAAGAACTACTGGCCAGACACCATCAACTGAAGGGACCTGAAGAAGATGGTTTAGAAAGAGAAAAACCTTTCTTCTCCATTTTGAGATCTGTACAATGTTACGGTAATACCGTTCAATATATTTTACTCTAGAAAGGATTATAATAGTGACTTTTTAATAATATAACAGATTTCTCTACCTTTAATAAAACTAAATGAGCACTCTTTTGCAGTAATTCCATGAGTGTATTATTGAAGAATGCAGGCTACATTCAGGTTGCATATTCCTAATGAAGTGTTGCTTGATAGAAAATGTAGTAAAAGCTATATAATATCTTAAGGAATAATCAAAGCCCAAGCATTTAGCTCTGATGAGGTGAATAGATCCTGAACACTCTTTGGTAGACTTCCAATCAGAAATAACTGACATCTGAAAAGGCTTAGACTTGGAAGAGAGCCAATTATTTCTCCTTCTTCTCCCTCAATAATATTGAGTTCTGAGCATCGTAAAGCAAAATTTTCTAAATGCTTTAGGCTTGGGATTAGAGGAAAACATACTTCTATTTCCACAGTTCAGAAATTCCAATCAAATTGCTTTCTTTAATGATCTTGAAATTCTTTGTGATGATTTATGCCCTGATATTTGGGTCATTTAATTTCCAGTGATGGGAAAAGTGAGGTAAGGAAAAACTAGACTGATCGATCATCAAGTTAGTCACTCTCAGCAAAATTGTCAATTTGAAGTTAAAATTGCATATCATTAATTTATTTTTTTAAATTTTTTATTTATTTATTTTTGGCTGCTTTGGGTCTCTGTTGCTGTGTGCGGGCCGTCTCTAGTTGCTGAGAGCGGGGGCTAGTCTTTGTTGCAGTGCACGGGCTTCTCATTGCAGCAGCTTCTTTTGACGTGGAGCACGGGCTCTAGGTGCATGGGCTTCGGTAGTTGTGGAACATGGGCTCAGTAGTTGTGGCACACAGGCTTAGTTGTTCTGCAGCGTGTGGGATCTTCCCAGACGAGGGCGTGAACCCGTGTCCCCTGCATTGGCGAATTCTTAACCACTGCACCACCAGGGAAGTCCGCATATCACTGATTTAATTTGCAACTCTTTGACTGCGAGTGAGGTTGGGTATTTTTTCAGTGCTTAACAACCATTTATATCTCTTCATTTTTGAATTACCCATTCATTGGTAGAACTGGTCTTTTGATAAATCAGATAACAATTTCCAGTAGACAGCTATGTTCCTGTCCCTCTCTTTTTTTAATTTGTACTTTAATGATATACTGCTCTTGGATGAATAGATTATAGGCCCCTAGCCGTAAAACAAAACAAAACAAAAAGCTAACCTTCATCTTAAATGTGAATCACTTTTAACTGTTTCTGATGTAACTGTTCTCTCTATTTTCAGACAAGAAATTCTTCTAAAAAGTCAACTGTTGTAAAAATATATTCTTACCTTTAAAAGACAGATGTCAGTGTTTTACTTGCTTATCAATTATAAACTTATACAAGTTAACTCATTGGATTGCCTCCATGTATATTCACTTTGAAAGGCTGAGAGAGGCGTTTAGTTTCATTTGATTTAAAATTTTTTTCAGGTTAAGTTCCTAAAGTCATGCTCCATTATACTGAACTTTGGGGCCTTGAAGACCCTGTCATCTATGTGCTAGAGTGAATTCCAAACTACTTCCTGAGGAGAATCTAGGCTCTATCCAAGAGTATTCCCCTGGTTTACCTCCATGCCTTCTAAGACTTTTCTGCCTTCAAAAGAGGTTGTCAATCCTATTTCCAGCCCAGTTGACTGTTAATATTTATGGCTCTAACTTTAACTACATCTTAGGTACCTGGTATTGAGAATAACACTGAATTCACAATACTTTTCCAAAGTGAGAACAAATAATATTTATGGAAGATTGACTGAATTGTCTATTCCTCTAGTTTATGCTAAGATCTACCCCTAGGAAAGACCAAACTAGAAGAGAGCTGGATCTCAGCCTCTCATCATCTGTTCTTGCTGAATTAAGCTCAGACATGATGTCATTGGCCTACACCGAGTCTATTTATGTAAAATAATCAAACTCACTGGCCTCTCAGTTCCTTGACCTCCTCATCTCCATTGACATTTTTCATCCACACCATCACCTGAGGTACCACTTTCCAAAGTCACACCCCCGGATGTCATCACAAGAAACTGTACCACTTCCAAATTCACAAATTGAACATCTCAACCTCTTTGCTGTCCACCTAGCTCCTTTACTCAAGTAGCACACCACCACACTTTTCATCTCCTTAAGAGCAGTTATACATTGACACCACCACCACCACCACCATTTTTAATCTATCAAGGTTTTCTTGTCTTCACTTTCTTCCTTATGCACCTTAGGTACCATGGCCTAGGTTTATAATCACTCGTGTAATTTAAAAACACAAGGGTACATCTTTCTTTAGCTATAGCTTGATGCTGGAGATCAAACAATGACAAAAGAACTGTGTCCTTTCTGGGTTTAAGAGTCTCTGCTTCCTCCAGGTTTGTTCTACTCTCAGGCAGACTCTCTACTCATTATGGCAAGGAGGCTGTACTCATTAGCTTCAAAACTCCAAATCTAACTGAAAAAGAGATTCTCTTTATTAATAGCTTTCACTAAAGTCCTGGGATTCACTAAGATTCAGTCAGAGGATGCACATTCCACCCCTCCCTCTTCTGGCTTGCTACAATTTGGATATGATGGCTGGTGCTTAAGCCATTTTGGAGGTTAAAGCCAAATGTAGAGCATGGCAGTATAGCAATATAGACAGAATCTGGGTCCTTACTTTTGTAAAGCTGCTCTAATAGTCCTGGGCAGCCCAACTATATACTTCTTTTACACAAAAGAGAAATAAATTTCCACCATATTTAAGTCATTGTTATTTTGTTATTTTTCTTTCTTATATCACTCACAGACTAATCTAATCCTCATCCATGCAAAGTGTATGGTGTTGAAATAGACCATGGCATTTTAGGAGCCACATATAGTATAATAATGTAAGAGCAAATACAAAGAAGTAGGAAGTGAAGGACAATCCAATGGTGATCAAAGTATGTATTTTATATCATCCAAATAAATTTTAAATTTATTCTTTAAACAGTGTGTGTGTGTGTGTGTGTGTGTGTGTGTGTACATACAGAGGGGATATGAAATAGTTTGAGCTAGGCATAATATGATTAGATTATTGTATATGTTAGAAAGATTCTTTAAGTGATATGATGGACATTTTGGACATGGGCAAGATCAGAGGAATAGAACTTGTAGCAACTCTAGTGAGAGATAAGGATCAAACTCGGGGTAACAACATTGAGGATGGCAAAGAGGAGACAGATTTGAAAAATATATACAAGGCAGAATTGACCAAATTTGGTCAACCTGAATGACTTCTGAAGCATTAAAGGCAAATAAGCACTATTATAAGACTACAACCAGCTGATATAAGAGGTTCAAAATGAGCATTCCAGAGACATGGCATGAAAAAAAGCAGCTCTTCATGTAGATTTTTCATTCGCCTCTCATGTATTTACTACTCACAAAAGTCCTGAGATTCACATGCATGTTGTGTCTGAATGAATGTGCCTAGTTTATTGAAGTGCACACATATTTAAATCACTATTACATGTCAGTTATTATTTGGATCAGTTCTTCCTCTTTTAGCAGAAAAGATGCCTTCAGTCTACTGCCTCAGGCATGCAAATGAACGATAACTTTGTCTTTCTACAACTCAACTTAGTCTTTATCTTGAGCTCCCATTCCACCTAATAGCCTAATGTAGTTATTTAGGATTTTTTTCCCCAGCCATTACAGATTTAAACTCTTGTCAATTCAGGATTTTTTTCTCCCTCCCCATTTTAGTTGAGGTCATTTAAACTCCTGGAGGTTTATATGAGCTCTTTGTATTGTAGGTGGGGATTGGAATTGGTCATTGGTCTAACTGAGAGACAACAAAGGTCTTCACTAATGCAATGACTGTAGTCTGATCTTTTAAGTATAAAGTAGTACATAGAGGAAATTCTACCACTCGGATGCCCTTCACTGCAAATATAACAAAATTAAAATAATGCCAAAAGCTAGAAAATTATTATTTTCTAAAAGTTAGAAAATTATGATTACATTTTAAAAGTGTAAATTGACTTCTGATTCACTTTATTTATTATTTATTTATTTATTTATTTTTGGCTGCGTTGAGTCTTCGTTGCTGCGCGGTGGGTTTCTCTAGCTGCGGCCAGCGGAGGCTACTCTTCATTGCGGTGCCTGGGCTTCTCATTCCGGTGGCTTCTCTTGTTGCAGAGCACAGGTTCTAGGCATGAGGGCTTCGGTGGTTGTGGCTTGCGGGCTCTAGGGCGCGGGCTCAGTAGTTGTGGTGCACGGGCTTAGTTGTTCGGCAGCACGTGGGATCTTCCCAGCCCAGGGCTCGAACCCGTGTCACCTGCATTGGCAGGCGGATTCTTAACCACTGCGCCACCAGGGAAGCCCCCTAATTCACTTTAGATGGACTGTCTTATTCAGAAAATAATTGTAAAGACAAAATAATTTTTTTAAAGTGTTGAGAATGGCAGGAACATACTTTCCAAGGTGACTTCTAATTTTATGCAATTATTCCTATCCACTCTATTCATATTCTGGAAAAGCTCTATTTGACTCAAGCAGTCTCTTTAGATAGTTAAAGGAGAGTTAAATGAGACTAGTTAACCAGTTCAAATCAGAACTTTAGTTCCAGTTTAATCAGTCCCTGATTGTGAGGATCAGGATATTGAGGATACTGAAGATCTTAATCACTTCATATGTACTCCTCAGTAGTCTATCTCATGACTTCCTAGTGGAACCACTAGGAAAATATCAAGTTTTGACATCAAATTTAATCATTTATCAAATTAATCCTTGGTAGGAAAAGATTATGAAACATTCAATTCATAAATACAAAATTGTAACTGGTAACACTCTGTCTCTACTCTCCATATCTAGAACTTTTTTCTTTAATTCCCATCCAAAGCCTTCTATCTTCATGTCTGAAATCAAATATCATTATCTATTTAAAGGTCCTTTTCAGTTATCCTGATTTTTTCATTTTGAAACCTTAAATTTATTAACAGGTATTTATCAACTGTCTACTATATTCATGGTACTGTGCCAGGCACTGGGATACTGCTGTGAATAAAACAACCCCCACCCCCAAAATCCCCATACTCATGGAGCTTGCATTCTTTTGTGAGACACAGACAAGATAAATAATTCCATATTATGTTACAAGGTGATAAGTACTATGGAGAAAAATAAAGCAGACAGGTAGTTTTACGTATTGGAGGGAAGGAAAGCTTCATGGAAATATTTTAGTGAAAATTGAATGAAGTAAAGGAGCAAGCCATTCAAGGCAAAGGCGAAGAGCTGTTCCAGAGAGAATAGCAAGTGCAAAGACTCTGAGGTGGCAGCCTGCCTTGCGTGTTTGAGAAATACCAAGGAAGCCAGTATGTTTGTTGTGGAGGTATTAAAAGGATGGTAGAAGATAAGGGCTAAGAGGTAAGGAAAGACCAAGGACTTCGACTTTTGCTGTGAGTTAAGAAGCCATTTAGAGGTTCTTGAGCAAAGAAGTTACATGATCTGACTTAAATTTTTACAAGATCATTCTAGCTGCTAGGTTGAAAATAGGCATGGCAAGGCCTAGTTAGACACTATTATAATAATCCAGACAAGTTATAATGGTAGTTTGGATCATGGTGGCAGAAGTGGAGGTGGTGAGAGATGGTTAGAATCTGAATATATTTTGAATATACAGCCTATCGAATTTGCTAGTGGAATACCTATGGGGGAAATAAGAAAGAGTGGAATCAGACTGAGATTTTTGAACTGAGCAACTAAAAGAATGATGCTTCCATTTACTTAGGTGGTGAAGACTGAGGGAGGAACAAAATTTTTGTTGTTGTTTTCTCACTTGTAAATCATAGCACCCATATATAGGTTTAATGTAGCAAACACAAAGACTGCATGGAGAATTTCTGAGCATTTTAAGAGAATCTTGAAGCCAGAAGATGATTAAAGATCACCTAGCTTTTGAAATTTTTTACTTTGATCCAAAAGAAATAAATTTTACATCTTGACCCAGCGCACACAAGTATGAACACACACACACACACACACACACACACATCACTGAAAGTAAATTTCATGAAACAAACATCCTTAATATGTATGATGTACTCTGGTGTTTTGTTTTGTTTTAAATTCTGGTAGTTTCCCACCAAATTGATTTTACAACCCCTAGTTTGAAAAACACTGATGCAGCTCAACCCTTCTAGTGTCCAGATGAGGAAAGAGAGACCCAGAGAGACTAAGTGATTTATAAAAAGTCCCCCAAAATTAGTGGCAACACTGGGACCAGAACACAGGTCTCTTGACTCCTGGTTAATAAGCAACAGAGTGCCTCCTTTCCAGCACTTCCCATATTCTCTCTTTAAAAAAAAATATATATATAAGCAGAATGTCCTGAGTAGCAACTTAAGTAGCTTTCTTAAACTAAATGTGCCCTACCTACCTGCCTTATTTTCTAAGCTTAAACTTCTACAAATATAAACATAACAAAGTATTTTTATTAAAGTATTAAATTATTTGTATTCAGCTTACATAATTCAAATATGCTTGAAATTAAAGTTATTCAGGGATTATTCAAAGGCAAATTTTAGTAATGATAAAATTAATCAATTCTAGTTCATCATGAAGCTCATCAGATTGTGTGCACACTACATATGTATAGAAGTTCAAGTTCATGAGAATTATGGTTAACAATTAATTTTCACTCAATGAGCATTTATAGAGTACTACTATGTGCTAGTTGTGTGGGTGCTGGGGAAATAACAATGAATTAATAAGTCCCTCTGGTCTTAAGGAACTTACAATCTAGCAAGAAATAGTCAAACCAATAGCCATAATTCAATGAGATATTTTATAGAAGATATGAGATATCATACAAGTACAGAGTATGCTTTGTGTACCTGCTTTAGGAACACAGATGAGAAAGAAACTGATTCTCTTGAAGGCATAAAAGGTTTAGAAAGACTACAAAGGTGCCTTGCTCTGGGCCTTGGAAGATAAATAGAAATTTGCTGAACATATTTTCATGTAGTGAAAAAAGATATAAGGAGAGGAGACAATAGCATGAAAAAAAACCAACTAGTATAACATGAATAGCATGTCATGTAGAGATTATGATTGTTCATACATGACATGATTAGGTATTTAGACTTTATCCTAGGATGAATGAGTCATCGAAGGTGTTTAATACAGTAATTTTGGAAGCAATGTAGACACAAAATAGGAGACTGCTGTGGGTTGAATTGTATCCGCCCCCCCAAAAGATAAGTTGTGAAGTCCTAACTTCCAGTACTTTAGAAGTGCCTTATTTGAAAGCAGTCTTTGCAGATAATCAAATTAAGATGAGGCCATTCAGGTGGGCTCTAATTCAATATGAATAGTGTCCTCATAAAAAAGGAGAAATTTGGACACAGGCACAGACATGTACAGAGGGAAGACTATGTGAAGAGACACAGGAAAAATGCCATATGAAGGTGGAGAACTGGAGTGATACATCTATAGTCTAAGTAACTCCAAGGATTGCCAGTAAACCACCAGAAGCTAAGAAAGAAGCATGGAACACAGTCTTGCTCACAGACCTCAGAAGGAACCAACCCTACTGATACCTTGATTTTGGACTTCTAGCCTCCAGAACTATAAGCCAATAAATTTCTGTTATTTTAGGCCACTCCTTTTGTGGTACATTTTTACAGCAGGCCTAGGAAACTAATACAGAGGCTATTGAGTAGTATAGTCTAAAGTGATAAGAGAATGAATGAAGACAGTGATAGTGGGAAGTTCAGAAATGTCATAAATCTACAAGATATTGTTGAAGTAAAAGCCACAAGATTTAATGATTGGCAGAATACGCCAAAGGGGAAGGAAGAGTCCAAGCTGGATGAAGCTTTTATTGGGTCTTTTTTTAAAAATTTATTTATTTAATTTATTTATTTTTGGTTGCGTTGGGTCTTCATTGCTGCGCACGGGCTTTCTCTAGTTGCGGCGAGCGGGGGCTACTGTTTGTTGTGGTGCGCAGGCTTCTCATTGCGGTGGCTTCTCTTGTTGCAGCGCATGGGCTCTAGGTGCACAGGCTTCAGTAGTTGCGGCTCACAGGCTCTAGAGCCCAGGCTCAGTAGTTGTGGCACACGGGCTTAGTTGCTCCGCGGCATGTGGGATCTCCCCGGACCAGGGTTCGAACCCATGTCCCCTGCATTGGCAGACAGATTCTCAACCACTGCGCCACCAGGGAAGCCCTTTTACTGGGTCTTAATCAACTGAATGTAGTGTCTAAACTTCCTTAGTGTCCTCATTAGATCTCTCCTGAGGTCAGGGACCTTATAAAAAGTCCCATGCCTTTTCCCTTGGCTAATGATATCTAGCCAAGCCTTACTTCTGACCTCTCATTCACATCTTTCTTTGGGATGGATTCCCCAGTTTTCATTCTCTTACCTTATAGCTATATCTGCTCCTCTACTCATTTCTTTTAAGAGGCTTCAGTTGACCTTCCTAAGTTCTTTTCCATTTTAGTTTTGCTCTGGATACTATCTCTTAGATTATCATTAGTTCTCTATTCTGCCACCTTTAGACCAATTCCACCTCTCCCCTTTATACAACACAACCCCCAGCCTCCAGATTCAGCACCACAAGCTTTCACATGTCTAAGGAACTGTGATAGATACTAATGCCATTAACCAAACTATAAAACACAGGGAAAGAAAATGGCAAGAAAGCCACTGAGTTCACCTCTACTCAGTACTCTATAATGCCCTATAAGGGAAAAGAATCCAAAAAAGAGTGGATATGTGTATATGTATAACTGACTCACTTTGCTATACACCTGAAACTAACAGCATTGTAAATCAACTATACTCCAATAAAAAAATTTTTTTTAATTAAAAAAAAAAGCCACTGAGGGACTTCCCTGGCAGTCCAGCGGTTAAGACTTCACTTTCCAGTGCAGGGGTTGCAGGTTCAATCCCTGGCCAGGGAGCTAAGATCCCACATGCCTCACCGCCAAAAAACCAAAACATAAAACAGAAGCAATATTGTAACAAATTCAATAAAGACTTTAAAAATGGTCCACATCAAAAAAAAAAGCCACTGAGTTCATTATTGGACATTATAAAGAATATATTTTTGACACAAAGGGAAGCCATTGACCCATCTTTTCTCCAGGACTGCTAATATCCCACATGCCCCATCCAAAACGATTGACCTGCTGCATGTTCCTGTTCCCCTGGCCATATGTCTTTGGTATGAACACCTTTTCTGAACTGGATCAAATAAATTGTTGTCTACAGAAAAATGGAAATTGGTTTCCATATGTGTCTAGATATCTAACTTGGAAACTGAAGCAACTATAGTCTTCCATATGGACTAAGCAGCAGGGAAAGCTGGTTTGCAGAGAGAAAATGACTAAGCAGATGTCAGAAAGAAAGAAATATGAGAGAGACAGAGACACATGCTGCCTGGGTTCCTTAGAGCTTTCCCTTTCCCAGTTCCAGCTGATAACAGCTGCATCCCAGCCTGTGGATTCTGTGAAAATACCTCTGTATCCTTATGATAAGTGCACTCATCTTTTACATCACCCTAACTAAAGCTTTTTTCAAAGAATCCTAACCAACACAGTTGTGTCGAGTCTGAAATGTGTATCTAACACCTAAGAGGAGAGGTAGTTGGAAATATGAGTTTGAATACAGAGCAAACTCAAATTTACCCAAATTTACCCAAATCATATGGATGGAGGACATATGATTTGGGTAAGGGAGTAACTGGAGTAGACAAGGTCATGAGAAACAGCTCACAGTGAAGGAAAAGAAGGGGAGAGTTACGGATCTCTTAAGAACTTTAATATATAAGATATGGATCACAGGAAGAGAAGTCAGTGAAGAAAGTTAAAAAGAACAGGAAAATAGGAGAGAATGCTTTTGCAGAAACTAAGAAATAAAAGTATTTAGGTTATACTTATAGAAAATTCCATCACCAGTGACTTAAGCAGGTACTGATTTACTTGCCTCAAACAACAAGATGTCCAGAGCTGGTACCACAGATCAAGTCCATCAGGGACTCGGGTTGTTCCTCTCTCTCCTATCACCATCTTTAGCATCTAGTCTTCACCTCTATGGTCACAAGATGGTTGTTACACCATCCAGGTAGGAAGGAAAAAGAAAGGAGACAAGGTGATGGGCAATAAGAGAGCCGGTCACTTATCAGAAAAACAGAAGCTTCACTAGAAGCACTACTTCTAGTAATGCTTCTGACCAACTCTAGTAGAGTTGGTGAGAAGTCTGTCATTTGGCCGTTCCTAACTGGAGGAGGACTGGAAGAAAGAGGACTGTGGTTTTAAGAGTTGGGTCAGCTAATCAGCTTTCATCCAAAGAGTTTAATCAACAAAAGCTACTGAGAGGTCAAGAAGAATAATTAAAGATAGATGATGGGGTAGGGAAGGAGCAGATTTGGTAGTTAGAAAGTCCCTGGCAACATTATCAAAAGCAATGTCAGGGGTGTATTAGGCATGGAGAGGGCTGAAGACTAACTGGTGGGTTAGCAATGAGAATAGAGGGTTCTTTTTTAATGTTTGAAAAGGAAAATAATGGAAAAAGCAAAAATCTAAAGGAGAGGCATAATGGAGAGATGTTTTGCTTAGTTTCAGGATTGTGGATACTCGAGTATGTCCACTGGCTGAGCAGTACAAACTATTATCAAGGAGGAGATTTGAGGTATGAATGTTATGAAATAAAGATCACTGTTAGAAAAAAGTTTTAAAAAGATGGGTGTCAGGGGATTAAACACATCCTTCAAAACAATACCTCTTCCCCCAAAACAAGAAAGGAAGTAAGGATGAATAACAAAAGTGTAAGTTTGCATGTGGGCATGAAAAAAAGTGGAATTGTTAAAATTCTACTTTGGCAAAAACACACTTTAAAACTGTTTAACTTTTTTTTTTTTTCTTTTTTTTTGCGGTGCGCGAGCCTCTCACTGTTGTGGCCTTTCCCGTTGCAGAGCACAGGCTCCGAACGCGCAAGCTCAGCGGCCATGGCTCACGGGCCCAGCCGCTCCGTGGCATGTAGCATCTTCCCGGACCGGGGCACGAACCCATGTCCCCTGCATCGGCAGGCGGAACTCTCAACCACTGCGCCACCAGAGAAGCCCAAAACTCTTTAACTTTTAAAAGACAAATCTTGAACTCACTATTAACCAGTCAGAAGAGAGGCATGAGAAAGGAGTCGATCTCGCCAAAATTCAACTGTGCTTTATTCAGATCCCTGACCAGGCATAAGCTAAGGAGAGACCGCTTCAGGATTTTTCCGGCATGTATAACGGAGACGGAAGCTCCCATTCTTCCGAGAAGAAAGGGAGGTTTTATGAACATCTCAACATTTCATTTCCTTTCCTCTCCTTCCCCTCGCTGAAGGGCCCTAGAGACAATGGCGGCGATTGGCATTTTTCTCACTCTTCCGTAGTACTGAAAGCTGTGAGGAAGAAATGGTGGTGGCAGGAGCAATGGCCAAAGCCCTTGCTAGAAGCATCCAGAACTTTCTCTGCAAATTTATTTCTATTCTGCTCTCAACTCCTTCACATTAGAACGCCTTGGAGGTGGCAATCAACAAGGCTGGAGAGCAGAAAGCCGCCAACAGAAATCTGGTTAAAGAACGGTGGTCACAGAACTGGTCAAATCTTTAAAAGAGGAAACCACACAGTGACCCAGGTTACGGCCCCCGCGTTTTCCAAAATTAGAGCCGGAATCGGACAAGCCCGCCCTGACGCCCGTAAGAAAATGATTCTCACTTTTCATTGGCTGACCCTCCAAGAGTTGAGACCTTGCTTCACTTTCATTGGTTGCTGCTGCTGTCACGTCCTTTCACCACACCCACTTTCCCGTCGGCGCCCAGTGAGCTTTGGGGGAAAGTGATTTACAGAGGTCGGGGGCGGGAGTCCGCAAGCAACTAGACTATTTCCCCCCACCCCTCACCACCGCCCCTGCTCCGCCCACTGGCCCGAGGGCCCGCCCCTGGCCCTGCCGGGCCCCGCCTCTCCCTCCAGAGAGGGCGGGGTCCAGGCGGCGGCCGAAGCCGCAGGAATATGCTGGAAGCCGGCAGGCGAGCGCCCGGGAGGTGCTGAAGGGACAGTTCCCGCCGCCTTACTTGCCCCGCAGCGGGTGGGTGGGTGGGGCGGCCCTAGAGCCAGCTGGGCACGTGAGCGATGGAGACCATCTGGATCTACCAGTTCCGCCTCATCGTGATCGGGGACTCCACAGTGGGCAAGTCGTGCCTCCTGCACCGCTTCACTCAGGGCCGCTTTCCCGGGCTGCGCTCCCCAGCCTGCGACCCCACTGTCGGCGTGGACTTCTTCTCCCGCCTGCTGGAGATCGAGCCGGGCAAGAGGATCAAGCTGCAGCTCTGGGACACGGCGGGACAGGAGCGGTTCAGGTAGGGCCGCCGGCGCCGGGACCCCAGGGACCGCGGCGCCCCCTCCATCCGCCTGGGGCACCTTCCCCAAGCGTCGGCCGCACAGGCCAGTGTCGGGAGAAGCTCTGGCCCTTCCCTCTCGAAAGTGCAAACACTCCATTCTCACTTCCCCTTTGCCCCTCCTCTTCCAGGGACGACTTCCTCCTCCGCAGTTTCTCACTTTTTTCTTTGGCTCCCATTTCCTGCGTCCCCTTTCTGTCTTTCCTTTTCCCGCCTGAGCCCAGGTCACCCTCACCAGCCCCTTCTTCCGCAGCCCTCTACCCCTGCTAATATTTTTATCCCCAACTCTTCGGCTCCCCTGCTGCCTTCTCCCCAAACTCAGTGTCCCTCGCTGTACACACCCTGACCTGACCACCCTCCTCCAAGCTCCCGTTTTCCTCCCCTGACGGAGCAGCTTCCCATCTACGCGGCCCAGGAGAACTGCATAGAAGCGTTCCCAGATTCGTGATTGATCCATTTAGCTTCACAGCAAGCAGTGCTCCAACCCAGATTACTGCATGAGCTCATTGGGCATCGTTCAGAGGGAGATGATGAATGCGGTAATGGTCTGAACACCTCACAGCACCGAATGTGGTCATCAGAAATACTGGGCCAGGACCCGTGGGAATGTGTCATGTACAGCAACTAGATGTAACATCAGGGACACAGGCACAGCAGAGGAGTTTTTTGTTGTTTTTAAGGGTTGAGTTGTCTTTAGAAGTTTGTCATCATTGGTGCTTTGGTGAAGAAAAGAGAGATGTACATACTGAGATTTGTTAGGAACTTTTCCTTTATTTTATTTATAATAGGTACTTAATGTTCCAGAGTGATAATAGATCAGAAAATACTTTTCTGCATAGAGAAGGAGGGATCCAAAACTAAACGTAACTTGTACGCATTTCCTAGATATTTAAGATTTAACCACATTTTAAATTTCTAGGATTCAAGGAATTTAGAGGAAAGTAGGGACCTGATATATTGTAGTGTTTGGGGCTTTTTTAAGGTTGCATTATCAACTGGAACTCATTAAAGCAAGCATTTTGTAGTCTTCAGCAAGTAGTCTGTTTGTGAAATAGAGTGCTTACTGACCGGATTTCCCAAACATGGCTTCCCCTCACCCCAGCCAGCATCCATTCTGAATGAGATGAGTCTACTTCTGTGAGAATGTTCCAACACTTTCAAGTTTTGGCTTCCATTCCCAGCTATGACACTGATTCATAGAGATAAGTGAACTGCTTAGCTTGCTTATACCATAGTTTTACAATGTGTAAAGTGGAAAGATAGTAAGGCCAGCCCTTTAGAGAAGTGTTAAAGGTTATTGATTTGAATTGTACAATACCTAGAATTCCATGAAGAAGATTTTTTTTCAAGAAGCCTCCTTTAAAATAATTTTTCAGGGCTTCCCTGGTGGCGCAGTGGTTGAGAGTCCGCCTGCCGATGCAGGGGACACGGGTTCGTGCCCCGGTCCGGGAGGATCCCACATGCCGCGGAGCGGCTGCGCCCATGAGCCATGGCCGCTGAGCCTGCACGTCAGGAGCCTGTGCTCCACAACGGGAGAGGCCACAACAGTGAGAGGCCCACGTACCAAAAAAAAAAAAAAAAATTTTTTTTCAAACTCTGATTCCTCATCTGTAAAACGGAGTCATTATGATCTCTAAGATTCATTGCAGTTTTACCATTATAAGGTAGACTGCAAATTCATTCACTTGTGATCTCAATCAGAGATGAACTTTAAGATATTTCATGGTCAGAAAAAAACATTTACTAATAGCTCTTGCTATACCCTCTAAAGTGAAAATAATAAAAACGTGTTCTTTATACCTTAAACTTCTAGCAACTACTGATAATTGCAGCTACAAGAAACATAGGTAGTAAAATCTTCTTGTGTCTAAAATTCTTTCCTTAAAAACTTATTGACAAGAAAGTAAGGATGATTAATTTGTTAGATTTTAATGACCTTTTCTGTTAAATACATCATTTTTTTATTGCCTTTAAGAAGAATGTAAATTGATTTTATATACACTATTAAAACCAGACAGTAACTCTCTCATAATAATGCAAGGACATTTAGGGAATGTTTACTGACAATGAGTCATACTTTATTTTGCTTGGCTCTTTACCAAAGATGTATTCCTAAATACATACATATTTCAGTAGCTGCCTCCAAATACTTGCTTTTCTCTCATTTAGCAGAATGTTTCTCCATAAAATTGCATTTAAAACAATTAATGTTAAATCATTCTGTACCTTCCTCTAAGAAAATACAGATACTTATTTTGAGTAAGCACGTTTGTTTCATAGAAAGGTACTATATAGTTCATGAATATATAGTTCTGTCATTAGTTATAATTATACCATTAGGAATTTGAGGAAAACATTCCATTTGGAGGTTTATTGGTGATTAGATATAAACTAACAAAAAGAAACCTACTTTAGACAGTTCAGGATATAGCTTAAAAGCATAAACAAATATGTTACAGAACAACAAAATAGTGAGCTGATGATTATGACCATAAGTAGCCTTAGTTATTTTTTTTTTACCCAGCTTTATTGAGGTATAATTGACAAATAAAGCCTTAGCTTTCGAAGTTCAGATAATACATGCTAGTAGTCAATAACTACTTACAAAAAATAAAAAGGAACAAAATCAAAGTGAAGAAGGTTTAGAAAAATGATGAATATGTGAGCATCTGTAAATTGTAACTTAACACTCAATTGTTAGGTTTTTATTATTAACACTATGTTTTAGTCAGGATAAATGTTAAATTGCTGTATTAAGGATACTTAAAATTACAGTGCCTTCATTAACAATAGTTTATTTCTCTCTTGTGTAACAGTCTCAAGGTAAGTAGTACAAGTTGTTGGAGTGGCCTGCTCCAGGCCATCATTCAAGTACCTTCTCTCTTAGTTTTCTGCCATCCCTAGGACATTATCTTCTTCTGTGTGAACAAAGCTGGGTTGCAGGCACACTGTGTGCCACTTCCAGGGGAGGGGAAAGTAAAGATCTAAATCAAGTAATGTTTCTTCTAAGCAAATGAGGCCAATGTGGTGCAGATCACTTCAGCTCTCAGTTCAGTGAAGAGAAATTAGTTACAAGGCCACACTTACACGGGGCTACCATGTGCCTAGGAAAAAGGGAAGATGGATTTGGCACTGGGGGGAAACTAGCTGTCACCACTTTTATTTTTTAATCATCATAGTGGAAGAAGTTTAGCAGGAAAGGAAACAAGAATATTGCTTAACAGCATTAATAAGATAAATAAGTGCAAATAAGGCTAGAAGTATAGAGAGCAAATGTAAGAACGTAAGAATATAAAATTTGAATTTTTCCCATGAAAAGCACTTAAAGCAATATGAAGATAAAATGAGATAAAGAAAAAGCAACATTAGCTATAGGGATAGAAAACCTGAAGCTTCAAGCCAGATTGGGCCTTTTATTTCGTGTTGTCTGGCCTTGGGGGTATTACAGTTACAGCCACTGGTTGTAAAGTTCAGAGAATAATGTCCTCCTAGTGTAGTTCTTCTCAAAGCGTGTTCTGCAGAGCACTCATACCTTCTGATTCTTTTTAAAGGATGGGTTCTGTAATCAAATAAGCTTGGAAATCCCTATATTCCATTTCTCTCTTAGAAATTCATATCAAAGACTCCAAGAAGTATTGAGCAAAGAAACCTGTTTAACTTTGATTAAACTAGCATTTCCACCATTTATTTGAGGGGCTATTCTTAAAACATGAAAATCTATGATAACTAGTGTTCTTAGTAGTATAATTTGGGGAAAGCTCCCTTGATGAGTTGCTTTAGTCACATTCTTTGAGCAGAACCAACTAAACTTTTGAAGTTTGGAGCAATGGAAAATGTGCAGACATTAGTTAACCAGCTAATGGGCTGGTTACAGCTAAAGGGCTGTAAGCAGTAATTGCTATAAAAGGGACAGCCTCCCCTGCCCCCCTAAAAATCTGAAGGTGACCTGTAACTAATACCACTTAACATCCTGGGCCTCTCCCTAACTCTCTGCCTGCCTCTTCATCTCTTTTCCTCTAGCTCCTCTTCTACTGTGTATCTTTCTCTTCCTTATGTGTCTTACCCTTCCTTAAACTTTATATTTTTCCTTTATCCCTTTCATCTATCAGTCCCTACTCATAGTTTCCTCCCACCTTCTGTCTTTTCCTCTACTTCCTTTTTTTTTTTTTTTTCTTTTTGCGGTACATGGGCCTCTCACCGTTGTGGCCTCTCTCGTTGCGGAGCACAGGCTCCGGACTCGCAGACTCAGCGGCCATGGCTCACGGGCCCAGCCGCTCCGCGGCATGTGGGATCCTCCCGGACCAGGGCACGAACCCGTGTCCCCTAACATCGGCAGGCGGACTCTCAACGACTGCGCCACCAGAGAAGCCCCTCTCCTTCCTTTTTATTTTAATGTGTCTTGTATGCTCTCATTTCTTTTTAACTTATTCTCCTTATTTACCCTCTGCCTCCCTTTTGTCTCTGTTTTCTTCTCTTCCCCTTCAAAACATTCATATGAAGTAAATGTTTAAAACTGGTTTAATTTATGTTCTCCGTTCATAATTTTAGAAGTAAGCAACATGAACATTTTATATTTCTCCTTAAGGTATCTTTTAAGATTCCTAAACTAAATAGGTTTTGTTTTTTGTTTTTTTTAAAAGGACCCTTACTTGATCCCCACTCTCCTTACTGTGGTTCATGATCTTCAATAGAAAAAGATTTTCTGATAGTGGATTGGTGGGTTCATATTGCATAGGTAACAGAGCAGAGATTGTCCACAACTAAGTCCCATAATCATTGCAATCTACTGTAGTTCCAAGTTATTAGAAACAATAGAAAGCTAGACTATATTTGTATTGAGTAATCTGATAATATACTGTCTTGGTTAAAATTATTTGTGTTTTAAGTAACAGAAATATAACCAAATTAGTTTGGATATAAGGCATAAATTATAAATGATACAGGTCTCATGAGAGACAAAAATCTCACTGAACATACAAGTGTCTGAAAATATGGAAGCTCTAATAACAAGAGTTTGTGGATTTTCTCTCTAGTCTATTTCCATTATCCAATGCTGTCAGCTCCCAACTGTCTCAGTCTCTGAGCCTCTTATTCAAATTCTTGAAAGAAAAATTCTCATTGGCTATTTGATTGGCCAGTGAATCAGCTCCCCCAGGGTCCAGTTATTAAGATAATGTATACATAAAACACAAAGGGATTATAATACAAATATCCCAGGTATGCATTATGGGTCATCCAATGCAAATGAATCTGTAAGGGTCTACTTTTTGGGAAAGAGAAATTCACAGAAGAAGGAAGTGAGCAGTCACCCCAAAAAGTGTCTACTTTATGGAGTTTCAGAGTAAAACTGTATGTAAGAAGGAGCCAGCATCATTTCTAACAAGTGTAGCAGAATGTGGAAAAATGACCTGTGTAGCCAAATGTATTTTTATATGATAAAAGTTATTTTCACTGTCCACTCAGAGCATTCAGACCATTTTGAGTGATTGTATAGTCAGTACAGTTAAGAAGCTAGCCAGTAATTTCAAAAACCTGTGACTTTTTCTTAATTTCTTTTTTCTTCAATGAATCAATTGATTTTGCATGTATAGCCACAGCCTCAATGACATATTGCTATATGAAGGTGATTATACATTCTGACAATTTAGTAACTAAATATTGTAAATATAGTAGACTAAATATTGTACTCCAATGTTTGAAGGCCCTAGGCCAGCAGCAGACAAAATTGTAAAGTAGGTAAAACTCATTCTTGGGGACTTTGGGGCTTTCCTACTTTTCTTTCCTTCTGTTTTTGGATAGTAGGACCTTGACCTATCCTTCACTTCTATTTTCCCTCACATCTCAGTCGAAAAGCCATCCCTTACTACTCCATCTTAGCTTCAGAGAGAGAAGTAGCTAGATGACCAAGAGACACAAAATTATTAAAACTTAATAAGGGTTCTGACAGGAGTATTTCTATTCTAAAAGAGGATGACCACCTAGGAGGTAACACCTCATCTTGAAGTAACATTTCCCTGTTGGCAGAGTTATGGATCTATGGCTGATGGGTGTCGGAGTTTCTTCTCATCATGCTGCATTGATGACCACCTATTCTGACACATTGGCTCCACATTTAGCTTTCAAAGAAAGGGCTAGAAAAAAAAATTAGAGATAATGTTGCTAGTACATGAATCACTCAGTAAAGTTTTCACATGAAGAAAAGTGCTTCGCTCAGTCTGAGAGAAAGAGAGAGAGAAGAAATTTCTAGCCATTGTCAGTCAGTTTGGTTAGCATACAAAGATTTCTTAACAACTTAGCCTCCATAGCCATGTTAAAGTTTAAAGAGCAACTTCTTGGAATGATCTGAGAATGTTTATCTTGGTGTTTTAAGAGCCAGTTATTATTATCCTAGCTGAGTTAGAAGAGAATCTGCATTCTATCAGTCTGCTCTGTCAAGCAGTGAAAAAGAAAGGTGGGGCTTCCCTGGTGGCGCAGTGGTTGAGAGTCCGCCTGCCGATGCAGAACCCCGGTCCGGGAAGATCCCACATGCCGCGGAGCGGCTAGGCCCGTGAGCCATGGCCGCTGAGCCTGCGCGTCCGGAGCCTGTGCTCCGCAATGGGAGAGGCCACAACGGTGAGAGGCCCGCGTACCGAGAAAAAAAAAAAAAAAAAAAGAAAGGTGAACCACTCAACTAATACTGAGGTATACACACACACACACACACCAGAGAACATCAGATTTTACTTTTTAAGATATTTTCATTCTTTCTAAAGTGAAATACCTACAAAGCCTGTACTTTATGATACTAATATATCTGCCTCCAAATGTCAGTAACTTTTAATCAATTCTGACAATATATAATTCAGGGAAGTTCATTTAAAAATTATTACCCCACACAATCTACCTAGCTTATCAAGAAACAAATATTATTAAAACCCATTGTTTTCTGGAAAGAATCACTTTGTGTAATGAAGTACTGTTCTGACCTGTAGGAGTTCCAGAACAGAGGTCCAATATGTTTTAAATTTAAAAGTATATGTTTAGTTTAAGCTGTGAAAGAGTTTCAAAATACAGATAGTAGTTCTGTGTACAAGCATGACTGAGTAAATGTCGATGGCTAGCTGGCATATTATTTTATTTTGGTTTAGAATCTTAGTGTTCTTTTAAACATTCTTAAAACGTACTGAAGTTTTTTTCTATTTCCTTCCTATGGTGATAATTCATTTTTCATTTAGGAACAATATGCTAAATAAAATTATTTTATTACTGGCAGTAAGTCCTTAAGACCATCCACTGATATCAATAGCTAGTATATAAAGAAACCATCAAAAATATCTCAGTGCCAAAAAAATGTTGAGGTAAGGGAACAGAGACTTCTCTCGTAGGTTTATTTCTACTTCACTGGTATAGTGAGTGCATCAGAGTCACCTGAGAAAGGTCTTTATCAAGCCACGCCCCAAAATTCATCAGTGACTTTTCTTGGCAAAATGTTATCCTTCTCTATGCCTATTCTTTCCTCTGCTTTTTGTATAATTGGTCAAAATCTCTGCTTAAATTATCTTCCTGTACTAGGAATGTTAAAAGTGGTTTTTCTTCTGATTCTTTAGGCTTTCCAAATGTATTTCCATCTCGTAGGACTTAGTGGGATATGGCTTCAAATGGATAAGGCTGAAGAACAGCCTTAATCACAGACTCCTGCCTCAGAAATACAAAAGAATAGTGTGTGGCCCAAACTGAACCCTCTTCTCTAAGAAGAGATCAAGAGAGAATACTGCAAATGGGAGTTAGATACTAAGAACTTCCTGGCTATAACAGAAGTCATTATAAAGAAAGATTATAGATTCTCAAATTCTAGGCATTGCCCATCATTTTTCTTCAAAGTAGCATTTTTCAAAGTAATAGGTGTAATTTGAGTAAAAGTTTCCTTGATCAAATAGTTTTGGAAGTGCTGGGTTGTCGCCAGATTTCTCAGAGCTTTTAATATACTAATATCCTAATATACTTTGTAAACACCCAAGACAGATATGGTATTTCCCAACCCAGAGTCCTTTAACATAGAGTGTTTTAGGAACCAACAGATGGAAAGATTAGAGCACTTTAGGAGCCAATACTTCAAAGAAAAATTGTAGGCAATTCCTTAAATTTTAGGAGTATATTTGAGAACCTCTCATGGTTTCTTCTCTCATATGATTCTCTGTCTCTTTTGCTGGTGCTTCTGAATGACTCCGTCAGGTCTCCCTTTTAAAACACTTGGTTACTATATTTTAGAGCAAGATCTAATCAGATCAATAGACTCTAGAGAATCCCTTGGTTTTTGTCCCCTCATTCAAAATTAAAAGGTTTCTCCTCTTGCCTAACTTCTAGGCACTTGTCACAGTTTTACACAGATCATGCAATATCATTAGTACTTGTTTTAAGGGCTACAGAAAGGCTATGGGATTAGGAAATCAAAAGTTAATGAAGCAAATATGAGGTGAAGTTTAAGACATATATGATAGGACAGATGGACAGACTCTAAAAAGAGAATTAAAAGTGGAAGAGAAGGGCTTCCCTGGTGGCGCAGTGGTTGAGAGTCCGCCTGCCGAGGCAGGGGACGTGGGTTTGTGCCCCGGTCCGGGAAGATCCCACATGCCGTGGAGCGGCTGGGCCCGTGAGCCATGGTCGCTGGGCCTGCGCGTCCGGAGCCTGTGCTCCGCAACGGGAGAGGCCACAACAGTGAGAGGCCCACGTACTGCAAAAAAAACCAACAACAAAAAAAAAAAAAAAAGTGGAAGAGAAGGTATAACTAATTGTATAGGAGAGGACTATTGGAGGCGAGGAAAATTAGTGAGAGATGACTTGAAAACAGAATCCAAGAAAGCGAGGGGGGAGAAGACACATGAAAGAAGCTACAGAGATCAACATTCTGGCCATTTTGGTACAACCATAGGACTGGGAAGAAACAGATGGATGGATCTGGTACAACAGTCCCCCTTTTTTTAAAAAAAAATTTATTTATTTATTTATTTACTTTGGCTGCACTGGGTCTTAGTTGCGGCACACAGGATCTTCGTTGGGGCATGTGGGCTTCTTAGTTTCGGCATGCGGACTCCTATTTGCAGGATGCGGACTTCTTAGTTGTAGTGTGCGGGCTTCATAGTTGTGGCATGTGGACTTCTTAGCTGCAGCATGTGGACTTCTTAGTTGCAGCATGCGGACTTCTTAGTTGCAGCATGTGGACTTCTTAGTTGCAGCATGCGGACTTCTTAGTTGCAGCATGTGGATCTTAGTTGTCACATGCAGACTTCTTAGTTGCAGCATGCAAACTCTTAGTTGCAGCATGCGAATTCTTAGTTGCGGCATGCATGCAGGATCTAGTTCCCTGACCAGAGATTGAACCCCAGCCCCCTGCATTGGGAGCATGGAGTCTTTTTTTTTTTAATAAATTTATTTATTTGTTTTATACTTGGCTGTGCTGGGTCTTCATTGCTGCATGTGGGCGTTCTCTAGTTGCGGTGATGGGGGCTATTCTTTGTTGTGGTGTGCGGGCTTCTTATTGCAGTGGCTTCTCTTGTTGCAGAGCACAGGCTCTAGGCACGAGGGCTTCAGTAGTTGTGGCACGCAGGCTCAGTAGTTGCGGCTCACGCGCTCTAGAGTGCAGGCTCTATAGTTGTGGCGCACAGGCTTAGTTACTCGGCAGCATGTGGGATCTTCCCGGACCAGGGCTTGAACTTGTATCCCCTACATTGGCAGGCAGATTCTTAACCACTGTGCCTCCAGGGAAGTCCGGGAGCTTGCAGTCTTACCCACTGGACCATCAGGGAAGTCCCAACAGTCTCATTTGTAAAATGATAGAATTAATGTCCAGAGAGTCTTTGACTTGCCCCAGGCCTTATCATTTGTTAGTGGTTTGCATAAGAGCCTAATTCTCTTAACTCCTCTGTTCAGTGCTCTTTCTGCTGCATCAGGCCTCCTGGCATGGTTGAAAAGAGTTTTACTGGCACATTGTGTAGTTTCTATCCTGAAAAATATTCTGTTTGCATACAACCCCACCCCCACTCCCATCTCTGTAGATCCAAATTAATTACTGTGTCTGCTCAAACCATTATTTTTCGGCTATATTCAGAAACAAAAGGAGAAATAGCTTTACACAATAGAAGCGGTACTGATAACTGACAGCAAACACTTGTGGCTGCAATGACAATCAATTCTCCCCTCCATGCAGTACTCAGTGACTACACTGCTACACTTAGTAACAGGAATGAACCCAGCCCGCTGCAGTGGAGAAATTTATATGAAGTCTTTTGCCTTGTTAGACAAGGAGAGATGTTGGGTATTAGGCAAAGCTACAAGCAAATACTGCCTATGGTGTCGTAAAGTTACAAAAGAACTGTGAAGTAGTTTTCCTTTTTTTTCTAGAGAAACTGAAATCAATCAGGATTATGATTTATGTGTGGAAATCTATGCATTTGTTTAGATTAACTGTATACCAGGCACTAGATGCAAAAATAGATATAAAAATAAATATGATATAGTCTCACATTCAAGGTCCATGCTGTCTCTATAGTGGGTAGAGTACAGACTATATTGCTATAACAGAGACTGACCAAATATATTACCTTAAATAATACAGAACTTTGTTTCTCTCTCCCCATGTTAATAGTCCAGAGTGAGCAGTTCTGGACTATCCAGGTGGCTGTGCCTCAACATCAGTTTCCAGGGTTTTCTAGTCATTGCCATTTCCTAACAAGCAAGAAGGAGAAAGAGGAAGCCTAGGGCAAACGGCGCCTTCAAGCAGATGAACGTCAGACTGCACACATAACTTATCATGTCCCATCGATCCAAACTTAGTGATATGCCAAAACTAACTGTAAGAAAGCTGGGGAATATAGTTTCTATATGAGTTGCTGTGTACAAGCTAAAACTCATGGAGTTCTATTACTAAAGGAAGACAGGGAGAATAGACACTGGGGGACAATTAGAGATCTTTCTCACAGACTCACAGCAAAGAAAGATAATAAATAATTGGAATAAAGGCTAGTAAGTACTAAAATAAGTTCTGGTGGCAGAACAAAGGGAGGAATTGTCATCTGTGTGTAGGGTTAGGGCTAGTTTCAGAGGATGTATCAGAAAGAACGTGGTCCTTGATGCTGGGACATGAAGGATATGTCAGCAGTAAGAGAAATAACAATAGGAAATAATAACAATTAAAAAAGAAGTAACTTCCAGTAATGATAGCAGATTGAACACCTTTGCCTATTTTAGCTTTTTTTCCTGAAACCTCACTAAAGTGACAATAGTTTTGTATTTTAACCATAAATCCTAGCAAGGAGAATAGGTAAGGAGACAATAGCAAAAAAATTTTGGAAGTAAGAAAGCAGATGGAGGAATGGTAAATGAATTAGCAGATTAAAGAAAATGGGCTTTTAAGCTAGGGGTGGAAAAAGCTAAAGACCAAACCAGTATATATCATTGAATCCCCTAAAGATTCAGGAAATGGTGACACCAGATACTTCTGAAGTGGGAATGCTAAAATAAGGATCATTGATTGTCAGTCTGTTTAAGAAAGACTGGATCCTCACATCCCCTCCACCATTCCACACACCAGGTGACTTCCTCTCCCCCCACATTAGCAAAAAACTAGAAATTTATTCTTTGAAAAGAGTTAAACATAGAGTCTCTTACTGGAAGCATCAGGCATAATTGAGGTTGGGGTCCCTTATTAAAAGTAAGGGCTTTAAGTGAATGTATGCATGTTGTATGCTAAGACTGTCTAGCCCTCTTCCCCATCTTAGCTCCCAGAATGCTAGTAATCAGACCTTCACCCTTCAAACAGGACATTGGTGAAATCATTTCTGACAAATCTGACCAGGCCAAGAAGAAAGACTTAAGAGGCCAACATTAGAGTTTCCTCAACTAAATGATCCAGCCTGATCATCTTATGAGTGAGGCTTTTAGTCTCAATGAAAGATTACAAGAAATACTAGGAAATCTGTAACATGAAACCTAGAGACCAAAATAAACAGAAACCAAAAGCAACCAGAAAAACAAAGTTAATAAGGGAGAAGGGAAGGTTTAAAAAAACAACCCCCCCCCAAAAAACCCTGTCCTTAATCTTCTCAGAGGGATAGTAGGCAAGTATTTAAATCATAAAAGAAGAACAAGATACTATTTTTTCAAAAGAATATTCTGAGAACAAAAGAGCTTTTGGAAACACAATAGAAAAAAATAAAACAATATAAAGTTGGGGAAATCTCTCAAAAAGTAGGACAAAAAGACAAAGACTTAGAAAATAGGAAATATATATATATTTTTTTAAATTAGAGGACTAGTCCAAAAGGTTCAATAAAAAAGTAACAGGCATTCTAGAAAAATGGAGCAGAAAAAACAGAGGGGAGAAATCATCAGTGAAGCAATTCAAAAAAATTTCCTAGATGTAGGGAGGGACCTGAGTTTTCAGATTGGAAGGGTCCAGCACAATAGATGAAAGTAGACACATTCTAAGGGACATCATCGTGGAATTCTAAACACTGGGGCCACAGAGAAGTTCCTACAAACTTCTGGGGTGGGGTGGGGGAGGAACATGTATAAAAGGTCACATAAAAAAGATCTGGAATCAGATTGACTTCAGCCTTCCCGAAAACAACAGTTGAAGCTAGAAGGCAATGGAGAGACTTCAAAATTCTGAAAGGATTTTATATCTGACCAAACTGTCATTCAACTGTGAAAGCAGAATAAAAACATGCAAGACTTCAAAATATTACCTCATGCATCTTTTGTTTTCCCTCATGAATCTTTTTTAGGAAGCTACTTGAGGATGTGCTCTATATACACACACACAGACACAGACAAACACATAATGTGCATAAAAGAATAAACCAAGAATGAAGACATGGGCTCTGAGGAACAGGAGATTTACCCCTGAAGAAAAGCAAAGGAAATGCCCAAGAAAATGGTGAAGGGAGATCATAGGATGCTCTCTCTGCCACAGATACCAAGGACAACCAGGCCCGATTGGAGCAGGGCAGAAGATTGTAAGAGAGACCTCCTCAGGAAGATGAAATTGACAGAAAAGCTAACAGGAATGAACTTTTTAAAAAATGGCAACTGGCAGAGTTTGGGGTTAGGTTATTAAGGACTACTTGGAAAATTCAGCAAAAAGAAAAAGAAAGGAATAAAAAGATGTGGTAGAGAGTGCTAACTCATATCTGATGCTTCTTTTCTTCTGGACACACGGGAGGAATATATTTCCCTTCCCTCTTGACTAAGAATCATTTGACTAATTCTAACTAGTGAATTTGAGCAGAACTCACATGTGGTAGTTTTAAAATACAGCCCAGGTTTTTTAACGTTCTTCCTATCAAGAGGTGGGTTGTTTCTTACTATAGCATGGCCTGGCCTATCTTGATTAATATGCAAGATAATTATTAACTCTAAGGAAAAGAAATCAGTTTATTCCAGGGCTCAGCATTGAAAAGTATACATGGTCAGAATAACACAAATGCCAAGAAATGATCTTCCTAAAATTATGATATAACAGTACAGTTTTGGCAAGTTTGGGGAATAGGAAAAATAAGAATGTGTGGTAAGTGCACAGGTAACTTTGATGAAAACACAAACTTAGAAAAAGAATGAAAAAGAAGGACAGTCTATTCAAATGACTTGAAAATAAAAGCTGCATAATTTCAGACATAGAATGAAATGAGAAAAGGATAAACACCAATATAAATTATAAATGTGGAGAGATATACAAATCACATGAAATGAAGCAATATTGAGAAAGTTGTATGGAAACATAAGTCACAAAAATGGTAGGAGGATTATAACCCAAGAAAAAATGTTCTTTAATTATGTTAAATCACATAATATGTTGTATGGAAAATAAAATAATCATGAGAAGCTGGTCATCATCTCATTTTTGTTCTGCAAAAGGATGCCAGAAAGTGTCAGAATAAGTGCTAAAATCTTTTATACATTTTCTGGTACCATACCAAATAGCAAATAAGCATCCTTCATTATCATCTTACAGACAAATAGTGAAGCTAGAAACATTTCTCATTAATTTCTAAATTATTTGGATTTTCACATTAACTTGTTCTGCCTTCCAGAATCCACTACAAAATACAATTTGAATTACTACCAATTTAAATACAGTAGTTCTTTAGAAAAAGTGGATGGTTTCACCTTTATATTTACAGTGTGCACTGTTATTCAGCCCACTTCTCTTTTTGTTATTTAGCCCATTTCATGAATCCCTACTATAAATATCCAAAGGAGATAAGCTTTTTTGTATTTCCCTCTGTTATTCTCCCATTTGCTTAGCATTTGCATGCTGCCTGGGTACAGTCTTACAGAGTCTGAACTTATTAATTCAGTTGTTTATTTATTTACAACTCTCAGTAGGCCTCATGCATGCCCAATTCTGTTTTAGACACTAGGGATACAGCGTTCCGAAAAAAGTGACAAAAATTCTTGCTCTCATGGAGCTTATCTTCTAATGGGGGGAGATGGGCTATAACCAAATAAGTTGGAAAAATTATATAGGACGTTAGAATGTGTTAACTGTAGAGGAAAATAGAAGATAAAAGGTGAATAGAGCATGCTGGGGGTGATAACAAGGCCTCACTATCATATAATGATGACCTGTGGTAAAAGAAAAATAAAAGATGGTCACAGGGGAATTGATTCACGTATTCAAAGACAGAATACGGCCATTAGGTCCTGTCAGTATTACATATAGCCTCCACAACCACAGACTTGATTTTTGATGGAAAGACCCTGGAATTACACATAGAGAATTTTAATGTTTGTATGTATGAAAAAAGATATTCTAAGTTATAAGCCCCAAGTTTTAGAAGGCAAAGGCAGGGACTGTTAGAGTCAGTAATAATACAAGGAGCGGGGAGACTTGTGTTTTAGTTTCTCGAAAGCATTTCTAAGGGCCCGGATTACAAGGCAAGTGAAGCAGGTAAATAAAGCATCAACACAGGGACTATTCCCAGAAGGGCAGTAGGAATGTAATGTCATGGTGAAAAAAGGCACTCATAAGGCTAATGCATTCATAGGCTGCTTGCTGCCAGCAGCCTTTGTCATCAAAGTACTTCCATCTTCTAAATACCTATTTGGCAATTGGCAAAGCCACAAGAAGGGCATTTCCAGTGGACCATCTGGCTCATTTTACCCAGGTAAGTCAGCAAGTTCTCTATGTTTTGTTGCTTTTTTAAGAGAGCAGTGCACATCCTATAAAGTTCATAATAATAACATCTAAGATCTCATTCACAATTTTTGGTTGCATTGCCCATATATTAAGTAATTCTTTATAAAATGTAAGCCAATTCAGTGCTCTCAATTTCACTTGTCTATGTATTATTTCAGGAAAAAAAAATTAGAAAAATTAAACAGTTTAAAATGTTTACATAAACAAGGCAACCATTTTTCTTTTCTATTCTAAAGCGAATATACATGTAAGAATAAACTTTGAGATGAATGGATAAAGAAAATGTGTTATATACATACAGTTGAAAATTATTCAGCCATAAAAAAAGAAGGAAATCCTGTCATATGCTACAACATGGATGAATCTTGGGGATGTTATGCTAAGTGAAATTGAGACAGGAGGGAAGTGGGCACACACTTTAAAGATCACAACCTTTAAAAGAATGACATTGACTATACAACATAAACTGGCTAGATCCAACCTAGGCCCAAGATGGCCGAAGATTTGACTTCCAGTAGACCTTGAGCCTCATTATAGGCTCATTGTAATGCCTTAGCATGCTAAACAACACACCCACAGGTGCCATGACAGTTCCGAGGCTGACCATAAAAGGCCAAAAAGTGGGCAGTGGTCCAATTCTTGGAAATCCCTGCCGCTTCCCCAAAAGAGTTGGAATAATCCTACCACTCGTTAGGCTATGCAATTACCCAACCCATAAAAACTAACCACTCCATATTTCAGGGCCTTGTGCCTTTTGAGATGGCCCACACTCTGCCTATATAGTGTGTATCTCCCAGAATAAACTTGCTTTCACTTTACTATGGCTCGCTCTTGAATTCTTTCCTGCACAAAGCCAAGGACCCTTACGTGGTGACCTGTCCCAGGGACTCACCTGAGACCTGGGACAGGACTGTCCTCTCGCTCCCCATTTTCCTGCAACAAAATAAGCCGATCACAGAGGGGCAAATACTGCATGATTTCACTTATATGAGATAACTACAGTAGTCAGACTCAGAAGCAGAAAGTAAAATGGTGGCTGCTTGGGGCTGGGGGGAGGGTAGGAAATGAGTTGCTGATCAATGGGAATGGGAGTATCAGTCATGCAGAATGAAAAAGTTCTAGAGATCTGTGGTACAACATTGTGCTTATAGTTAATAATACTGTATACTTAAAAATTGTTCAGAGGGTAAATCTCATCTGTTTTTTACCACAATTTTTTTAAATGAAGGAATTTTGGCTTCATAAAGCTATGTTGAAATTTATAAAATGTTTGCGACTTTGTTTTGTCTCATTCTTTTCCTACAAAATATCTGTAGCCTCTGTCAATCAGGTCTTTGGTTGCCAGCAACAAAACCAACTTGAGGACATTAATCAAAAACGAAAGTTACTGGAAGCATGTCTGCGTGCCAGAGACTTGACAGGATAGCTGGAGGGACCAGGCATGAAATGAACCAAAAGATCCCAGAAGTTCTGGGCAGCAAGGACTGCAGGAGGCCAGTGTGGTCCCCATTGATACTGTTGCCCCTTTTTTGCCTGTTCACCCACTGCCATAAGAAGCCCCAAATGGACAATTGGCAGTCTCAGCTACTAATTCAATAGAAGCATCACGAGGTTCTCTAGTGAAAGCATTTCTCCCTTGGATACTAAAACCTTTATATCAGCAGAGTCACAGGAATTAGAAGCAACAAAAAATTTTAGTGACTCATTAAGTGTAATTGCAAGAGGTACCATCACCCCACTTTTACCCTTTGTTTCCCATACCAGAGCATCTATTCATGGGGAAAAAAACACCACCTACTGTATTACTCACTAGCTTAGAACGTATACATCCTGAAGAACCATGCTAAAATCTTACAGGGTGTCAACTCCTGGACATGAGCATAACTAAATCTTTTTTTTTTTAATTGAAGTATAGTTGATTTACAATGTTGTGTTAGTTTCAGGAGTACAGCAAGGTGATTCAGTTTTATATATATGTATATATTCTTTTTCAGATTCTTTTCCATTAGAGGTTATTGTAATACATATTGAATATAGTTCCCTGTGCTATACAGTAGGTCCTTGTTGTTTATATATTATATATATGTGTGTGTGTGTGTATCTGTTAACATAACTGAATCTTAATAACCCTTTCCACAGTTTTATAGGTATATGCTTCTAGGTGATAGTGACATAAGATCAACAAATCCTATGGCATCAGCCCATTTCTTCCTCTGTTAACTGAAACCTTTGGTCTATAGCAAAGTGTGGGATACCATGACTTTGTATAAGGTATTCCATAAGTTCATGGATGGTGGTGCTAGCATGGCTTGAGTCCACGTTAAATGTCTATTACAGTGAGGACATATCAGTGTCTCCTCTGTGATGGTTTTCCCAGAGTAAGGTACCATATCCAAGGTGTCAGTAACTGCTGGAAAAATGGGTATTAAGCAGTGACGGTTGAGGCAAGAGAAAGTCTCTGCTCAGCCCAGTCCCAGCCTCCTACCATGATTACTGTGAGTCCAAACTGGGATAAAAATACTGACTGATGACTATAGAACAGAACATTTTGTTTCACCAATTATTAGGAACTCTTTCAAACAGGGGGCTTTTGGTGAGTATTCACATAGGATACAGTATTTGCATACTCAAGACCCACCTACACATGCCAAACCTCCTTAGTATCAGTCTTCTGATTTTGTTTTTTCCAACATTCCAAACCCTTAGCCTCTGCTCGTGTATTGGTGTAGATCCTTAACCTTCATCTCGCCATCTCTTCCTCTGGAAAAAGTACCACTAAAAGTTCCACAAATGGAAGGATTTCTCTTTTCCACTATTGAGTGGAGTAGACTGATGCCAGCATATTATTTAGAGCCATCTGTAAGGCAGACTTGAATTTTTTTTCCCCTTTAACTATAGGGAAATCCACATAAGGCCATAGGTTGTGAGGGTGCTGCAGAAGTAGATATGCTGGGTGTGTGAGCCTTGTTACTCTGGGTCCCCTCAGGTCCCACCCCTATTCCTGCCTATATATATGACTTCTGCTTGATGACAAAGTTCCCCCCTGGTGAATCAGAGAACATATTTCTTGATGAGCACTCAGATGATGTTCAGGTGTCTAGTCTCAAAGCCAGGTTTTAAGCCAAGAACCATTTCTCAACAGTGTAATAGCTCATGACAAAGAGGACATGTCTGTATTCTAAAATGTCACACCTGTAATTGTCCAGTGGAACTTTTCCCAGGCTTTCTTTAAATCATTTATTCATTCACTGAGACTTTCAAAGCCCAGAAGGAAATAGATATAAAATAACATGCAAAAGATGTTGTTGCTTATAAAGAATTGTTACTCATCATTCTTTGCAACTCTTGGATTCTTTACAGGGAGGCCTATCTACCTTGTTCTTTTAGGGTCTGTTCCCTGCCTCCTTAAAAGACCTTCTGAAGACCTAAGTGTCTCGACCCAAGAGAGGAAGTTCCAGAGAAAGATAGATGTTCCCTCATCATCTCTGTAAGACCTGCCTTTCAAGTTCCATTTTTCAGTCTTGAAGGCCTGTCTCTTCCCCTAAATAACTGACAGCAGGGATGCCCAGTTGTTTTAGGGGAAACCCTGCCTTTTAGGACAACTAATTATGAATCTGAAGGCTAACCATTATCAGAATTCTAAATCTAATATCCAGACACAAACTGGAGATCAAATTATTATATAGAAAAAGGCAGATGTCCTATTAAGACCTTTTATTCCGATTAATTATTAATAAGGGCTGTTTTATAGAATATGTTACATATACTTTGCTATAATTTTATTCTATAGAATGATTTGGCAACTGTGTTCCAAATATGTTTTCAAAATTAAATACAAAGTGCTAGAAAATATGGTATTTCCTACATGCCTCTGCCTAATAGACAAACATTTCAATGTTGAATTTTTAAACACAAAAGCATGTTGTTTTAAATTATACTAATGGTAAATTAATTGCAGGGGGTGGGTGGTAATGCAGACTTGGTGCTGAGTAAATGAAAGCTTTCAGTCTAATAACAGCCTTAATTAGGTTTCTCTTAAGACACTGCACATCTGTCTAAATTCACACATATATAGATAAGTAGCAAAACAATAACAAATCAATTATCCCTCAAAATTAAAAAAACAGCAACAACTTAAATGAACTGCATTATTTGTAGCCTGCCAGTGATAGTGGGAGATTTTTTCTTACTGTCAACAACTGTACGGTACAGTAGTCCTTGAGAGAGGTTGTTTTTTTAAGTAGTCGCTTGAGAACCTCTCTACCATGAATTCTGAGGAGAAGGGGAAGCAGGAGATATGGAAACTTTCTTCAACAAGTAGTACTTGTGGTATCAGGTCACTAAACTGAGCTGTGATTTCAGCAATAAGGATAAAGAAGGTATGTAAAAGTTGGAGAGTACCAAATAACACACTGGCCCTACACAAAGATCTTTGGTGCCTCAGGCAAGTAACAGATGAACTTGCTTAAGGATGATCTCAATGCTTAAGATCACTGACAACTTGGGATAATTCCCTGGCGGTCCACTGGTTAGGACTCTGCAATTCCACTGCAGGGGGCCCCGGGTTTGATCCCTGGTCAGGAAACTAAGACCCCGCAAGCCACGCGGCGTGACCAAAAAAAACAAGATCACTGACAACTTGGAAGCTGAGACACATATGTGATTTCTGGCTAATACAACATTTAACACTTTCCCTCTCTGATAAGATTAATTAATCCAATATAGCAAATATTAAATTACATCCATCATTTGCCAGGAAGTTCTTAGATACATAGAATATGTTTAACCCTAAAGGAGCTTTGAATTGAGTAGGAGACATACCAACAAACCCAATCAGCACATTATGAAAATTGATATAATGGCGGTATGCCAAAGGTTCAATGGAATTATAAGAGAGAGAAGTGCCTAAGAGAGGTAGAGGGGGAGAAGACAGTGACAGGGAAGGCTTCTTATATGACAGGATTTTTGAACTGACTCAAAGAAGAAATAGGAGTTTGCTGGCAAAAAAAAGGGTAGAAGACATTCTAGGTAGAGAAGACAACATATGTAAAGGCAAAAATATAAAACAGTATAGCCTTGGCCCCTTGCCTCATGATTCAGTCAGGAAACAAATGGCACACTTGAAAGGTTAACTGAAAAGAGTTTAATGTAGTGACTTTCCAGAAATGCGGGCAAGGTCAAGGGCACCAATAAAGGATGGTGATGCATTCAGTAATAGCAACAGTGGGAAGCCATTAACGACCTGGCCAGATGGGGCAAGGAAAGGAAATGAGATTGCCAGAACCTGGTGAAAGCCATAGCCATGGGAGAGGGGCTACCCAACAGGAACCTTGATCAGAAGAGCCTAGATCGGTAGAGGCAAACAATCATAAGTACGCACATCTCAGATTCATATCCCACATCTGAACAATTTCCTGTTTCTTGAATAGGTATAGCCCAGGACGAAACCTGTAACTGATATAACAAGTTTGCCCTTGTTTCTTCTTCCTTAACTGACATAAAGAGGAGCCTGTTGATTTAAATGATAGGGAGAGATTCTTAAGATCTGGTCTGCTGTGTAACCTCTGCCCCACACCAAATCTTTTTGTGTGCCTACTTTTAACCACAGTAATGTAATAATTATTCTATCAGATATTTTAAAATAAAAACAAGTAATTCTGAGTGTGAGATGACATGTAAGTGCTTATTTGTCTATTTTTAAATATCTAATGTCAGTGGATGAAACTGGCTTGCATGTTAGTTTCATAGAATTTTTTTGTTCACTTTGACACTTCATATTTGACTTATAAACTCTAGTTAAATCACATTAATTACAACCTTTTTTTCTATTTATTTTTCAGATCAATAACTCGATCTTATTACCGCAACTCGGTTGGTGGATTTTTAGTATTTGACATTACTAACCGACGATCTTTTGAACATGTGAAAGATTGGCTAGAAGAAGCAAAAATGCATGTACAGCCATTTCAGATTGTATTTCTGCTAGTGGGACATAAATGTGATTTAGCTTCACAACGTCAAGTTACAAGGGAAGAAGCTGAAAGACTGTCAGCAGACTGTGGTATGAAGTATATAGAAACCTCAGCAAAAGATGCTACAAATGTTGAGGAATCCTTCACTATCTTGACAAGAGACATATATGAGCTTATTAAAAGGGGAGAAATTTGTATTCAGGATGGCTGGGAAGGGGTTAGAAGTGGTTTCGTTCCAAATACTGTGCATTCTTCTGAGGAAGCAGTAAAACCCAGGAAAGAGTGCTTCTGCTGACTTCATACGTGCCAAAGAACTAAGAACAGATTGGGTGTCATTTCAGGATAAATACCGACATTAACAACAGAATGATGTGATGAAAGCATTTTAAAAAGTTATAAACCCATGCTAACACTATTTTGTAAGGTATTTGATTCAGAGCAATATGGTTACTTGTTAAACTACCAGATTGGTATTTTGCTAAATTATCAAGCAAAGCAGACGACTTTTTCTGGAAACTGGAGTATCTACATAATTGCCTCCATTCTCACTTTGTTAGCATATAACTGACCATAATATCCAAATATGTCAATATTACTCATTTTTCTTGACACTTTGAAATGGATGTTTTGTGCATATATAATCTGATTGAAAAGATTTTACCAGGAATTACATTCTCTAGTGTTAATTAATTAATATTAAATAGTAAAGTGGATTTAAAAGTGTACTGTTTACTTACAAAGTAAACAATCACAGAGTTATTAACTAGGCCTAAAATAACAATTCCTTGTTTAAGGTACCAGGTTTTTAACCATTCTCTGAAATATTTATTCTCCCTTAATTTTGCCTGAACATGAGAAGATAAGTTTTATATTAATTTTTGTTCTCTGATTTATTGCTCCTGAAAATTTTGTTTTATAATGATATCTAAGGATCCAAGCAAAAGGTTTTATTGCAAATATTTGTGAAAATAAAAACGAAGGATCACTATCAGGAAATGTTTTGTTGTTATAGTATACTGTCCTTATTTAGACAAGAAAAACTTAGCCATTTTGTCCAGATTTTCAAATGTGTTGGTATAAAGCTAGCATAGTATTCTTTTGTAATTAAAAAAAAAATTCTCTCTGTTTTATAGCTAGTCCCATCTCTATCATATTTGCCAAATATTGCTTATTTTACTGGTCTTTCTAAAAGAACGTTTTGGTTTTATTTGTCAAGTTTACTGCTTTTCTCCTCTATTTTTGACTTTTCTCTTGATTAATTTTGTCCTTCCACTCTTTTGGATTTACCTTGTTCTTTTTCTATGTCTACTGTCCATTTCCTGTAGTTTCAAGAGCCATTTTCAACAATTCAACGAGCTCTGCTGGTTGTGTCATGGTCACTTCACCATATGCCGTTAAAACTTAATCTCATACACTGGGTGAAGACTCAGCAGTCTTATTTTGCTTTCAAAATTGTTCTATGGCCTTAGATCCTTCTTCTTCTCTAAATTACCACTATCATCAGGGAAAATTCTACTGGGCCTCATGCTGCTTATAAGGCTTGCCTTTCCTGCAGTTTCATAATAAAAGAAAAAACATTTCCACCGTTTTTTTTGATGTTGATCGAAAATTTAGCAACACTTCTTTGCACTGTATTCAAATCCCGAAATATAAGCAAGGCTTCATGCATACGGGCCCACTGAAATGTCATAATTTTAAACTATGTATGACCTTGAACAATGTCCTTTCCAAATACTCTATGCTCCCCCTTTCTTCCTAGGTGTTCAGACTTTTTCATTCCTACAACATCTTTTACACATGGTCAATTTGTGTCATAAGCTCTTCCTCCCTTCCACTTCTGAGTATATATCCAAAGGAAACATCATCATTATTTGAAGAGATATCTGTACTCCCATGTTCATTGTAGCATTATTCACAAGAGCCAAGGTATGGAAACAATCTAAGTGTCCATAGTAGATTATTGGATAAGGAAAATATGGTATATATATGCAATGGAATATTCTTCAACCTTAAAAAAGAAGAAAATCCTATCATTTAAGACAACATGGATAAAACTGGAGGACAGTATGCTAAGTGAAATAAGACAAAGACAAATAGTGCATGATGTCACTTATATGTGGACTCTAAAAAAATAACTAAATAAATCAACTCTTCTTCCCTGGACATTTTCCTCAGCAGAAGCTAGCAGCCTCTACTATGAGTCTCATCTTTTTTTTATTGTTTGTACAAGATCACAACCCCAGGGAACCTATGTATTTACGGATGTATATCTAGATTATAGTGTACTGTTGTTCGTTTTCTTTGCAATTCGTTCCTTCCACTTCTGGCATCAGAACCTCATTTTTCCTTTGGAGAAGTCCTTGTGATTCAGGTAGGCGGTGTGTCTCCTCCCAAGGCTGTGTGACTTGGGCCTGGCTAGACACAGTGTTTTACATATACTCCATATGTCTTATGTACTTATTTCTCTATTTTCCATGCTTTTCCCTCAAAATTTTAGTGTATTTTTTAATTGACATTTGTAATACTTTCTTTTGTTTGACTAAGGTACTGTTAAACTGATCTTCTGAGTGCTTAATTTCAGCTTTTTTAATTCTAGAATTTTCCTTTGGTTGCATTTCACAGATAATTTTTGCTTAAATTGCATATGTTGTCCTTTTTGAATACATTAATCATAATTTTAAATAATAGTTTCATTGAGATATAATTTACTTTCCATATTATTTAAAGTGTACAATTTAATGTGTTATGCATCTACCACCACAATCAATTGTAAAACTTTCATCCACCCCCCCAAAGAAAAAGAATCTATTATAAGTCACTCACTCCCCCACTTCTCCAAACCCTAGGCAGCCACTAATATACTTTGTCTCTACAGATTTGCCTAATCTGGACATTGCATACAAATGGAATCATACAATTACTTAGCATGTTTTCAAGGTTCATCCATGTTGTAGCATGTATCGGTACTTGATTTCTTTTTATGGCTGAATAATATTCCATGGTGTGGATATTACTGTGTTTCATTTATCCATTCACAGTAAATAGCCATTTGGGTTAGTTCCACTTTGGGGCTCTTAAGAATAATGCTGCTGTGGTTGGATTTACGTGCAAGTTTTGTATGCAGGTCTAGATTTGTTTTTTAAATTTACAGACTATTTTGGAGCAGTTTCTGGTTTACAGAAAAATTAAGAAGAAAGGAGAGAGTTCTCATACCTCCTTACCTCTCTACCCAGTTTCCCCTATTACTAACATCTTAAATTAGCTTAATATATTTGTTATAGTTAATGAACCAATATTGATACATTATTACTAACTAATGTCCATGCTTTACTTTAGACTTCACTCTTTGTTTCGTACATTATATGATTTTTGACAAATGTTCAATAACCTGTATCTACCATTACAGAACCACACACAGGAATTTCTCTGCCATTAAAATTCTGGGCTTCACCCATCCTTTTCTCCCTCCCCACAACCTCTGGCAACCACTGATCTTTTGATTGTCTCCACACTTTGCCTTTTCCTAAATTTCAAATAGCTGCAGTCATATAATATGCACGTAGCCTTTGCAGATTGGCTTTTTTTCACTTAGCAATATGCATTTAAGCTTCTTCCATGTCTTTTCATGGCTTCATAGCCTTTTCTTTTTATTGCTGAATGCTCTTCCTTTGTACGGATATACCATAGTTTGTTTATCCATTCACCTACTGAAAAACATCTTGGTTGATTTCAAGTTTTGGCAATTATGCAAGAAACTGTTATAAACATCCATGTGCAGGTTTTTATGCGGACATAACTTTTCAGTTCCTATGGGTAAATACCAAAGAGCATGGTTACTAGATCACTGTATGGTAAAAGTACATTTAGTTTTGTAAGAAAGTGCCAAGTATCCCGCTAGCTACAAATGAGAATTCCAATTGTTCTGCATCATCACCAACTTCGATATTTCAGTTTTTGGATTTTAGCCATTTGAATAGGTGTGTAGTGGTATCTCATTATTGTTCTAATTTAAAATTCACTGATGACATGGAATGTGTAGCATCTTTTCATACGCTTATTTGCCATGTGTATATTTTCTTTGTTTAATCATAGTTGTTTTGTTGTTTTTTAGTTTTGTTTTGTTTTTTGTTTTTTTGCGATACTCGGGCCTCTCACTTGTGGCCTCTCCCATTGCGGAGCACAGGCTCCAGACGCGCAGGCTCAGCGGCCATGGCTCACGGGCCTAGCCGCTCTGCGGCATGTGGGATATCTTCCTGGATCGGGGCACGAACTCGTGTCCCCTGCATCGGCAGGCAGACTCTCAACCACTGTGCCACCAGGGAAGCCCTTGTTGTTTTTTTAACCAAGGCCTGCTAACTCTTGTCCTCCTGTGTCTATTTATATTGTCTTTTTTCTTTTTTTTTTTTGAGCTTTTGATCATTTCGTCTTTTTTCTGGTATGTCAAATTATTTTTTATATTAAAATTGGGTTCAACTTATTTTAGGAAACTATAAAGATACCTCCACATTCTGGATGTTGTTATCTTTCTCTTTAAAAGATTTACTTTTGCCCATGGCAGACAGTTACTATAGGGACTGGTAACCTTAGTCCATTCTCAGTTTGAGCTCTTTCAAAGCTGTTTTTCAGTCTGTGTGAAGGTTGGTCTATTTCTGTCTTGTCCTTCCTCTACGGGTGTTGCCCTTTGGGATTACCATGTGAACGTTTGGATTCTCCCTATTCCCAGCTACCCTTGTATTTGTTAGGCTTTAAATGTAATGGTTCCTGCAGCCCTTTGAGACTAAAGATACACTTAGCTTGTCATTTCATTAGTTGTTGCCTTTAGCTTGAGCTCTTGCCGTTTGGCTTCTGTGGTTAGTCTTTTGATCTCCTTGGCTTTTCAGCTCCTAGGCTGTAAGATTTGAATCAGCAAATGCCCGAAGGAGAAAAGCTGCACCAAATGTCTAGCTTGCGTTTGTGTTTCCCTTCTGTCCAGAACTTGGCCCACATGTCTTGGTGTCTCTCTAACATTCTGATGCCAGTGAACAGGTGTTTTCTTACTTTATCCAGGTTTTCTAAAATTTCTTTAGACTTCAACTGATCTTATGTTATTACTGAACTATCATCTCAATTACCCCTAGGAAGAAAATTTACAATTTTATGTTTTATTCTTTTATTTTCTATATTACCTCAGTTTCTGTAGAGACCTTTTACCTGATTGTTCAGTCTAGTTCTTGTGTTACCAGTAAGATGGAGATAAGGTGGAGGCTAAGAATATTGGCAACAAATCACTGATAAATGGTATGTCTCATCCTTTTTGTTTTTCCTCTCCTTATTTACTTTGGCAGCCTACATTTGCCTTTCTTCATTTGACCCAGTTGCCCAAATAAGGAACCCACTCTGGCAAAGACCTGACTTTACTCTCATAAATGTCTGCATATGAGGATTAGCTAGATGATGAACACCATGCCAAAGTTCTTTGTGTGAGACTTTTGCAAACTTTTGTTAGTCCTTTAGTTTGCCTCTTGCCAACACTGCTCAGATTATTAAGGTTTTCTAAGTTTCTGTAGGTCAAACCTCTCTACCTGCATACCAGATGAGCCCTTCTCTCTTTCCTGAGCTCATTTGTGGAAGGTTAGCCCTCGGTTTTTCTTTTTCCCCATCCAATCATAATTGTTCATGAATTCCAAAAAGCCCTCAAAGTACCTGTCGTCCCTTTCTCTCTTCTCTTTTTTATCAACACTGTTAAGTATTAACCATATATTTGCATACCTCTTTCTTACTTACAATGGAATATTGGAAGGCTCGATCATTAAGTGTGAGCCCCACCAAACTAGGACTCATACAACACTCTCCTCCAGGCCTAAACTTATGATATCCACTGTTTTTTTTAATAATATCTTATATGTATCTAAATTTATAATGATTTAGTTAATTCCTGAGTTATGTGACAATAAGGAATCAGTCAAATTAGCATGACAGAAGTGCAGCTTAGCTCTAGGGACCAGAATCAAGGACCACAAAAACCTGTTAACCAATAAGTTTCACTTATACTTTATGTTTAACAAGTGCTGAGGGTGAATGGGAAGTGAGGGAAAAGGAGTTTAACTCCATATCACAGAAACTTGCACTAAAATGAAGAGGAAAATGACTGAGTTCCTGGTTAAAGTCACTATAATGAGCTTAAATAAACAATAACAGCACATAAGAAAAACAAACACTATATGACAGGAAAAATGGATAATTAATTACCAGATCAGGGAGGACAGATTACTCTTGCTATGGGATTTCATTAAAGAAGGATTCCAAAAAGCACTGGCTTCTTCTGAGAAGACTTCTTAGAACATGTAGCATTTAAATTGAGTCTTGAACAAGTATATAGGAAGGAGAGCAGAGGGTAGGGAACAGGCCTTCCGGGCAGGGAACAGGCACAGTGTCAGGAATGGCGCAGAGGGCTTATGGAATAGGGAACAAAACTGGCTGAACACAAGAGTGCTACGTGTTGGGGAATATGGGGGAAAGGCTGGCTGAGGTGGGTTAAATGAAACATAATTTGACAGAAGAGAAAGTAGGTGGAAAGACACATGGAAGAATGTGGAAAGCCCCTGAAGATGGAGGTCAGCATAATAATATTAAGAAATCAGTGGTTCTTTGACACTATATGAATGTCTAGGTTTAAAAAATCAGGATAAACTACTGATATAATGATAGAATAAAAGAATAAACTACTGATATAATGATATGTGCCCAAATGCCAGATACCAAAGAATACACACTGTGTGTTTCCATGTATGTCATATATGGTGATAGAGGTCAGTTTCGGTGTTGCCCTGGGGGAGTATGGAACAGAAAGAAGTAACAGAGAACATTGTAGGGTGTTAGAAATATTTTATAATATCTTGACCTGGTGTTGGATACATGGGTGCATAGAGATGTAAAAATTCAGTTATTAGCAATGCAATTGGTGTTTATTGTTTGTATGCATACATTAAAAAAACCCTCCAGTACTTTAATTAGGCTGTCAGTTTTATGAAGTAAATTTTGGTCAAGGAATAGCCAAGGTAGTAATGCAGTAATAAGTTATAAATGTGCTCACTGTGCTCTAGAATGTCACGATTGGAATACAAGAAATATGTGTAGGAAAAAAGACAAATATTCAATGTTGTTGGTTGAATGAGCTGAATAAATTAGATGACTCGCCTTTCAGTTTAAGAAGTTTGCCAGTGTTTGGATACCTTTGAACAAAGAAAAAATGGAAATAAAAATTTTATTAAGCATATGCTATGTATCAATTCCTGACTTATATTTTGACACATATAAACATGGGAAATATTGCACCTTGTAACTGAGACAATGAAGATGAGCGAGGTACCTGGTTTTGACAATAGAGGCTGAGAAAACAATCAGCTCATAATCGTAAGAAGTTTGAAGTCAGAGGAAAAGAATCAAGAGGAAATAGTGGTAAGTGCCAGGAGCTCCTGGAAACTACATAAGAGATGAAGACCCCAGAATTGTTGAACTTTCTAAGAGGCCCAATGACTCAAGTAAAAACAGAAGGCTTAAAACTGAAACCTGGGGATATATGTATACGTATAGCTGATTCACTTTGTTATACAGCAGAAACTAACACAACACTATAAAGCAATTATACTCCAGTAAAGATGTAAAAAAGAAAAACAAAAACTGAATCCTGCGAAGTAACAATTGTTAGGACAAATGGTAAAGAATTATAAGAAAAATAATCACATGCCTGTCCCAACACAGAAATATCCTAAGCTCCATCTCAGCATTTCTCCGATTGGCCTTTCACAAAATACAGTCCCATCAGCTGAATATAGGTTTGTCAAGTAAGTGTGACTAAGACTGAATTAAAAAAATTAAATCAATTCCTTCCTCCAAAACTTTTCAGAGTATATAATGTAACAAAGTGAAACTTCAATTTCATGTCGGGATATAGAGTACAGCTCTTCCCAAATGCTTTTGTCTTGTAACTACATTAACATCATCTAAAACCAGTGTTCCTCAGGACAGAGATTGTGAAACACTGCTCTCATCATGTAAGATAACAAGTCTTTCTCAAAATCCATTCTTCCTTCTGCCCTTTCTCATGTTGTCCCTGCTACCTGGAAGGTCCTCCTAAGCTCCACCTGCCAAAACCCTACCCATCTTTTAGGATCCAAGAGATAATAAAAGGCTTACATTACTAAAAGGCAGAGAAAGAAATCCCTTCCTAGCGATCTACATTTCCTTCCTAGGGAAAAGAAAAATTGTAAAGTATACCACAGTGACCTTAAATCTATGAATGTAACTGTGCTGTGTTACTTTGAGTTCTGTAAAAGTCAATGTGCTACAATATATATGTATATGAATGTTTGATCTCTTACAAGTAGAACTTGCTGATTACTTTCATCATGAGGGAGGTTAATGATTAAGGGAGCCATCCTGTGTGGCTCAGCCCTTATACACAGGGAATATTAAAATTGGAAAGGTCCCTAGATATTAGCAAATCTATCCATCTCATATTCTAAGTAAGGAAACTGAGACCTTCATAGATTGGATATTTATATTAACAAAGAATAAGGAAATAAGATATTGGCAGATCTATCTTTTAGATTAAGAATTTTGAGATTTTTGTAGAATACTAGGACATTATGTCCACTGATATTGAGGCAATGTGTTTCTTAGTCATCATTTTCTATTGCAGTGACCAAGCGAGGTGGTGGTAAGAAAAGGAAAAGGAAAATAAAAGTTTCCAGTTTGACAATCAAGCTGTCTTCTGCATCCATTTCATCTCAAGACCACCAAGCCAATGTGGAGGCTTTTTCCTCCTTTCCTTTTCTTTTCATGAGACTGATCACAACCAGCATTGCAGTGTCCATAGAATTAAGGAATGCTGTTGCCTACATGTGTGAATGAGCTGTGAGTAAAGTACTGAAGTAGAGGAGACCTAAATGGAAACGTCCTCATGAATGTCCATGTAGCTGAGCAGGAAGGTAACCTGTCATAGATGTGCTAAAGAATAGTTGGGTTGTATTTTATTTACTTTTCTCTGGACTGTGTTGAATGACTATCATCTACAAGTTCAGGCTACTTTCTGCTGAGGATTAATGCAGTGGGAGAGCTGTGAGAAAAATGAATAATAGAGCTGTCTTTTTCTTGCCTAGTTCACCTTACTTTCCCAAACTCAAAGTTTTTCCCTAACTCTTTCTCCTTTTTATTGTAGTAAAATGAACATAACACAAAATTCACAATTTTGATCATTTTACAACTCACTGTACCATTCAGTAAAATTTAGTACTGTCACAATGTTGTGCAACTATCACCACTGCCTGGTTGCAAAACATTTTCATCACCCCAAAAGGAAACCTGCACCCATTTTAAGCAGTCATTCCCTATTTCCCTCTCTTCCAAACCCCTGGCAACCACTAATATATAATATTTTCTGTTTCTATGGATTTGCCACTGCTGGAGATTTCATACAAATGGAACCATACAATATGAGGCCTTTCGTGTCTGACTTCTTTCACTTACTTGCATCCACGATGTAGCATGTATCAGTAATCCATTCACTTTTATGGCTGAATTCCCTGATCCTGTTTTCTTCATACTGTTTGAATACAAACTTAAAAATATGTTGAGAATGAAGCTCTGTTTTAACGGCACATCTATTAGGCCAATTCTTTAAAGAAGGTGAAAATGGAGATATTGTTGTGAAATGATAGTCGTTGAGAAGCCTCAGCCAATTTGATAATGGAAAGTTTGGGAAATGTTGCAAAAAATTATCTGCTTTATATTAAAAGCCTTTTAAACCAGGATTCAGGAGGTCGTCTTTTTCTTGCAGGTAATGTAAATGAGTCAGAAGAAAATAACTGCCCTTTAAAACAGATTTTGAAAGGATTCTATTTATTCTTAATAGACAAATGGGAGTACAGGTTGTTCATATCCAATATGGACTCCCTGTCCAAACACTGCTTATCATTCTAGCCACCACTATTGAATTATATTTCTTGAGAGTAATGCAGCTTAATTCCTGCATATTACTTTTTAAAATTCATCTATTAAATCCATTAATACAGTATAAACAAGAGAAGTTCATGTTTCAGTGCAGTTCAAATATCAGGTATCAGGAACCCTCCAGTAAGAAAAAGAATCCTATATTTCTTGCCAGAATGTGGTCAGCTCTGGGGTGCTTTGCTAGCTGAAAAACACTTTTATTGTTAAAAGGATAGAGCTTGTTTAAGAGGGATGAGAGCCAAAACATTTTAAGTACTTGTATGTGTGTAGAACAGTGCTAGGCTATCTCACACACTGTATCAGTCAAGGCTCACTATTTTACATATCTGAAAAGCGAAGTTAAAAGTGTTGTAGTAACTTACTAAAAGGCACAGAACCAGTAAATTCGAGCAAGAATTCAGTCCCCAAACTGTCACACTGAACTTTGAGCTAATACTTGAGATTAATAAAAATAGCACTAAATTAAAAGTTCAGAGATATTTTTTATTTCATACTCTTTCACTAACGCTCTTTGGAGATCAATCATTTCACAATGATTGATTTCACAATTAGTTTTCACAACTATAATAGTTGGAAGCTTGACTAGATGATCTCTACGTAGTCTTCCAGTTCTAAAATGTTCCACTAACTTGGATTCCTAAAATAATTGCCCTTGCAATATATGCATGCTGCCACCAAGTAACGGAAGAGAGTACTAGTTGCCTTTTTATCCCTAATGGGGAGTGCATTTTGACATCAGACATCCGTCAATCGTACAGCCTGTTATTATAACTATAAAATAACAAAATAATCTGGTATTATTTCCTGTAAAGCAGAAGCTTTACATTGTGTCTGTGAATCGTATCAGAATCACCTGTAGGTTTTTAAACATAGAGGAAATGCAGAACCCATTGAAAGAGAATCTTCAGAGACGGGACTTGGGCATCTGGATTTTTGGGCTCTCATCATTTGTGTATTTTATTTTTTGCCTATGTACAATATTTGTCACATCCTCTTGAATCTTTAACAATTTCTTTTTGTCTTAAAATTTTAGAATATTCCATAATCTTCATGGACGTTTCATAAGGCATTATCTGTTATGTTTATTCAGTCTTGTGCTTCTCCTGGTTAAGACTTCTTATTTTCTTTCTTTCTTTCTTTTTGGGCCCTGCCTCATGGCTTGCAGCTTCTTAGTTCCTGACCGGGGATTGAACCCCAGGCGCCAAGCAGTGAAAGCGCCAAGTCCTAACCACTGAACCACCAGGGAATTCCCAAGACTTCTTTTTTAAATGACTTTTTTTCCCATTCTAATTCATTCCTGGGATCACTTTCATGTTTGAGCATTAAGCCAACCTTGCATTACTAGAATACAGCCACTTTGATGTGATATATTACTCTTTTGCATACCATGGATACAGTTTGTGCTTTTGTTTACACATTTTGCATGCATGTTCAAAGGAGAAACTGGCCTGTGATTCTATTCTTGTAATATTCTTTTTAGTTTTCATCTGAAGCTTATGTTGGGCTTATAAAAATTTGGAGCAATATATTCTTTTCTGTTTCCCAGAAGATTTTTATGTAAGATTACCGCTATTTCTTCCCTAAATATTTGGAAGAACTTAATTGGAGAGCCATTTATCCCTGGAAATCATTTTATGTAAAAGTACTTAAGTATACAAACAATTTTCTGAGTAGATATAGATTTTTTAGATATTTTTTCTTCTTGGGTTAGTCTTGTTAGGTTGCATGTTTTAAGAATGTGTAATTTTGGATAAATTTTCAAATTTATAAATATAAAATTATCATAATTTTAACAGCTTTATTGGGATGTAATTTACATACCATAATTTCAACACTTTAATGTATACAATTCAGTGGTTCTTAGTGTAACCACTAAAAGATGTGTGTAACCATCACAACAATCCAATTGTAGATTTTTGTCCCCCCACAAAAAAATCCACTAAACATTAACAAGGTTTTTTCATTCTCCTCAACCCTCTCAGCCCTAGGCAACCACTCATCTCCTTTCTGTCTCTACAGATTTGCTATTCTGGGCATTTCATATAAATGGGACCATATAATACGTGATCTTTTGTGAGTGGCTGCTTTTACTTTACATAATGCTTTCATGGTTCATCCATGTTGTAACATGGATCAATATTTCATTCCTTTTTATAGCTGAATGCTATTCTATTGTACGGTATTCCACATTTCGTTTATTCATTTGTCAGATTGACATTTGAATTTTTTCCACCTTCTGTTTTTAGAAATATGCTTCTGTGAGCATTCACGTACAAGCCTTTGTGCAGACAGAAGTTTTTATTTCTCTTAGGTATATATTTAGTAGTGAAACTGCTGGGTCATAGGGTAACTATGTGTAACACTTGGAGGGACTGTCAAGCTGTTTTGTAAAATGGCCACACCATTTGATATTCCCACCAGCAATGTGTGTGGGTTTCAATCTCTTGTCTTATAGCCTAGCATGTCATCTATGCTGGAAAACGTTTCACATGTAGTTGAGAAGGATGAGTATTTTACTGTTCGGTTGAGTGCTCTGTAGACATTTATTAGGTCTTGATAATTCATAGTGTTGTCCAATTCTTCTAAATCCTTATTGATCTTCTGCCTAATTGTTCTATCCATAATTGACCGTGGAGCACTGAAGCCTCTACCTAATGTGGAATTATCTATTTCTTCCTTCAATTCTTCATGTATTTGGTATTTTCTTCTTCATGTATTTTGGTTTTATCTTATTCAGGGCACATATAATTTTTGTGTCTTCCCTTTTTTATCATAAAATGTCCCTTTTCATATCTAGTAATTTTTTGTTTGTTTTAAAGTCTATTTTTTCTGGTATTTGTAGAGCCACTTCAGCATTCTTATGGTTGCTATTTGCATGATGTATGTTTTTTCATCCTTTTACTTTGTTCACATTAGACCTTTGAATCCAAGGAGTGTCTCCTGTAGAAAACATTTTTTTAAACCCAGTTTGACAATATATGCCTTTTGATTGTATTGTTTATTACATTTAGTTTTTATTATTGATATGGTAGAATTTATTTATGTCTAACATTTTACCTTTGGTTTTCTACATGTCTCATTTTTTTTTGTTACTCTTGTTGTTCCTCCATTTTCCTTTTATATTAAGTGGATATTTTCTACTGTAACATTTAATTCCTTTAATGATTTTTAACCACATTTTCTGAGTAATGGCTGCTCTAGGGATTATGTAATACATCTTCTCACAATCTCTTCAGCTTTATACTAGCTTTATTCCAGTGAGAAACAGAAACTGTACTTTTATAGAGCTGTATTACTTTCCCTCTTTTTTGTTTTTATTACATTTATATATGTTACATACTTAACAAAATATTATTATAATTATTACTTCACACAAGCTTATCTTTTAAAGGAGCTTAGAGAAGAAAGTAGAGCAAATAACTATTCATAGAGTTTGTTGGGTTAATCTATTTATTTACCATTTATGGCTCTCTTTCTGTCTTTCTGCGGATTCAGGTTATCATGCAGTGTCATTTTTATTCTAATACAGCTTTGTTCTCACTGCCTTCTTTGTGCCATATCATCAAATATATGATATTTCTTTATGTTATATACAGGGCAATCCAAATATAGTCATATTGTTTATGCACTTACTTTTTAAATTAGTTAAGAGGAGAAAGGAGAAGAAATTTGAAATTACATTATCTTTTATAATTCCCTACACAACTGCTCTAGTCAGCATTGTTTTGTTTTTATGGCTTGAGTTACTGCTTGCTATCGTTTGAAGAACTTCCACTAGTATTTCTTGTGATGCCCATCTGCTAACAATGAATTCATTCAGTTTCTGTTTCTGTTTCTGTGTTATGGTACAGTATTGATAATAAGTTGTGGACTGGTAGGAAAAACTAAAATGTGATGTACTGTATGATGTATGTTTTACTGAGGTGGCTTTGTCAAATTCTAATGATTTATCATAGAAATCACCTAAAGCTAGCATCACAATTCTCCAGGAATGTTCTGTAGAATGCTGATGCTAATGATGAATATGTGAATCCTAAATCTTTCATTTGTATTGACCTTATCATCATTAACTCTTCTCCCAACAATGCCATAACTAGAGTTGACTTCTAAAGTGTACCTTCCTCTTTTCCCATAGAAATTGTCCCACAATTTCAAAAAGTGCTCAAAGGTGAAAAAGTGCACACAACGTTTATCACGTTTGCAAATGCCAATGAAAATGCTAAGGTAACACTGTCCAAAATGCAATATTCTTCTGTGAGAGCACCCAACTTTAAACAAATACACATATTCTAAATACAACTTAGATCTGTGACATGTTTTGACCAATGAAGTCTGAGCAGACATGATGGCCTTAAATGAGCAGCAAAGGGCTTAAATGGGCTTGTGCAGTTGGGCTCACCTCTTATGTTTCACTGAATTTTGTGAGAAGACAGGGCCTGGGAGTTGTGGCCTCACAGTTGGGCTCCAGAGGAAGATGTGTGGGACAGACCTCAAACTGACCCAAAACACAGAGCAAAAGCAGCCATCTAGAGGTCTAAAAGAGAGCCACTGCAGCTAGCCCATAGGTCTAAGAAAAACAAATTCTTGTTTATGTAACTGAGTTTTGGGGCAATTTGTTCCAAAGCATTATCACAGCAAGAGCTGACTAATACAACATCCTCCAAAGCTTTGTTATGTACATGGCTGCCACCATGCCTACATGTAAGGCAACTGTGTACTCAAATTTTGAGAATTATTGAACTGTTGGTGCCTCTCCAACACAATGTACATGGCTAAAGTTTCCCCAAATAACGTCACTAATATACCACAAAGATCTCTCTAAACTTTTATTAAATGTAATGCAAAGTTCTTTCTATTCATTTTCTGCTTCTACGTAGTTAAAATGCTTTTTATGAATCTAAAGGGTGGAAAATTCGAACGAAACATCTTTGTGGATAGCTGTTATTCACAAAGGAAAATTAAAAACAAAATAGGCATTTCACTGAGTATAGAGCACTGATGCCCCTAGTGCCTCTAAATGTCAAGTGGACAAAGGCACTTAATAAATATTGAATCCTGCTCTCTCCACTTGAGAGGGAGAGCAAGCTATTCTAAAGTGGTGGAAGGATGCTCTTAGCAGCTATTTGCAACACTCTTTGAGCTTGGACACTGTGTAGCTACGAAGAAACCTTTTGTCTAAGGAAACTAACTAAAGAAACTTGAAAGTGGAAAGAGAAAGAATGAGAGAATAAATACCCTTCTCATGGTGACTCATTCACTTATTCATTCATTTACCAAACATTTACTATGTGTATAACACTGTGCTAAGAACTGCACAGAACACAGAGATGTACCCCTGTTCTCAGGTAGGCTAGATACCACAGAGGGAGATAAGATGTAGATGCCTTATGGCAGTTCCACATACGTCTTGTTAAACTGTTTACAAGTTAAGGGGAGAGAAGGGATCCATATCTTGCTTGGATTCTCAGTGAAGTTTTCCCAGAGAAAACTGGGAAGATAGATTGACTAGGGAAAAAAAACTAACGTCATAGGTAGATATGAAAGGGAGCAAAGATGCAGAGACAATTAGACCCAGTTATTTCCTAAAAAGTCTAGAAAGTGAAAATAAAGCCAAATTATGGAGGGACTTGAAGGTCAATCTTAAGAGTCTGGCTGTATTGTGATGACAATGGGTGTCATGGACGGTTTGGAAGAGGGCAATGGCATAATCCAAGAACCTTGGGAGGTGTAATAGAGGTTGTAGGGAGGAACATAGGAAGACATGCTATTCTCCGAAGCAATCATCGTAACCCAGGTGTAAAATAATAAATGGTAGAATCGGAGTAATGGCAACACAGATTGAAGGGAGGAGTAAAGAGACACTATAAAGAAAAACTGTCAGGACTTGGTCATTGACTGGATACATTCATTTCTCCATTTAACAAAGGTTATCAGTAACTTTGCTAGCCGCTGGGGATGCAAGAGTAAGCAAAACAGACATGATCTCTTTCTTATGGACCATATGGTAAACACCTATCTAAAACTGAATGTGAAATGTAATGAAGGCTATAAGCGAGAGGTACCTGGTGTTATGTGAGCTATGGTAGGGGGATGTGATGAGTTGAGTAGGTAAGGGGATACTTTTTTGACAAAGTGACACAGGAGAAGAGATGAGAAGGATGAGGAGGCATTAATCAGTTGCAAACTAAACAGAAGGACATTTCACGCAGAGGGCCAGCATGGGCAATGTGCCGTTGTAAGTATGCAGGCCTGAAAGGAGGCCACTGTGGGCTGGATGATTGAGGAAGGACGTGTAAGACAAGGCTGCAGAGATCATGCTCCATCATGCCGAGGGGATGCCCTGCCCTGCAGACTAGCGCACCCAGAGTGCCAGTGCACAACAAGATAAGAAGCTTGCTCTAGAATGCAAGTCAACACCCTGCTTCGTTCATCAAGAAAGTCTTGCCTGTTAAACCAAACAGTATATCTAGTGGACATATGATTTACATTGTGAAGCAACCACCTTATCTTACAGAATGGCAACAGTTCTCCACCGGCAGCCAGGCTGTGACTCCACATTTAACCACTGTAAAGAGGTGTGTCTTTATCCTAAGAGCAATGGACAGTCACAGAAGGATTTGAAGAGGAGGTGGTGGTGCCTGCGTCATGGAACATGGATTGGAAGGCAGCCAGAGTCAGCAGAAAGATGACGAGGAAGTGTGTGTCTGAACCCTTACTTTCCTGGTGAAAGAAGAGGTATCCTCTTCAGGTGAGAGAGCAAGGACACAGAACAGAGTCTAGTGGGACATGAAAAGAGTGGAGAAAGAGTCATTCTTAACAGCCATAAGTAAGGGAGTAGAAAAAAGAAATGGTCACCACATGTCAGTTAAAATAAGACAGGCTATGTTGTTGACATAGCTCTGTGACTGCATCTAACAAAACGCATTGCTCTGAAAGCAGGTCCAGAGAAGACGAATGTTAGAGATGAGCAAAAAACATCTCCACTGAGGTTCCATGGGAAGGTAAAATGGCTTGGCAGTCTAGGTATAATGTTGTCATGATGGACCAGCAGTCAAGTACAGGGAATCAGAGGTAAAATGATAAACTGTATTCTAGTCAAACTTACACTCACCAGAGCCTGGAAGGAGGAGAGCCCGTGTCTTGTACTGCCCAATAGCCATGTCCCTCCCAGGTCAGGTACCTGCAGCAAAGCCCAGGCATCTTGTCTTGGGCCAGGCATGCACCTGGCTTGTCAGAGGGTCCCAGAGGTGCTGTGGGGAGGCAGCTTTTGCTCACCATGTTCAGGGAAGCTAGAACACACCAGATAATGAAAGGAGAACCAAAGCCACTATTAAGACATAATTCAATGTAAGGAGGGAAGAGATGATCAGGCAAGCCTTGAGTGCCAGACAGAAAATAGGGAAGCTTGAGGAAAGCACATTTTAAGTTAATCTGTTACATGATTAATTAATATGATAAAGCTTCCCTGAGCTTCATCTGTGGGCAGTAGCCACAAGGTGCTAGTAATGACTTATATGGAGAATAGACGAGAATGTTCCAGGAGTCATTAATCAGCACTTCCTCTGTACCAACACTGTGCTAGGCATAGGGAATATAAGGATGAATGAGACACGGTGCCTGCCTTCAAAAGGCTTAGAGTCTATGGAAGGAAAACTATCTAAAAGGATGCTTATCATTGGGGACACTAAGTATTATGATACAGGGATGTCAGGGAGCAGAGTAGTGAGGCACTAAAGAAGCAGCAGAGGGGCTTCCCTGGTGGCGCAGTGGTTGAGAGTCCGCCTGCCAATGCAGGGGACACGGGTTCGTGCCCCGGTCCGGGAAGATCCCACATGCCGCGGAGCGGCTGGGCCCGTGAGCCATGGCCACTGAGCCTGCGCATCCGGAGCCTGTGCTCCGCAACAGGAGAGGCCACAACAGTGAGAGGCCCGCGTACCGCAAAAAAAAAAAAAGAAGCAGGGGAGGAGAGATGAGGGTTAGGGAAAGAAGGGCTCCTAGGGAAGCTGGCCCCCAACCTGAGACTGGGAAAGAAGCAGATGTCAGCTTACTGAAGAGCAAGCAGAAGAGGAGGGTCTTAAGTAAAGAAGCAGCATCTGTAAAGGCCCAGGCAGGAATGATGGAACATCAAAAACTACAAGCTGGTCCACATGTCTAGAGAAGACATTCAGGAAGGAATGCAGCCAGAAGGCAGACAAAAGAGGTAGTCCAATCGTGAAGGAGCTCATATGCCAAGCTGAGGAACACAGATCTGATGCTGAGGACAATGAGAAATATGCAGCTTTCCAGGAGGCAGTTTGATGTATGGAGACAGCTATCTTTTTTAGAAGACATCACCCTGGAGGCGGGAAGTTAAGCCTGAACAGGAAATAAGATCACCCAGAGAAACTGTGAAATGTCCCAAGGGGTGGACGCTGAGGATGGGAAACTAAAGAACACCTACATTGAAACTGGGTAAGCAAGAGACACCCAAGAGTGAGACTGAGAAGAAGGAAGTAGAGAGGGATAAAAACAATAACTTACTTGATGGAAAACACAGAAGAGGGAGCTTTAAGAAGACAGGAGACAACTACATTAAGTGATGCTGGAGACTAAAACAAATGGATATGGCAACACAGAAATCATACTCAGAAGGATTACCACTCTCACCACTTACATTCAACATAGTTTTGGAGGTCCTAGCTGCAGCAATCAGAGAAGAAAAAGAAATAAAAGGAATCCAAATTGGAAAGGAAGAAGTAAAACTGTCCCTATTTGCAGATGACATGATACTACACAAAGAAAATCCCAAAGAGCCACCAGAAAACTACTAGAGCTCATCAATGAATTTGGTAAAGTTGCAGGATACAAAATTAATACTTAGAAATCTGTTGAATTTCTATACACTAACAATGAACTATCAGAAAGAGAAATTAAGGAAACAATCCCACTTACCATTGCATCAAAAACAATAAAACACCTAGGAATAAACCTACCTAAGGAGGCAAAAGACCTGAACTCCAAAAACTATAAGACACTAATAAAAGAAATTGAAGGTAACACAAACAGATGGAAAGATATTCCATGTTCTTGGATTGGAAGAATCAATATTGTTAACATGACCGTACTTCCCAAGGCAATCTATAGATTCAATGCAATCCTTATCAAAATGCCAATGGCGGGGCTTCCCTCGTGGCGCAGTGGTTGAGAGTCCGCCTGCCGATTCAGGGGACACGGGTTCGTGTCCCGGTCCGGGAAGATCCCACATGCCGCGGAGCGGCTGGGCCCGTGAGCCATGGCTGCTGGGCCTGCGCGTCCGGAGCCTGTGCTCTGCAATGGGAGAGGCCACAGCAGTGAGAGGCCCGCGTACCGCAAAAAAAAAAAAAAAAAAAAAATGCCAATGGCATTTTTCACAGAACTAGAACAAAAAATTTTTTGAATTTGTATGGAAGCACCAAAGACCCCGAATAGCCAAAACAATCTTGAGAAAGAAGAACAGAGCTGGAGGAACCATGCTCTGATTTCAGACTATACTACAAAGTTACAGTTATCAAAACAGTATGGTCCTGGCACAAAAACAGACATATAGATCAATGGAACAGGATAGAAAACCCAGAAATAAACCCACACACTTATGCCAATATACGACAAAGAGGGCAAAATTATGCAATGAAGAAAAGACAGTTTCTTCAATAAGTGGTGCTGGGAAAACTGGACAGCTACACGTACAAGAATGAAATTAGAACATTCTCTAACACCATATACAAAAATAAACTCAAAATGGATTAAAGAGCTAAACGTAGGACTGGGTACGATAAAACTCCTAGAAGATAACATAGGCAGAACACTCTTTGATATAAATCACAGCAATATTTTTTTGGATCCATCTCCTCAAGTAAAGGAAATGAAAGCAAAAATAAACAAATGGAACCTAATTAAAGTTAAAAGCTTTTGCAAGCAAAGGAAATTATAAACAAAATGAAAAGACAACCTACTGAATGGGAGAAAATATTTGCAATGGATAGGATCAATAAGGGATTAATATCCAACATATATAAACAGCTCATAAAACTCAACCTCAAAAAAACTAACAACCCGATTAAAAAATGGGCAGAAGAACTGAATCGACATTTTTCCAAAGAGGAAATGCAGATGGCCAATGGGCACATGAAAAGATGCTCAACACTGCTAATCATCAGGGAAATGTAAATCAAAACTACACTGAGGTATCACCTCACTCCTGTCAGAATGGCTATCATCAAGAAGAGCACAAACAACAAATGTGGGCAAGGATGTAGAGAAAAGGGAACCCTGGTACAGTGTTGGTAGGAATGTAAGTTGGTGTAGCCACTGTGGAAAACAGTATGGAGGGTTCTCAAAAAACTAAAAATAGAACTACCACATGACCCCGCAAGTCCACTCCTGGGTATATATCTGAAAAAAACAAAAACACTCATTTGAAAAGATACATGCACCCCAATGTTCGCAGCAGCAGTATTTACAATTGTCAAGATATGGAAGCAACCTAAGTTTCATCAAGAGATGAACAGATAAAGAAAATGTGGTACATATAACCAATGGCATACTACGCAGCCATAAAAAAGAATGAAATTTTGCCACTTGCAGCGACATAGACGGACTTGGAAGGCATTATGCTAAGTGAAATAAGTCAAAGAAAAACAAATACTGTAGGATATCACCTATATATGGAATCTAAAAAATACAACAAACTACTGAATATAATAAAAAAGGAGACTCACAGATATAGACAACAAACTAATGGTTGCCAGTGTGGAGGGGGAGGAGGGGGCAATACAGGGGTGGGGAAGTGAGAGATGTAAACTACTGGGTATATGATAGGCTCAAGGATGTATTGTAGAACACAGGGAATATAGCCAAAATTTTGCAGTAAATGTAAAGTAACCTTTAAAAATTATATAAAATTTTTTTCAAACAGAAATCATACTGATAATTGGAAACAATTTAAATGTCCATCAACAGGAAAATACACATATAAATTATTGTATTTCCCTACATGGGAATCCTACATAGCAAGGAAAGTACATGAACTACACAGATCTTTACGTGTCAGCATGGATGAACCGAGCAAAGATAACACTAAATAAAGCAAGTAACAAGAGAAAACGTAGTACAATACTATATGCTGTTTAAGAATACTTAAACATGTTGCCTAAATATAAAGACATCCATGGCAGTGATGGAGACCAAGTTCAGAAGAGTGGTTACCCAGGGTCAGCTGGGGAGTAGCTGTGTTTGGGAAAGTTGTCACACAAGGCTCTTCAACAGGAATGGTAATGGTTCACTTCACACGCTGACTGGAGGACGGAGGAGTGTCTGCGATATTATAATGTGACCACGCTGCATGTAAAAGCCATTGCTGACCACATCTAGGGGATCTGATGCGGGGGAGCTGGTAGTGGGTGGAGGCATCCAGAAGGTGGCGGTAGAAGAGGAATGTTGTACACGTAACGCCTAAGGCCTGACCAGAGGACGACCACTGTTCTAGAAACTGGATACAAGTCCAACTTCTACGGCCAATGTTAAAAGACAAACTGAGGCATATTTAAAATTTTAAGTGTTTATTTGAGCAAAAATAGATTCAATTCAGGCACCACCAAAGCGGAAGTGGTGAGGAGCACTCCAGCCACAGGAGCTGCAGAGATTTTTATTTTAAAAGGGCAGAAGCAAAGCAAGGAAATTACTGACTTGCTATAGCTTTAAAGCCTAGTTGGTGGTTTGTGACTGGTTGTCCTCAGCGGTGTTCCTCACCCTGAGGCGTTGACAGGCTTAGATTTTGGTTGGTTTACGTAGGTGGCTGCATCACTGGAGCTACCACAGGCTAACGGCCTCCTTGCAGGGTTAATTTACTAACACCAGTCGTCTGAGTCCTTCCTCTTACTCAGTCACTTCACTTCCTATGCCTCAGTTTCTCTTCTGTAAAGTGGATATTCAGTAGTAAATTCTCTGTGGAGGTGTCAGTACAAAACAAAGTGATTATTAGTAACCACGATCATGTCCTGAATGCATGGAACATGTCACCGTTTGCCAACCACCGTGTCAAGTCAGTAGAAACTACAGAAATTAAGAGCTCTCCGCAGAAATTCACACAGCCGTGCACCAGGTAACGGACCACAGGCAGACGTTCATTCAACTTTTCACGTGTCCCTCACAGAGTGCACGCTCTCTCCTGGGCGGGGCGAGCACAGACACTTATCGGGAGTTTAACTACTTTTAAAATGCGCTGATACAACCATGTCTCACTTTTGTTTGGATGAGTCAGCAAACGCTTTTTGGAAACCCCAAATTCTCCACACCTCCTACCTGTCGCACCGCCCTAGTCTCGGAGCTCCCGCCCCTGCTCCTCAGGCCGCGTCCCCTTGGGAGGCGGGGCTGCGTGGTGACGCACGGCGAGTTCGCTGACGTCCTCGAGCCCCGCCCCCACGGGGCCGCACGCCGGCTTCAATTTCAGCCCGGCGGCGTGGAGGCAGTTGAGGTCGGCGTCAACTGCAGATGTTGCGGGCTGGAGGCGGAGCTGGAGCGCGGCATCAAGGGGCGGGCCTAGCTGGAGCCGGTGGAACTGCGTCTTCTGGCTGCGACGCCGTTCCTGCGCATGCTGCTGGGCCGCAGCCGCCGGGCGGTGGGCGCCCAAGGGGCTGGGAGGCGAGCCGTGGCCCCCAGGCAGATGTGGGCATCGTATCCGCAGCCAGGCCGCGTTCGGGCCATGATCACTCGGTGAAGCTGCGCCGCGACAGAGCGGCCAACTTCTTCTGGCGTTGTGAGGACCTGTGCGCGTTGCAGGATTCGGTGCCTCTGCCCGCCGTGCTCGCCTCCCTGCGGGAGAACCTGCTGGACTTTAACGCAGACAGCCTCCGCGGGGTTGACTGGGCGCCGCTCCTGAGCACCGTCTGCCCCTGATCTGTATCCAGAGCTTCTTCCAGCCACGGCTTGGCGAGACAGGTTTGTAGTTCCCGCTTCCGTGGTCTCTCGTGTGGGCGCTGTGAAGCGGGGTTTTAGATGGTGCAAGGTGGAGGGTGGGCACTAGAACCGGCAACCAGTGCCCGGGTTTGCGTGCACTAGACGGGACGTGCGGCCTAGGACTCCTACCAGCTCCGTGACCCCGGCCGAGTGCCCTAAAGCTTCTAGGTCTCAGTGTTGTCATCTGTATCATGGGCTTAACAGGACCCGCTCTCTGTGGCGGTTGCATGGACTCACTGTTAATGCTTGTAGACTCTACAATGTAGAACACTTAGCACAGTTTGGAGCATCGTTAATTGTTCCACAGATGTTACCTGGTCTGTTGAATGACTTTGTCTGGTACAGACCAAAGCGATTAGGAAATTGATATATACCAGCTTCATTTCCTTTCCGTTAAAACAGGGCTCGGGAAAAAAAATCTTTTTTTCAATAGTCGTATCATATAGTGGAAAGAGCACCGGTGTGAAGGCAGCTTAGGGTTTAAATTCCAGGGTTTATGCTCTCTGTAGCCTGGGCAGGTTACTTTTGCACTACAATCCCCACACTTGTAAAATGACATTAAAAACCACTCTTTCTGTGGGTTCTTAGAATTAATTAAGCAGGTTATGTGTGTAAAGTATCCTGGCACTTGAATGAGTTGTCAGAACCAAGGGCTGCTGGAGACGATGCTTCTGCCCTAGGTAATCTCCCCTTCTACTGGGCGGCAGGTAAACACAAGCACAGTAGTCAGTACTCTGGAAGAAGTGAGTTCTGGTGCTACAGAACACAGAATCTTTTTTTTTTTAATTTAATTTTTATTTTATTTTGGAGTATAGTTGATTTACAATATTGTGTTAGTTTCAGGTGTACAGAAAAGTGATTCACTTATACATATATCCATTCTTTTTTTTTTTTTTTTTTGCTGTACACGGGCCTCTCACTGTTGTGGCCTCTCCCGTTGCGGAGCACAGGCTCCGGACGCACAGACCCAGCGGCCATGGCTCATGGGCCCAGCTGCTCCGCAGCATGTGGAATCCTCCCCGACCGGGGCACGAACCCGCGTCCCTTGCATCGGCAGGCGGACTCTCAACCACTGCGCCACCAGGGAAGCCCCTATATCCATTCTTTTTCAGATTCTTTTCCCATACACGTTGTTACAGGATACGCAGTAGAGTTCCCTGTGTTATGCAGTAGGTCCTTGTTGATTATCTATTTTATATATAGTCGTGTGTATATGTTAATCCCAAACTCCTAATTTATCCCTCCCCCCCCCACCTTTCCCCTTTGCAGAGCACAGAATCTTGGAAGGGAAAGTTCAGGGTAGGCTTCCTGGAGGAGGTGCCATCCTTTCTAAGGATATGTAGAAGCTCCTGGGGTGGCAGGAGGGAGCAGTGTGTGTCAGAGTTTGAGAAATTGTAAGAAAATATGGCAAAACTGAGGTACAGAACTGGAACTCAGGTTTTTGGGAAAGAAATGAGAGTTGATACTGGAAACCTAGTGGGGACAAACAGAAAGGGGCCTTGTTTGTCATGTCAGAACTTTGGATGTTTATCCTGAAGGCTGTGGGAAACACCAAAGAACAGTGAAATGGGATTCTGGTTTAGAGGCTCACTCGGACCTCCATGTGCAAGGCAGTTGATTGGGTGCAGGGTGAATTGTAATCTAAGTGTCACACTTAAGTTATAAAAGGTGGGACTGGATTTTGCACATCTGAGAGAGAATGGGTGAGGCCTGGTGACCAGTTAGAAAAGGGAGGGCAGCAAGCGTGGGTGACAGTTTACAGCTGCATCTTTTTGTGAGATACAGAGCACAGTAGAAAGGGAATGGAGGTGGTGAGAGGATCTTACTTAATCTTCAGTGCTTTAGAGGGGCCTGATAGACAGGTCTGGACCCAAGGTACAGACCTGGGCTTTTGGTGGGGACAGGTGTTTGAAGGCATGGTAGAGACTTAGGTTATCCACAAGAAGGTCCAAAGAATCATAGGTCTGAGAGTTTTTTAAGTGGGTATATTTGAGGATGTTTATAAGGTGAGAGAAAGTAGCCAGCAGAGGAAGGTTGTGAAGATCTAGGAGAGGAAACGATTGTTCATTTGTTTTCAAAAAGCTGAATACTTATCGTGTGCCTGGCCCTTTTCTAGGATCTGGGGTTCACATCATCTGTTATCTCTTCTGCAAGGACAGTTCAACTCATCCCCTGGTGAAGAGAAATCAGATTATTCTTTGCATCCCATTCAGGTGTAAGAACTGTTCTGTATCTCTGAAGGGACTTTACTTAACCAGAGTAATAAGTTAGAAATCAAAAGAAATTAGAACTGGAAGGGACCTTAAAGGCCACTGTACTTAATTTTGCCTAATGTTTTACATTGAATGTAAGAAAAATTTATTGCAGAGCCCATTCTCTTCAGAGTTCCTTCACTGAACCTTCTTTATGTCTTGCATCCAGTGGGTCTAGCTTGTGATTTTGACCTCCTCCTAAATTTGCTTCTTCATCCATATTACATTTTGCCTGGCAGAAACTATGGCAGAAGCTCCTGGGTGGTTTCACAGCTCCTGGGCTCAGTTCCTCTAAGTTCATCTGCCTACTCGGGTTGAGTGATCTGCTAACATGAAAAGATACGCCTAAAATAATGCTGCTAATGGCTTGCCCACACAGAGTTAGTGTATACTAGCCGCCCAGCGTGTGCTCTGCACGGAGGCATGAGTCTGAACTGTGCTTGGCCCAGCCTCATGGGGCTCTTTGGCCCTGAGGAAGGGGAGCTTTTTGTGATCACTCCCTTTATCTAATTGGTCCTTCAGCAGCGGGGCGCCTTTTTCTAATCAGCGGAGGCACCCTTACTCAGCCAGTGGTAGCCCCAGGCCTCATCACCTGTGGGATACAAGCCATGCTCTCTCCCAGGCTTGCTTCGGCCAACATCTCTATTTTCATTTATGTCTCTTCTCACACTGGGACCCCTGGCCTTTAGTCATCCCCACCTGCAGTATTTACAGTGTGCAGCAGTTGTTAGGCTTGAGTGTCTTTGCACAGGTGCTCCCTCTGCAGTTAAGGCACTTCCTCCTCCAACTCTGCGTAGTCTCATCTTTCTAGATTGTACTTCAGGGTTATCATGAAGCCGTCACTTAATATAACTTTTTACCTCCATAGGAACCTCTGTGCATAAAGGTTATGGTTCTTTATCTCATGTGATTGAAATTTTTAGTTTATACATGTCCCTCCTTAATGAAGGCGTTAAGGGCAGGAGTCGTTTCTAATCCTTAGCAGAGCAGATGCTTTTTTTTTTTTAGATGCTTTTTAATGATGATAAAATGTATGGTTTAAATCACTCATTTTACAATAATTTTGCTTTAGGTTCTGGCAGAAATAAAGTTTACAGAAGTCATGTTCCTGCGATAAGAAATAAAGATGTGACCTTCCAGTTGTGTAAAGCTCTTAAATGTTGTGTAAGTGTGTCGGGTGCGCTAAGGAACCTGGAGCTAAGTGGGCTAGTTCTGAGAGAGAGAGAGACTTAACTATGTTAACAAAGGTAAGCCTTCACTGTGTCCTGCCAACATTTGATAGTTGCTTTTGGGGCAAACTAAACCAGTAAAATTTTAAACTCTTCCTCCACATTAAAGGGATTGAATAGATTGGCCACTTTGGTGCACCTGTGTCCTGCGAATTGTCCAATTGGAGTTGGAGGTTTAGAAAGTGAGGTTCAATCTTGTTTAAGTCTCTTCCCATCAGGCTGGTTTCATGATTTCCTACACACCATGTTACTTCCTGTCTACCTTTTCTTGGTGTTGTTCATGCCTGGATTGTCTCCTATACCTGCTCAAACCTTGGTCCATTCTCACTTGTACCATGAAAGTTTGTCATGCTGGATACTGTCACAACTAATTTTACTTAAGTTTGTGTTAAGCCACAAACCGCACATTTTGTATATTTTCTGTTTTTTTGTGTTCGTCTATATTTTTATGGTTTCTCTTCAAGAAGTATTATGGGAAGGGAAATAGCAAGATGTAAAGAGCAAAAAAGTCATCATTCTCTTTAAATTGTTAAAACATCTATCTGCAATCATAATTATGATGCACTGTGGTATGTGTTAAAATAGGAAATATATGTAACGTCCCATAGGAGCAGCATACTCAGTGGTGTTAGTAGGGGTGTGTCATGGAAGTAATCACAAAGCAGGTGACTGTTGGTTGGGGTCCTGAAACATTAGTGTGTGTTCCCTGTGTCCAGTAGCAGTCTGGAGGGGTCAGGAAGCCTGCCTTTCAATTTGAGGGAACAGAGGGTTTGAGGTCCTCTCTCTTATATTGCTCTAGTATACTGCATAGCACCTAATAAAATACTGGGTTTATAGTTGACGTTTAAATCGCTGATTGATAATCAAGATTGGGGTGTATCTTTAGAAATGAAAATAGGAAGAATCTTATGCTTTTTCTTTTTTTCTTTTTTCTCCTATATCTGAAAAGGTATGTAGTACTTTGCTGAGTGGTTGGGAATAAAGTTTGCAGTATTCAGTGTATTCAGTTTTAGTATCTAAATAGAATTAATCTGTTGCTGTAAACTGGAATAACACTTTGTTACTGACAAGTTTTAGAATGCATCTGTTCGTCAATTACCTGTTTGGGAAGATTGTAATTAATGATTTTAAGAATGTGGCTATAAACCTCCAATTGAAGAAAAGCAAATAAGTTAAGATTGACAGATGTATAGGCTCTTCATCTTATTGTGTGTGTGGTTTTTTTTTTCCCTTTAGTTATTTGTCAAGGTATAAAGAATTCTATCACACTTAAGTAAACTTCACGGGGTGTAATCTGACATGGCAAGGAGCAGATCACATGGCCTAGATCTTAAAGGTGATTTTATGTTTAAACTTTCATGAAAACATGTGATTGAAGCACATTAATATATTGATATAGATGGCAGTTAATTTTTGTCTTTTGATACATGTGAGTGCAGCTTTCATTTTGCTAAAAGAATATGACCAGTTTTCAGTTTTGGATTCTACCATTTAGTAAAGACAGTCCACTTAATTTTAGAAATAAGAGATTTAATATATAATACATAATAATACTTTTATGTATTTTTAGTTACTGAAAACATTTATTGTAATAGTGTGAAGAAACTATGCCATTATAGTCTTCAAGACTTAAATGAATCAAGTGTTTATTAGCTGCTGTAGTTTTTAAACTAATAAAAATCAGTACATCAGCAACTTGTAAATATAGTTTTTAAAATAATGCCTTAACAACTTTACAGTGGTTATAATTACTATATTTCAGCCTAACGTTATTTAATAATTTGACATGAAGCCTTTTTAATAGTTCGCTGGTGCAGATCAGAGATGGGTAAACTATGGCTGGTGGGCCAGATCTAGCCCGTCACCTGGTTTTGTAAAGAAAGTTTTTTTGGAACATAGTCACACCCATTGTTTACATGGTAGTTATGGCTACTTTCACCCTACGCCAGTGGGGTAGAGTAGTTGCAACAGAAACTGTAAAGCCCACAAATCTGGAAATGTTTAAATTTAGATTTTAAAAATTGAAAAATTCTTTGAACCTATACAGGGCAAGTCCATTGACCCCTGAGGTAGAAAACAGTCAAGAACTTGGGTGCCGAAGCCAAATGGCCTAGGTTCAAATTCCCTTTCTCCCATTTCATAGCTAGTGACCATGGGCAAATCACTTAACCTCTATGCCTCATTATGAGGTTTAAATGAACTCATTTGTATAAATAGTGCTTGGCACATACTAAGCACTGTGTAAGTGATTGCTGTTGATTCTGCTTGGAGCTTTTATAAGTTATTGTTAATAGAAAAATGACACTAATGATTTTCCTTTTAGAGTGTCAAAGGCACTTTGAGTCTTTTATTTTTTCAAGAATGTAATAAGACTTTTTTCATTTACAGTCAGTGTTCCCTGTTACCAAAATTTACTTTATGAATATAAAGAATTGAATGTCTTTAAGACAGTACTTGTGCTTAGATGTCAAACCATTATCTTCCCAAGGCACATCAAACTGGCTCTGCATAGTCCAGGCCTCTAAAGCTTGTGTGCATACCCTAGGTATCATGTGTATCCATTTTGTAAATATAGTTTTTAAAATAATGCTTGGGACTTCCCTGGCGGTCCAGCAGTTAAGACTATGCACTCCCAATGCAGGGGGCTTGGGTTCGATCCCTGCTCAAGGAACTAGATGCCACATGCATGCCGTAACTAAGAGCCCACATGCCACAACTAAAAGGTCTGGCATGCAGCAACTAAAGACCCGGCACAGCCAAACAAACAAACAAACAAATAAATAAATAAATAAATTTTTAAAAAAATAAGTAAAATAAAATAATGCCTTAGGAGTTAGGAAAAGAAAATATTAGAACGTTTTTACCTTTGTATTATTTTTTAAAAATCTGTGTAGTTTATAATGTACATAAATTATATGTATGGAACTTTGTGTATATGATTTGTTAATAAATAAGATGCATATTAAAAAGTTTTCTTATGGTTTGCGCAGTCAGGTGTTTGGAGGCCATTGGAGGACAGAATGGTGAAATCAGCAAAGATAGAATTTAGAACCAATTCCCTGACTTAGAACATAATGAGAATAATTCATAGACTGTAATTGAGTTGTCCAATTTTACATAAGTGTTCAAAAACAGGACATCCAGTGGCTAGAATCTAATCACTGACTGACTAGAATCTGGGTCACTGGACTCGAAAAACCAGAACTGACTGTTTAATTTCTCAGGTTGATGCTCCTGGCATATATGCTTGATATGTGTGTGTGTAAATCTCTGACATAATAAGCCATACTCAGTAGGCACACCCTGTTTCCTTATTCAAGCATCTTAATTTCATCCCATTAAATCTTTGAAATATCAGACTATCAGAAGGCACGAAGAAACCTGGGCTGAGAGTCTTCTTTCCAGGAGACCTGATCTTGACTCTATGGCTGGTTTGAGGCGCATCACTCTGAACTGCAACACACTCATTGGTGACCTGGGTGCCAGTGCTTTGGCAGAATCTCTTAGTGAGGATTTATGGCTTAGAGGTAAATTCTAAAATTGAAAATATTGAATTTTTAATATGATATATGCTTAGCTTTTGGCATGATACTGTTGTGATAGGAATTTTTTTAAGCCTCATTTTTCTGATAGCTTTTATGTTGCTTTTAAACTTTCTCTAAGAGTTGCATATATTCTTTACAGAAAATACAGAGTAACAAGAGAACAATTACCTATAATCTTAATACCTAGACATAATCACTGTTCATTTTGGTGTATATACTTTCAGTCTTTTTTTTTCTATAAATATATTTGTACACTTAGGGATTACAAAAATAGAATTGTAGTATACTTGCTATTTCATATTCCTGCTTTTTTCACTTAATGATGTATCATGTAGTATTCCATCGTATTGATGTCCCGTAGTTTAATCAATTCTTTGCAATTAGATTTAGACAGTTTATTTTTCCCTGTCAGAAACAATGTGAATACATTGTATATACATCTCTGTGTCCATCGGGATTACTTCTGTAGAATAAGGTACTAGAAGTGGAATGACTGTGACATATTTTTAAGACTTTTCATACACATTGCCAAATTACCACCCAGAAATGCTATGCCAATTTGTAGTCCACCCCAACAGTGGATGTGAAGCCTGCCTCTCACAAACACTGGCTTGTAGCACTTTTAAAAACTGTAAAACTACAAAAATGAGTACCTCTCCCTTTTTTATGCAAGTAGGATTACTCCAAATTTTGTAACTTTTTTCAGTTAATTTAGTATGAGCATCTTAGCAAGTCAGTAAATTTGCATCTACTGCATCATTTTTTGTGACTGTTCAGTGTTCCATTATATGAATATGCCACAGTACTCATAGCTTATCCATTCTTGTATATAAGCTATGTCCAGTTTTTCAGTTACAAATACTCTGATATATATCCTTATATATATATATATATATATCCTTACCTATATATAGGTATATATATATACCTATATATAGGTGTATATATATATATAGGTATATATATATAGGTATATATATATAGGTATATATATATAGGTATATATATATATATACCTATATATATATACCTATATATATATATAGGTATATATATATAGGTATATATATATACCTATATATATATAGGTATATATATATACCTATATATATACCTATATATATATATATATACCTATATATAGGTATATATAAGGATATATATATCCTTACCTATATCTCTATTTCTTTTGGTTAAATTCTTAGAAAGAGAGTTGTTGGATCAAAAGGGTATAGACTTTTTTTTTTTTTTGGTATGTGGGCCTCTCACCGCTGTGGCCTCTCCCGTTGCGAAGCACAGGCTCCGGACGCGCAGGCTCAGCGGCCATGGCCCACGGGCCCAGCCGCTCCACGGTATGTGGGATCTTCCCGGACCGGGGCACGAACCCGCGTCCCCTGCATCGGCAGGCGGATTCTCAACCACTGCGCCACCAGGGAAGCCCGGGTATAGACTTTTTAAAGGCTTTTATTACAGAGTCTTGGCTTAATCTGATAGGAGAATAACCACATGTTGTTTTATTTTGTATTCCTTTGATTTACTGGTGAGGTTTACTGGCTATTTGTATTAATTTGGCTAGTTGGTTAATTATACCCTGTGTCCATTCTTCTGTAGTGAGAGTTTGTAAGGGTTGTATCATATCCTGTCAGATCCATATGTCTGACTTTCTATTTCCGTGTGTCGTGGGGTGTTGAAAGACTCCAGTTATTTTAATGTGATGGTCCACACAACACTTAAAAAAAAAAACTCATGGTAGTTTCCTTTCATGTAATATTTTTTAACATTTTTTAACATTTGTGATGATCCCTTTTGTTTAAATGAGTGTTGCTCAGCCCCAGAACGACTAGAATTCATGATCATTTGTTCTGATTTTTGTCTGACCTTTTATGGAGAGAGTTCTTGACCATCATACTTTCATGATAGGTTTTTAGTATGTATTCTCTATTCACACATTCTTCGAATTTATTATTATTTGTATCCTCTTAGACTTGTCTTTTTTGTTCTAAAACTAACAGTTATTACATTTCTTCTATTTTTGTTTTCCCCTTTTAACTAGTTTCATGTGTGATTTGGAGCTCAAGATCACGATCAAAAGAATGCAGTGCATTTCTGAGCTCCACCAGTTTTTGCTTGTAAGGTTTACACTGCCACTGCCGCCGTTGCTAATTATGAACTGAGATTCATTTTGTGATGTTTTTTGCTCATAGGTTATATACAGTAATTCTTCAGTTCTGTAACTGTAAAATATGTTGGATGATTTATTGGTACTAAAGGCAGGGTTATCATTGCACATCCAAGAAGAGGTTTTTAAATTGGATTATGCATTATGTGTGTGCATATATGTTTCTGTTTTTTTCCATACCCAAAATTACAAACCTGCCATGACTTGTCTTGTGCAGGACTCTTCCACACGTGAGAAAATGAGAGTTGTCTCTATGTTAAATCTGTATAGAGTTAGCAAGTGACCTTTTGTCTTTTATCAACAGCACTTGATCTGCAGCAGTGTGGCCTCACCAATGAAGGAGCGAAGGCTTTACTAAAGACCCTTGAAACCAAATAGAGCTCTGCTCATTCTGGATATAAGAAAAAATCCACTTGTTGGTATGCGGTCACTTTTTTTAATTGATAAACACATAGCAAAACAAAAAGAATTTGTTCACATATTGACAATTTTTAAAACTTAATGTGTTTAACTTTCCTCATCGTATACAATTGTCCCAATTGTCCCTTGAACAACTTGGGGGTTAGGGGTGCAGACCCCTACGCAGTTGAAAATCTGGGTATAAGTTTATCGTCAGTGGTTCCACATCTGTGGATTCAACCAACCTTGGATCGTGTAGGACTATAGTACATATTTACTGAAAAATATCCATGTGTCAGTGGACCCGCGAGGGTCAAACCCATGTTGTCAAGCATCAACTGTACTTTTCTAATGTTGCACTCCCTTATGTTTTTAGCAGATAATGTACTAATTAAAGTGAGTTATACTTGTAAATTGTTCTTATCTCTACTCTGAATAGAGGTGAACCTAGATACTAAGCCTGCTTCCACCAAGAGCATTATTTCCTTCTTGTGCAACCTCTGAATTTTTGCAAGGAATACTTTATTCATTTGTCAGTTTCACAAGTAATTTTTTTAATACCTTCTGTGTGCCAGATACGGGTTTAGGCACTAGGGATAAAGCAGTGAACCAGACAGACAAAAGTCTTGCCCTCATGGAGCTTACATTCTAATGAAGTAGTTCAGATAGAAATGAGTAAAGAGATAAGTAATATAATTTTAGACAGTAGGAAGTGGAAAAATACCTTAATGTAAGGAGAGTGGGGGGGGGCAGGTAGGACTCCATTGGATAAGTTTGTTAGGGGACAGCTTCACTGGAGAAGTGGCATTTGAATGGAGACCTGAATGAAGAGAGGAGCAAGCCATGGAAGAACTGGAGTAAGCACATTCCAGGACAAGGCGGCAATGCATATGCAGTCATGTAGGTGGGTGGAGTATTTAAGGGAAAGCAAGGAGGCCAACATGGCCAGAGTACTGAGTGAAGAAGAGTGTGGTATGACATGAGGTCAAGGAGCTAGCCAGGGGTCTGCTTTTGTAAAGTCTTGAAGGCTGGAGTAAAGATGTGGATTATTCTAAACGAGTAGAAGGTTTTGAAGTGGAAAAAGGCATGATCCAAATAGTATCTCAATAAGGTGACCTGGTATAGAAAATAGACTTGGGGGGATAAAGAAGAGAAACAGGGAGACCAGTTAGGAGACTCTCACAGTGGTCCAAATAAAGAGATGTTTATGGACTAGCTTAGGTTGGAAGTTCGGACCAAGTGAAAAGCAGTTTAATTCAGGTTGTGTTTTGAGGGTGTAGCTAACAAGACTTGCAGATAGATTAGATGTGGGGTATGAAGGAAATAGTAACAAGGAGACAAGTCGTTGATGATTATGTGTGCAACTGGGTGGTATCACTTAGAAGAAGGGGGCTGAAGGGGAGCAGCTTTTGAGGGAATATCAGGACTTTGGTTTGTTATCTTGGATGCCCTTTAGGTATCTAAGTGTCTGGACAGTGCTCAGACTATACTTTCTATCCAAAGGTGTCCAAAGCCTCTTTAGATGCAAAATGTTTAAAGTTGACCTTTGCTGCTGCCAAAATAGTAGCCACTGGGGCAGTCTGCAAGGTGGCATCTTAGGTTTCTGAGGAAGAAATTAGAATACACAAAGGGGGAAATAAGTGTATAATTACATAATATAGATTTCATATTTAATTTTATGGGAAAAGCAGTAATTAGTTGGCTTTTGGTTTTAAATGGAAATAGCCACTCATTGGGAAATAATTACTCTAACTTCAATTTATTTTATCTAGATCATTCTGTGATAAAAGCAGTTATCAAAAAAGTCCTCCAGATGGAAGGAGTGCCAAGTCAGAGGTATATAACATGTTTTAGTTCTTTCGGAAGAATTTCTCTTTAATGGCTTGTTTTTTTTCTTTCTTAAAAGAATATTATCAAGGTACTTTCTGCCATCTTAAAACTAAGTTTTTAGTCACATGAAATGGCTTTTCTGTTTTTGAAAATGTGTGATGCTTTAATTTAGGTTCCCAGAAATGCAGATTGAAAACCTTTATTAACTTAAAGTATCTTAATTTCCAATGAAGATCAAACCCTCATAGATTACCTGTGACTTAAATGGCATATTTATTATTTCTCTCTCAGTACCGGTGGATAACTTCTCCATCGGTGAAGGAACCATCTAAAGCTGCTAGACAGAAAAAGAGAACTATAATTTTGGGAAGTGGTCGAAAAAAAGCTACTATTAGAATTGGTAACTTTTTCTTTTTTTTAATGCTACTAGAACTTATACCCCTTATGTTTTCCGATGTGCTAAAATTAAAATAGCCTTAACAGTTAATTATTTCCTTAATGGTAGCTGTTAATATTATTTGTGGTTCTTATGGAACACATCTAGGATGTTCCTGACACATAGTGTTTAATATGTATTAGATATTAATGATATTAATTTTAATATGATAAAGCTGTTGAAGTGATCAAATCCATATCTGAGGTCACCTTTTCTCACTTTCATGGGGATCCAGGCCTTAGGAAAGAGAGGGAAGCATGTGATGTGTCTAGTGACAACCCCAAAATAAAATAAAATATGCAGAGCCCTTGGCGCTTTACAGATATTAATACATTTTATTATCTTCACAACCCTGTGAACAGACAGTGTTTTACAGCAGCGCAGACAGGTTAGGGTCATGTGCAGCAGGGAAGTGGGATCAGGCAGGATAAGAACATGGGGAGAGTCGGGGGACTGGTTCCAGAGCCTTTAGTAAGGAGACAATAAAAATCACAGATGATAATGACTGTTTTTTCAAAATGCAGGAATCAGTGGAAAAACTAGAAATGATCATGTTCAGAATTGTGATCGGTTATGTCTAAATATGTAAAAGTCAGTTACTTTCCCATTCTCCAGAAATAATAATAAAAAACAAGGAAAGATCCCATACGCAGTAGTCACAAAAATTAGTAAATATCTAGAAGTCAGTTCAGTGTTCGCCTGAAAAAGTTAGTGCAGAAGGATGGATGAAACATTTTAAACATATATGTTAACATTAATAAAATGTAATGTTAACATATGAACTATCAACATATAAAGCCACTGGCAGGGGGAAAGACAGATTGGTGGAAAAGTCCAGCAACTGGTCCATGTTTACTTGAGAATTGCATTTTAAATTAGACAATTTTAAAGTCTGACCTGACTTTTTGTCTAATTGACTGATTGAAGCATTGATAATTCATTTAAACAGAAATTAGATATTTGCATCACAGCATACACAGACCCTCCGCAGTCTGCAGTCCTGCCCCCAGCCAGGCACCCAGCACCCCAGATGCTGCAGAGAACTTGCTGGGGTCCCCCATGCCTTGGCAGAGACAGTTCTCTGCCAGATGCCCTTCCTTCGTCTCCCCTGTCCTGACCCCTCCCACCTCCCTTCCTCTGAAACCTTCAACCTTCTCTCCGTCAGAGTTACTTGCTCAGCTCTGTGCTTCCACAGCGCTTGTCCTGTGGAATTTGAATTCCCTCCACAGCCGTCTTGCTAGGTTGGGAGCAGCCAATTCCCCTTCATCTTTTTCTTCCTTCCCTCAGCCCCACACCAGGGACACTCTCGGGCACCGTGCAAATTTAATCTTCAGTTTCTACTTGTTACGACATTGTTGCTGTCATGGTACCACCTACGTTCACAGTAGTATGGATAAATGTGGGGGGGACGACTGTAAATACAGATTCTTTGTAAATCCAGGTTTCTAATTCTTCCCCTTTTTAATATTTTTCCCCTTAAATCACGTGTCCGTTTTGCTGCTCCAGCTCTATAATTGGACTGCCGCCTGGGGAACCTGAGGCAGCAGAATATCAAAGAGGGTAGACACTAAATTTTTAATGTAAATGTCAACCAGGATACCTACTACCTGTGCAAAGGGGGTCCCAGAATTCAGGCTCAAAGCCTATTACCAGATACTTGGTTTCCCTGCTTGTGTCTCTTCTGTCTGTCAATGTGCACTTGACTCCTATCAACTTGAACAGGAATTATGTGTGTGCCCTGAGGGACGAGCATAGCTTTTAATGGGGACTTCCTCACACTGCTTTTCTTTGTTGTTTACTTTTAATGAATCCCACTCTGTAGAAATGGAAGAATAAAACAAGATGTGCTTGAGAAAATGGAGAGAGTTATTACATATTTTCCTTGTAATCAGAATAGCATGTCAGCTCTTCTTCTGTTTGTCTCCTTTGGTTGTCAGTGGAAGATAATTTTGGCTTACTTTCCAAATCAGAAACTGAAGTCCAATACTAACGTATCCTAGATGAAACTTGACCCATTCATTTTTGAGAGTCTGTATGAGCCCTGTGCAAGGTGCTGAGAATAAAAAGACAAATTTATTGACTTCAGTAGATATTTACATAGCATTGAATGTGTTCCAGATGCTGTTCTGAATTTTATCAGTTATCTACTTTTGCATCATAGAACACTTCAAGACAGTGACTTAAAACCACAGCCATTTCTTTTGCTCAGGATTCTTTTCAGTCAGCAGGTCAGGCTGGGCTCAGTGGGGTGGTTTTTTCTGCTGGTCTCATCTGAGATCACTTATTCAACCAAAGTCATCTGGTGATCCACCTAGAGTCTAAATGGCCCCCCTCATCTGTCTGGCAGCTGGTGCTGGCTGTGGGCTGGGCCTGTTATTTCCAGCAGGCTAGCTCGGGCTTGCTTACATGGCAGTGATGTTTTAAGAGGGCAGGTATAGAAGCTGCATACCCCTTGAGGCCTCAGCTTGGAAGTTGCACAGCGTCACTCTTGTTGCAGTCTCTTGGTCAAAGCAAGTCCACAAGGCCAGCCCAGATTCAAAAGGTGTGGAGCACTACAACCCACCTCTTGCTGGGAGGGCTGCAGAGAATTTGTGGCCATTTAGTCCTCATATCAGAGAGGCACAACAGAGAGATTTAGTAACCTGTTCAAGGTCACACAGCTTGGGACAGTACAGTGTTTTAAGTGCTTTGAAAGCTGCTGCTCATTATTTTTAAATCTTACAGCCACTATTTGGACCAACTTATTTTTTTTCTCTGCAGCCTTGTAGAGAAAAGGCCTCATTCACATTGCTGTGTGGCTGCCATGGGTTGGAAGTTTCATATATGTTGTACCACTGAACTGTCATGACTAGTATGAAATGGAGATATTATTATTATTCCCAATGTTCAGATGAGGAAACTGAGACTTTTGGAAATTAAGTATGAGTCATATAAGAGAATGTTAACTCACTGTTCCATATGCAAGAGTAGTCTCCCTAAGTAAATTATAAATGTCCTGGCACAGATCTTTTTTTTAATCTCTTGTTTGCATCTAGAAAATGGTTTTTAAAACTTTTCTGTTGCTTTGTTAATGGCAGTTGCACATTGCAGAAAAATAGCTGGAACAAAAGACATGTTTTTCAGATGTCCAGTGGAGCCCCCAATAGAAGCAGGATGAATATTCCATTCCGCATTGGCAACACCAAAGGAGATAATGCTTTAGAGAAAAGATTTCTCGACAAAGCTCTTGAACTCAATATCATCTCCCAGAAAGGGCATAGGTGGTGAGTACTTGTCCCATCCAGAAGCTTGTCAGAGAATTGGTTTAGTTTTCAGACACTGAAGGAAACACATCTAGGAGGCTGCCCATCCTGGAGTAGCAGTTATTGTAACTAGTTGGGAAAGACCATTTGTTACGGGAGTTCTCCTGCTGCTGCTTACAGACCCCTTAGCACGATTCCACGGCCGAGAGCATGGTGGGGCCACACCTTCTAGGAGCTTTGGTCAAAATTTCCTTTGAAAATCTGCTCTGACAGCACAAAGGGTGCCATCCCAGCTCTGGTGCAGCTGGCACAGCCTGTTCAGTGTAAGAACAGACACTGTTGCTCCCCCGAACGTCAGAGAGAGTAGTTAATTCTGTCAGCTCCATGAAAGATGTACGTTCTCACGCATGAGAATAGCTGCCTGCTCCCTGCCCCCTGCACAGCAGGCTCATCGAAGAGTTGAGCTAACCTAGGTTCCATGTGAGCGTGACGGTCCTTCACTGCGTTGGAAAGGAATTTTCTAATGACTGAGATGTGTGCCGCTCCTGGCCACCTGCGGGGGCTTTCAGGTGGGAGGGTGGACATGATGGCCTCAGGTGCCGTGACTCTCGCAGGAACTGGTGACGGGAAGGAGGGTCGCCTTGATGCTCAACCAGATGCTTCTGTTCTTAACGGCTGCATTGGTGGTTTTTCTGGGTCCGTGGGAGTCATTTGGGCCTCTCTGTATAATGCTGTCACCATCGAAGATGTCCAGAAGCTGGCAGCCTTCATGAAGCATTTTTTGGAGATGCACCAGCTATGAGCACATCCTAACCAATATACACTCTGCCCTTGAACAATGTACAAAATTGAAAGTCACTTGGGCATGGCTAAAAAAACTAAAGAAACACAGTATTTTTCTCGAATGAACATGCTTATGATAGATTTTCTTCTTTTTTCAGAGAACAGCAAAACATCCACAGCTATCCCAAGCTGTTGAAACTTAACCTTAATTCTGACTTGAACTGGAAGCTTTTAAAAAGTCTTCTCTTGCTTTTCTACCAAATTCCAGCTACTGTAGTCTTTGCTGCTACTTTTTCTGCCTAGATCTCATATTCAAAGCTGCCTATGGGTTTAATTATATGCAAATTGCAGGTTATTATTTTTAGAGACACACAGACACACAGCATGGAGGGTGGGTGGGGTCCTCTAGGTGCTGAATTTTGATCCTTTGCAAGATGACAGCAGTGGGGTCTTCTGAATTCTTTCTTTATACAGTTATTCTCATAAAGCGATAAAAGTGACATATGTTTATCTAGCAAGGTCTGTTGTTAACACCAAATACTTTATATCTGTATGCATTTATATCTCTGTGCCTTTATATTTCTAATAATATGGTTCTTGTTGGTATATGTTGAGACTTTGAGAATTTGTTAGGATCCCTGACCTTGTGCATTAGAGTGTTACGTTCTCAACTATTGTGTGCCTCCCCTTCCCCCTCCCCTTTCCCTTTTTAAGCTGCTTCACAAGATTTGGAAGCTCCCTGATTCACCACTACTTTCCTTTCAGTGGGTAGAAGAACGGTTGATTGGTTGGTTGGTTTTGTTTTTCAGTTATGCTGTTAAACTAAAAATCTGTGTTAACTTCCCTTACCGTTTGTTCACGTGACTGTTCTCTTTATGGTGTTTGACCAGTGATGCTGTGAGTTCGGGAAGATCTTTGCTGAAGAGTCTTTTCCCCTATTGCTCATCCACTGTCAGTGTTTTATGTTGACCGTGTGAAGGACATTAAAGTCCTAAAACATCTAAACCTTTGTCAGTGAATTTCTTTTCATGCTTTTTAGACAGATTGTTCTTTTAAAAACTTTATTTTGGGAAAACTTGAGTCTAAAAATAGCATCTGTGAAGGGTATTTTGTTCAAAAAGGTGTTAAGACTTGAGTCCTGTACATCCATGTTTTTAATGATTCAGCATACTGGTAGCTTTCTGTTGGCTTTTGGAATGGCCGTTATCAACAAACCACCTTACAACACAGCTCACGATATAAAGTTGTATGAACTTTGTCCCACTTAGGCTGGAAACATGCCGCTAGGACAGTTTTGAGCTATCTTCGTGTTTCGTTGGATTGTGTAATGAGGACTATACTGATCTTTCGTCCCAGCTCTGCACCAATTAGTTGAGTTAGTTGGGTTTCCTGCTTAGGGCTAAGCCTTGCCAGTCTTGGTTCTCTCATCTGTAAAAAGGAGGATTGAAATAACTCCCCCACTTATCTCAGGGATGTTTGAAGAGCTTAAAACGAGGGCTCAATGCAGGATGTGACTGTTTAAACACAGTAAATTTTTTTTTGTTTTTTGGGTTTTTTTTTTTTTGCGGTATGCGGGCCTCTCACTGTTGTGGCCTCTCCCGTTGCGGAGCACAGGCTCCGGACACGCAGGCTTAGCGGCCATGGCTCACGGGCCCAGCCGCTCTGCAGCATGTGGGATCTTCCCGGACCGGGGCACGAACCCGTGTCCCCTGCATCGGCAGGCGGACTCTCAACCACTGCGCCACCAGGGAAGCCCTCACGGTAAATGTTTAAACAGCAAAAGCCGGCCAGTCCATAGACGCCATCCAAGTGTTCACATATAATAGTGCTCAGAGTCTATTTTGCCTCCTTCCTCATCCATTCATAGGATGGTTACAAGTCCCTGTGGTTTGTACCGGCCCCAAATCTCTTGAATCTCCACTTATTTCCATTCCCTTTGCCACAGCCAGCTCTGTCAGCCCTCAGTGGATCATTTCAGCAGCCTCATCTGCCCCCACCTTCCCCTACCAGCACAGCCAGCTGGACGATCACTTCCCCTTCATGCTCCTCCTTGGTTCATAAAAAAGCCCAGGCTTCTTAGCCCAATGGTCACAGCTTTGTGGTGTCTGGTCTGGCTTCTTCTTTCTTGTGTTTCTGGTTCTTGGAATGTGGCATGCATATATTCCCATGCTATGTCTGGTAAGCCTGGAGTTCCTGCCCCCGCTCAGCAAGACTGACGTTTCTTCAAGACACCTGCCAACCTCCTGACCTTGTTTGTGTCTCCTTCATTGGAAGGATGCGCTTTTCCTTTGTTCTTACAAGCGTGACCCTTTTATCCCATCACAGCACCTCCATTCTGTGTTTTCCTGTGCTGAGGGTGTCTGCTTACGTGCCTTCCCCATCAGAGCAAGGAACAAGCCCTGTTTCTCCACCTCCATCACCTTGCATCCTGCCTTGCCCTTAGGAGGAGCTCAACGACTATCTGTTTAATGAATGGAAAGGCAGGGCTTCCTGAATTTCGCAAACAGCCTGCAGTAAAGGCAGAGGTACAATCTCACATATGTGGATGTTTTAACTTTTCAAAAGCTTACTATGTAATTTCATTTTTTACTAAACTTTAAAATCTTGGAGGGCTCCCAGACTCTTCTTTGCTTATGTGTGAAAGTGTTTGGAAAACGGTGAGCAACTGTGTTCATACCAGGACAAAGGGTAGTCACTGTTGTCTGGAGCACAGATTGCTGGAAGATACTCATTGAGCGAAAACCTTGACCTTTGAACGTCTCAAGTGAGTGAACAGACGCCAGTCTGCTGACCACGTGGAGAGAGGGGAAGGGGAGATAAGGATGCAGGCCCCGGGTCAACAGGCTGCGGCAGCCACGACTGGCCAGTCTTTAAGGTTAAAAGCAAGGTGGACAGACAGTTGTCTTTCAGCCCTTGGGAAATCTGTGTAAAGCTTGGTGACCTCATGTTCCTTTATATCCTCCAGAGTGTCCTTCTCTCAAGCTGATTTTGACTATTTTTCTCTTTCAAAATTTGACAACACATAATCATGTTAATACCACCTAAGTGAGAAAAAACAGATTTGTTCCCACGTTGCTTATGTTTACCTCCACACACTGCTTCATCCCCAACACTGCAGCTCTGTTCTTTGCCTGCACAAGAAACAAAATTGTTCTGTTCCGCGGTAGTCTATGTTTATCTAAATATCTAATGCTGTCTTGTCACAACTTAGCAGATGCTGGAAGGTTTGGCAAGCCCTTAGGTGAACTATGTGATGTAACAAATAATTAGTCCCTTTTTTCCCTTTAGAGCTTAAGGAGCCACTAAGACCCCATAAAATGGACAAGACCCACTGATAGATGTCCAGCCCTGCCGAAGGCCCTTGCAGGTCTGGCCTTGTATCACTCTGGGATTAACGTTTGTTGTATCGTGTTCTTTGGAAGGAAAATAAAATGAGGAAGAATTTTCTCACATTTGATCAGACTGAACATAATTAAAAAGTGAAATGCTACTGAGTCTGCAAAGAAGTCAGTCACTTTAATTGCAAAGAAGATTCCCTGCCTCTGTTAGTAATTAGGCTCTTGGTAATTTAGAATCAGAATCCATGATAGGTTGTGATAAATTGGCTCCTTTTGGGCTAAAGAAGGTAAGTTCTAATTACCCCTGGATTATTCCAGAGTGGGTGGAAAAGCTTGATCAAGGAGATATTGGGAGAGAGCTGGGAAAGCTAGCAGTGAGCAAAGATTTCTTGAATTTCTTTTTAAGAAGCTTAAGAATAAAATAGTTCATTTGTTGTGACAAAAACAAGAAACTGTGGTATTTGAAATCCCAGAGCAAATTGGATTTTCTAAGAAAATAGGGAACTGGGCATATTAGAAAAAAGTCCTATAGTTACATTACAGAAATTGGCCTTGCTTACTTGTTAGCATACGAGAATATTGACCGCCTTGGGCCTCACTTGGGGAAAAGTATGGAATTCATACTTTGAGTGTTTAAATGTATAAGTAATTGGCACTAAGTTTAAGGCAGTCCAAAATGTTTATTCAAATGAAAGCATAATTTAAGTTAGTAGAAATGTACTCAGGGTCCTAATGAATGAATATACTGACCCAATCCCTGTTGGTATCCTAGCCTTTGTCTCTCTTCAGATTGCCTAACAATACCTGAAGAATAGGCTGGATTTTAGGCTAATGCACTTATTTTGAATGGTGTGTGTTGATTTTATATATCTATATAGATGTAGATATATAGTTATAGATATAATTTCAAACTTAAAAGCTGTAAGATTAGTACAAAGAACTCTTGTATATGCTTTACCTAGATTCACCAATTATTAATATTTAGCTTTATTTGCTTTGGCATTCACTGTCTCTCCATATACACATGTTTTTTTCTCCTGAACCCCTTAAGGGTAAGGAGACCTTGTGCCCTTTTCCCTGTAAATAGTGATTACTTCCTAAGTGAAACAACATTTTCTTACCAAACCACAGCACAGTGGTCTAAGACAAATTTAACAATGATACTGTTGACTGATCTACTGTCCATATTCAAATTTTGCCACTTATTCCAGTAACATCCTTAATGGCTAATTTTTTCAGCCCAGGAACCTGTCTACAATCATGCGTTGCACTTAGTTCTCGTGTCACTTTGGTCTAAATATGAAATAACTCTTCAGCCTCTTTGTCCTTCATATTATTGAGAGTTTGTGAAGAGTATAGGCTGGTTGTTGTGTAGAATGATCCTCGGTCTGGGTTTGTCCTCTGTTTCCTCATGGTTGTTTCATGTTATGTGCTTTTGATGGGGTTCCACAGAGGTGACGGTGTGTCTTTCTGTGCATCCTTACAGGAGCCACCTAATGGTCATCTGTTTCATTAGTATCTTGGTTAAGGTGGTGCCCACGAAGTTTCTCCACTGTCAAGTTATTTGTCCCTTTGTAGTTAATAAGTAATTTATGGAGAGATATTTTGAGACTCAAAGTATTCTGTTCTTCATCAAACATTTGAATTACATATCTGGTTCATAGAACCGGTAATTCAGGTGGATTTATTTGATGGAGAAGGTGAAGTGATTCTTAATGCTTATTTTCCACTAGTATTTTTACAAGCCATTCTTCTCTCTCCCAAAGGAAAAAAAAAATCCTAAAATATAAGCAGCAGAGGTGTGCAGAACAGTTCATTAAGAAGTTAAAAGGCAACCGTTGGAGGATATATATTCCAGGAGCCCTGAGAGTAACAAACATATTTTGAGAATGTGAACAGTATGGGCAAGCATGCTTTATGGTGAACCAGGGAAGGAGGATAAGAATCCCCTGATCCGTATATAGCGACCAACTTGTAGACTTTTCCTTCCCTGTCTAGTCAACTTTGTTTATTTCTCAATAGTTTTAGAAGTACAGCCCTTTGGCCACACAGACCTTTAATCTAATAACCAGATCATGAACTACAGAGCCTGATTATGCTTTGAAAGATGTGATATATATATAACAACCTAAAGTTAAAGTTGCTTCTAATGATTCTAGCCTAGCAGAATAGCCCCCAAGAGAAAAGTAAAATCTTGGCTTCCATCTAGCCAGGTGAAAAGCCATAGGCATCCCGAGAAATGAAACTTGAAGTTGAAACGTAAGAAATGTAGGAAGTTACAGGTCATTCTGGGGGGAAAAAATAATGATCTTATCCAGCACAGTAAAAAGCAGCCAGAGGCTGAATCATTCTTTCCTGTTCCCTTCCCCCAGTTTAAAACCATAGTTTCTTTAGGTTGAAAGTCCAGGGGTTGAAGCAGAAATCTTTAGGAGTTCTTAGGAAATGACAGGTGAGCAGGTGAATAACCTCAGGTAGCACCTATTCTGCTGTAAAACACACCAGGGAAAATGCTCCTGAATTTCTGATGCATTTAAATCTAGGTCAGTCTAACATTTTTTAAAGAACTATATTCAAATTAAGGCTCCAGCTGATGTTACCCAGTCGCCTCCCCCATTAAGCCATCCCCAGTTCTCCCAATGGCATATTGTTCAAGATATGGTGTCTTCCATGAGCATGTTTCTTGTGGATACAGGGGCAAGACATATCAGTTAGGATTTTGTTGGTCACAATAGATAGAAAACTTGGTCCAAACTGGCTAAAGCAATATATATATATATATATATATATATATATATATATATATATATATATATATTGGTTGATGTAACTGAAAAGTGCAAAGACAAGGGCCAGCCCAGGTCTGGTTTACTCCAGAGGCCCATGGTGTGTATTCTTTGGAGCCACCTTCCTAGGACTCTGTGCCTTTATCCTCCTTCATGTCATGCTTCATGATAACCACATTGGTGACATTGCGTCTTCAGAACAGGTCCGTAGCTCTGCTTTCCCCACCAGAGTGTCCAGCCTCACTCTGCTTGGGCTGCCTTAGGTCAGGTTCTCATTCCTGTGCCAATGAGTAGGACCCAGAGGAAGGGACCTGCTACCTGGCTGGAATGCAGCTCAAACCTGCTACCTGCTACCTGTATTGCTGGAATACAATACATGCTTGGAGCTGGGTAGGTGGCCAATCCCACCTAAACCCTATGGAAGCCTGTGCAGTTTGCCAGATAAGTTCTGCTTTCTGTTGCCCTTATGGAGCTTACAGCTTAATCAGGGAGGCAGACAAACAAATAAGCAAATGGATACAAGATATGAAGTAAAGAACAGAGCTGTGAGACTGTCAAGGGGACACAGTCCAGACAGAGAAGTGGGAAGTGACATTTGAGTTGAGATCCGAATGGTCGAGCAGGAGTTAATCAAGAAAAGAGGTTAGGGAAAGACAAAAGGCAAGTGAGCATTTGGGGGGACATTTATCCCTTTACTTTCTCTTAGGAGAGTTGGTGTGTGATGCTCAAAATATTGAACAACTAGTATGGTACCCTAGAGAGGGCAAAATTACAAGTGGCCAAAGGAGGATGACTACAGGAAAGCACCAGCTCACCGTAGGTGGCCACAGATGAGTGGCCCACTGCTGGGGTCTGAGGCCCACAGGGCTAGGGCTGGGGCAAAGACTGTTAACCAACTAGGATGGAAGTAGTAGATAAGTATATAAATAACTGGTATGGCTTGTACCTGCTGGTGCTGGATTTCAAGCCTGAGTGTACCCCGTTCTCTGGGCCTTCTTTCCACTATTTACTGACCACCAAACCTTCCCTATGCGATATTCAATAAACGTTGACTAAACATATAGATGACTATATTGATAGCATGGGAAAATTATCTACATTCATGCCTGATTGATAATTGATAGAAGATTTCGCCGCAGAGCAAATTAGCAAATACTTCCCTAGATTCCGCAGAGCATCTCAGACATTGATTTTCAACTAGAGGCTTCTGGGATTTGAATCAGCATCTGCCTAAGGTTTGCAAGTTGAGGGGAATCTCAGCCTGGAGACACATGTTGATTCCACAGTGGAGTGTTGGAAGCCCGCACAGAGTAATAAACTTACAGTTGTGTTTTGTTTGAACCACTTAATACTTATTAACTTAATGGGCACGTTAAAAAAAAAATCATGAGATGAAGCACTAACATCTTGATTCCTGTCTTTCCTTGAAGGGGGAGAAAATTTGGGCCTGCATATCAGCATGGAGGTTTGTCTGCAGCCAGTAGAGGCTGCCTCTTTAGATGGTATGCTCTAATTTGCCTTTCTTCCACCTTTCTCACTTTTTTCATATTTGTTACATACTTGCCCTTGGGTACTGGGTCTGAAAATAGCAAGATTTAAGCTTTCTGTTAGGAAACCATCGCAAGGTAAAAAGAGTACGATGATCCTTGGCATCACCCTTCTGGCCTTTTCCACTGTTTTAACCCCAGCAGCAGGAGCATAAACTTTCCAGCTGTGTGAAGGACTCAGAACTGAGTCAGAGCAGTCCCCAAACCAACTGAAGTTAGTCTGTTAGCTTTGTGCAGGCTCAAAGCTTTAAATAATCATTTCCAGTTGTACCTTCTTGTCATTTCCCTTTAGTGTACAGTTCCCACTTCCAAATTCTTCTCTTACACCCTGAGAGCCTGGCCCAGACCTAACCTAGGAGGCTCCACTTGGGTGAGTAATTGTCATTAGCCTCCTTTTAGCTTCTTAAGCATCTCTCCTGTTTAGGGCTGAAGTCTAGTTCTATATGATTTCAAGTAAAAACTCCCATCCGCAAGTCACTGATCCATTCATCCAACCTTACCTATTTATTTAGCAAAATGGGGAATCATATTGATAAAATCATTATCCTTAAGCAATTTGGAGCCTAGTAGGGAAATTAAAATGTCAACATGCAATTGTCATACTCTGGGACAAGGGCCTATCAGGTAGAGTTGCAGATAAAATACAGGACACCTGGTTAAACTTGGCATGGTTTATTTGTTAAATCTGATAACCCTACCACCGGGGAAAGTGTTGGGTGCAAGGGAACACACGTGAGGAGGACCAGGGAAGTCTTCCTAGAAGCACTGCCTTTGAGGCCAACACGAGAGGGGTTAAGTCAGAAGAGGTGGAGGATAGGGGAGGGCTCTGTGAAGACAGAGAATAGCATGTGTGAAGGCCTTGACTTGAGAGCCGCCCCAGGAAATTCAGAGGCCTGAGGTTCAAGATGTGGGAATGTGGAGGGTGGAGGAGTATGTCAGGGGAGCGGAGACTGGAGAGGCGATGAAGTCCTGCCATGGAATGTGGACTGGATCCTAAGTACAACAGGCCAGCCATTGTAGGACTTGAAGCGGCAGAGTGACGTAAGATACGCATTTGAGAAAAATCCTTCTGGCTGGAGTGTAGTGACTGATTAGAAGAGGAAGTCTGGAGACAGGAGAAGGCAGAGCGGTGCTTGCTGCAGTAACGATAGTGGGTGATGGCGGTGGCTGTGAGGAAGAGAGAGGAATGGATGAGCTACTTAGAGGATGGATGGGTAGATGTGGGAGATGAGGGAAGAGAAAGGTCGTGTATGAAGATGGTTCCACTCAGTGGGACAGGAGAGGTAGGGAGAAGTGGGTACTGCAGTGCCATTTGCCTGTTTGCCTCAGACTGGCTCCCTGCCTTTCCACTGCTCTGCTCCTTGTCACAGGGCTGATCCTGCAAACCCCATCGCCCAGACTTCCTCGCCAACTCTTTTCCAGGTAGGTTCAGCCAATGGAAAGCATTGGCCGGAGGTTGGAGGGCAGGGGGATGGGAGAAGCCAACGTATTTTTCCCTCGCCCTCTGCTCTCTGTTCGGGCAGCTGCAGCAGGACTGGTGGCCGCTTTGCTCTGAGTCTCTGCCCCACCAGGAAGCCACTCCCTCTGTGCTTCCAGCTCCTGCCTGGCAGCTGTGGCAACACCACTTCCTTCTTTGCCCCCCAGCCCAGCAGTGGGGTGGGTGTGGTTTCCTCTGCTGTGACTCTCTGGGATGTCTCACCATCCCATTTGGCCTTTTAGCTTTTTCATCACCATATGAAATTTGTCGTATTGAACTGCCTGTCACGGGCTGTTTTTCTGAGTGGACATTCAGTAATACGGACGTGTTGGATTTGAGGTGCCTTATGAGACATTTAAATAGAGACGTTTAACAGGAAGTCATATATAGATTGAAAGGTGCAGAGAGTGGTCTTAGATGGAGACAGACTTAGCTGGTAATGGAAACTAGGGGAGAGGATGAGGTCCTTCAGGGAGATGGCATAGAGGATGAAGAGCAGAGAGCCTAATACAGAGCCCTGAGAAATACCCCAAGGAAGATCAGCTCAGCAAGAGACTGGGAGGGTGCTGAGAGACAGAAAACTGTCAGGAGGGTTGGGTGGCGCAGAAACCAAGGGAGGAGATTTTCAAGACAGAGACATTTGTTTATAAGATGTAACTTACAAGATATAAGATATAACATATCTTATATAAGTTATATCTTATAACAAGTTATAAGATATAACTCGGCTTGGCGGTCACATAGATAAGGATTGAGAAGTAGTCCCCTGGACTTGTCAATGGAGAAATCATCGGGGGCTTCAAGGAGATCAGTTTCATGAGAGTAGTGGGGCAGAAACCAGATCGCAGTGTAGATGGAAGGGGAGCAATGGGGGGGCAAGTCAAGAAATTGATGGCAAAGGGAAAGAAGGGAGGGGTGGATAGAAGGACAGGAGAATAGAATGGAGGAGGGCATTTCCTTGTGGCTCTTTAACTCTGGCTGGGAGGAGCCAACAGAGAAGGAGAGTGTGAAGATGTAGGAAGAGAGGATGGCATCCCGAGCCCAAGGAGGACTGGCCGCTGTCTTCAGCTCCCACCAGCTGGACGTTCCCTTTCTCTAGCTTTACACGTAGGCTGTGGAAGTTGCCCCTTGCCTCCTTGGATCAGCTGCCCTTGATTCGTTCATCATTTTCTTATTTCTCAGCACATCTGGGTCATACATTATGTGAAGACAAACAAATCACTACTGATGGTTAAATTTCTTGAAAAATCCCCCAGGCAGGTACCATTTTGGAGAACTACATATTGTTTCTCAAAAAGCCGAAGTAGGGGCTCCCCTGGTGGCGCAGTGGTTGAGAGTCCGCCTGCCGATGCAGGGGACACGGGTTCGTGCCCCGGTCTGGGAAGATCCCACATGCCGCGGAGCGGCTGGGCCTGTGAGCCATGGCCGCTAAGCCTGCGCGTCCGGAGCCTGTGCTCCGTAGCAGGAGGGGCCACAACAGTGAGAGGCCCGCGTACCACAAAAAAAAAAAAAAAAAAAGCCGAATTAGCCCATTTTTCCTCTCTCATTGGGAGAGATTGCTGTTTCTTGGAGAATCCGATGAAGAGGGTGACTCGCACTTAGGAATAATGTTGCTTGAAAAGTGCAAAAGGTGAGGTGGTTTGGCTGTGAGGGGCCTCTGAGGCCTGAGAGATGACAGACTCACAGCTCCCATTTCCCTCTGACCCTGGGCTATGAGCTCATCAAATGAGATGGTAAATAAAGTCACTGACATGGTTTAAATGATAATTTTGTTCTCTTTTTCATTCAGAGCAAATTTAATGGAATTTGTATACAACATATGGATGAAATATACATACGATGGGGCTTGACTATATCCTCATAATTCCCCTTTCCTTTTCTATATCTGGCCCCTTTAGCTCTGCAGACTTAACCCCACACCATCAATCCACCCAGTCGGTCCACTGAGCATCTCTTCCTCCTTCGCATCTGGTCGTTGTCGTCACCTTGCTCTCCACTACCGCCTCCTGCAGTAGCTGTTAGGTCCAGGGAGGTTGGTTCACGGTGAGCAAGTAACTGTCAACTCCATGGACAGGTGGAAGTGACTTGGCAGCCGGAATGAGCCCACCCTGAGTTAATTATACCAGTGAGGATCAAGGAGAATGGGGATGCAGCTGGTCTGCAGAGCCCCGGCAGTTCTGAGACACATGCTCCTGGATCCACATGTTGCTCCATATCCAGCCTTGCCTTTCTTTGTTCTCTCTTGATTCCATCCAGGTTTCTGCTCTCCTTGTCCCTTTGGGGAGGGAGGTCAGTACCAGCCCAGGTGTAGTCCCCAAATGCTTCCTGCTTCCAGTCCCTGCGTAGGCTTGTATATCCACTTGCTTGGGTTGCTCTGGCATTCATGATAACAAGTTGAGTGGTTTCTGCCCTAGGCTATCTTTTCTGGCATCCTTCCTTGCTGAAATGTCAGAGGAGGCCATTGAGAGGGCGTGACCACCAGTTGACCTGAGAGCTGGACCCGGGCAATCAGACTCCTCACCCCCTCCCCTGACCTTGGAATGTGCATTCTGCCCACCATTCCCACAGTGGAAACCATTTTCAAGAACGCAGCCTTGAGAGAGTAATGTGTTATTGAGACCATGTGGACAATATATGTGACTCAACCCTGTTAAGGTCTCTGTGTAAACTCAAGATTCTGGGGGGTGGGTGCTGAGATCTATTCGTCTTTCAGCTGACCAAGGCAAACCTTGTAAGCAGGTTCCCTTGCTTGTTAAAACTGCCACTAACTAGTCTAGAGTGGGCTGCCTCTTTCTTCAGTCTCTCGTTGCCCTCTGTGTATAGGGGCCAGTTTTCACACCAGCAGATAATCTTAATCATTTGTTTTCTTCCAAGTATGTACAAATCAAATAATGCTTTTGTGATGAAAATTATACATTATACAGAAAACCAAACATATACTTTCTATTACATCTTTGATGTACTAGTTAGTGTTAAATTGACATGTTTTTTCACCCGTGTTCTTTGGACTGTTTTTTTCGTTCATGTCTGTTTTTCTTCAGACGACTTTCTAGTAGTTTATACAAATATGTGAATCTGGATAAACTAATATATTTTACTCTCAATTTCAGGTTGCATCCTTTGCTCTCCAACAATCACTGGAGTGCTGTTTTCAATATGTCCACCCAGGGATTCAAAATAACAAAAATGCTTTTGAAAAATAATGTCATAGGTTGACAGAGTGGTTTATAAATTATAGCATACGCTTATGCTCTTAATTCTTCCTCAAAACCCTGCTTATCATGGCTGGAATTGCTGCTACACCTGTGGGGTCAGCTGGGGGCTGGCTGTAGCCGGGCCAGGGGCCTGACTGGGCCACTTGCCTCTTATGCCCCAGCTAGTAACTGGGGCTTGTGCTCATGGGGGTAGCAGGGCTCCGAGAGGGAGAGTAGAAGCATCGTGGGGCCTAGCTCTGAGCTGGCACACCATCGTTTCTGCTGCCATCTATTGGCCATGGCAAGTCACCTAACTTCAAGGGTGGGGAAATCAACTCTCCCTCTTGATAGGATAAGTTGGAATGTCACATTGCAAAGAGTGAGGACACAAGGAGTCAACCTGGAGCCAATTTTTGCAATTTGGGATGACGCTTGGTGCCTTCCTCAAGGAGGTCGTCCAAAACCATTTTTCAAACATCCCAGGTTCCTATAAATCTCCACCTCTGGTTTGGCGGCCCCTAAAAATTCCCTGTCAGTTTTGGTGAGGGGACACTTGGTGACAGTGTTGTCTTTTGAAATGAGTAGTTCTGTTATCGACATTACATTGCTCCCCATACATTATTTGTAAGGTTTCCCTGTTTGTATGTGCAAAATATTTCTGTGTATATTTTGAGAAATAAATTGTACAGGCCTCTTTTATTCTTTCACACACCCTAGAGATGTTATAGAGGCAGTAAAAGTGTCCAAATTTTTGAGAAATTAGAACAATCAAGAGTTACCTGTATGGAATGCTGTTAGCGATGGCAATTCCCGCTACAGTACCTTTCATCTGAGACACTTAGGGTGTGTTAACAGATTAAAAGAGTAAAAGACGCTGATGGAGAGAATTTTCATTATCTTGTGCTCTGAAAACGTGGATTTTCATTGGTTTGAATGGGCCTGAAAATGCATTTTTATTACTAGGGGCATAGAAGCCTCTAGCAGTATTCTTAATAAAGCAAGGTGAGTAAACAATCATCTGATGAGGGTAAATGTACCACACTCCATTTTAAGAAAAATACAATATAAAAGTCTTACCATGGAAGAAAATCTTTATATGATCTTTTTTGTTACATCTTTATTAGAGTATAATTGCTTTACAATGGTGTGTTAGTTTCTGCTTTATAACAAAGTGAATCAGTTATACATATACATATATTCCCATATCTTTTCCCTCTTGCGTCTCCCTCCCTCCCACCCTCCCTATCACACCCCTCTAGGTGGTCACAAAGCACGGAGCTGATCTCCCTGTGCTATGCAGCTGCTTCCTACTAGCTATCTACCTTACATTTAGTAGTGTATATATGTCCATGCCTCTCTCTCGCTTTGTCACAGCTTACCCTTCCCCTTCCCCATATCCTCAAGTCCATTCTCTATTAGGTCTGTGTCTTTATTCCTGTCTTGCCCATAGGTTCTTCATGACACATTTTTTTCTTAAATTCCATATATACATGTTAGCATACGGTATTTGTCTTTCTCTTTCTGACTTACTTCACTCTGTATGACAGATTCTAGGTGCATTCACCTCACTACAAATATCTCAATTTCGTTTCTTTTTATGGCTGAGTAATATTCCATTGTATATATGTGCCACATCTTTTTTATCCATTCATCCGATGATGGACACTTAGGTTGCTTCCATGTCCTGGCTATTGTAAATAGAGCTGCAATGAACATTTTGGTACATGATTCTTTTTGAATTATGGTTTTCTCAGGATATATGCCAAGTAGTGGGATTGCTGGGTCTGGGAAAACTGGACAGTTACATGTAAAAGTATGAAATTAGAACACTCCCTAACACCATACACAAAAATAAACTCAAAATGGATTAAAGACCTAAATGTAAGGCCAGACACTATCAAACTCTTAGAGGAAAACATAGGCAGAACACTCTATGATATAAATCACAGCAAGATCCTTTTTGACCCACCTCCTAGAGAAATGGAAATAAGAATAAACAAATGGGACCTAATGAAACTTCAAAGCTTTTGCACAGCAAAGGAAACCATAAACAAGGCCAAAAGACAATCCTCAGAATGGGAGAAAATATTTGCAAATGAAGCATCTGTGGCCTTTTTTAGAACCTAAGCTTCTAGGGCACAGAGAACTTCATCTTGACGTAGGACTGAGCAAATGCATGGAGAGGTTCTCAAAAATAGGCATTAAATTCTAAGTCCAGAAGGGGCCTTGAGATGCCCTCTCTCTACTCCTTGGTAGAACTGTTTTAGCCAGCCCAAGAAAAGATTTTTTTCTTTAAATCTCAAAACTCAGAGATTCCACACTAAGAACTTACTTCTCATATTGCCTTGTGGTCTGCTGTGGGCATCTGTCAAATGGTGTAAACTCTGCGTGGGAACCCTCCAGGCCCACGGTTTGGGCTGCTGTGGTGCCGTGCTGTGCTCAGGGGCCTTCTTCTTTGGAGGTCTGGGCTCCAGTGAGCCTTGGTCATGTTCTTTTATGGAACCTTGGGTGCTTGACCACTCTGACCCTCAGTCTCATTTGCAGGTTCTGGGGAGGATTAAATGAGCTCATGTGATGTCCAAGTGACTGAGACAGAGTAGGCTCGGGATGAATCTTTGCTTCATTTTAATTAGCTACGGAGAAGAGGATGACCCTAGGGATGAGCTACTTGGACTCCAGCTTGGTGCCTCTCCAACTTTAATATGGGTATGCCTCTCCTGTGGATCTTGTTAAATGCAGGCTGGTATTCAGTAGTTCTGGGTGGGGCCTGGATTCTGTGCTTGTAACAAGCTCCTAGGTGACGGTGACGCTGAGAGCAAGGGTCCAGCTCCTGCCTTTCCCCCTTCTTTCTGGAAGAGCAGGACGTTGGCTCTCCAGTGGGAGAAAACATCCGCAACATGACTACTAGTAACCAGCTTCCCTCACAGGCAAGGGACCTGTACCACTGCTCCCAACCATTTTGTCTGAGGCGCAGCAAGCCAAAACCTCCAAAGAGGAGGTTTATTCACAAGGCAGCCAAGCGAGGAAGTGACGTGAGAATAGGTCTCAAATCCGCCTCCCCAAAGGGGGTTGGGGTACCTATGGGATAAAGAATAAAGAAGCAGCGCAGTATGAGGCATGGGGAGCATGAGGAAAGGTGATTGGAAAAAGGTGTGCTCATCATTATTCTGAGCTGGCGTAACTAGGCTACAGGGCTCAGCACATTCTCAGGCTGGAGTTTTCGGCCCTCTGATGGCAGAAGGTGGTTCTCTCCAGTCTTAACCAGCTCAGCCTAACTAGACACAGCTGATTCCAAGTTCCTGGACAATACCGGGGCAAACATCTTATTGCTTATGCTACATGTTACTTGGAGGACGTGCAAGTGTTCAAGCTACCTTGATGAGTGAAGACAGGATTTGACTAATCATTACACATGGTTTCACCTCCAGGCCAACAGAAGAGACCTGTAGGCTGAGTCTGGCTCCTGGCACCTGGAATTGGAGGCAGATGGTTTAAAAACGGGCTCTTCCACCCTCTGTGTGATCTTGGGTAGATAGACTATTGAATCTTCCTGTGTCTATTTCTCCACCAGCAGCATGGGGACACTCAGAGTCCCTCTCTTGGGGGCTGTTATGGGGGTTCAGTGAGATATAGATGCATGCACAGGCACATGGGAGACACCCAGTGTATGTTACCTTCGTGCTTATGTTTATTAGGAGACCAGTATTGTTAGAAGATTTCTGGTTTGGACAACAAATTAGATAGGTGGTCATTACCCCTGTGTGTCACTGAAAGGGGGACATCTGTAGTGTTAAGTTTAAGTGGATTTTTCTCTTGCTCACCATTGGTAGGTTAAAAATCAACCATAGTTTAGTTTGCTTCATGTTTATGTCAGTATAGCCTTTTGTCCTCTGGAGTTCAATTTCCTTCTCTTCCTCTCCCTCCTCCCTTCCAACAGTGCCTAATACATAGTAAGTACAATATGCCTCAAGGTGTTTCTAAGCTCTCAGTCACACAATCAATAGAAGCCTCTCCAATATAGACTAGCTGCTCTCTACACTGAATCCCCTATTACCTTCCTTCTTGGTTTATTGCCTCATTTTGCTCGATTATTTCTATAAATAGCTTAAGATGTAGCACAGGAGGTAAATTTTTCAAATTTCTTTCTGTACAAAATATCTTATTCAGCCTCTGCTTATGACTGATAGTTTCGCTGGATACAAAACCCTAGGGTGAAAATTATGTGCTGGAAAAACGTTGGAGGTATCTTTCTAATGCCTTCCAAGCATCCATGGTGCTGATGACAACTATGATAAAGTCAGATTTTAACTTTTTTTTTTTTAGGTGAACAGTATTTTTCTCTCTGGAATGGATGTATCCTCTCAGTATTTTATTCTATTTTATTTTATCTTTTCAGTATTTTAAAACTTCACAATGAAGGGTGCCTAGGTATGAGCCTGTTTTTGTTCATCTTGCTCAAAACTTGAGTAACTATTTTAAATCTGAGGCCTGATGTCCACTTTCAGCTGTGGGGAATTTTCTTGCCCTTTGACAGCTTCCCTCCATTTTTTGTCTGCGTCTGGAGTTTCTAATAGTAACATGTTGGATCTCCCAGATGCAGCCTCTCTAACATATTTCTATCACATTTTCCATTGTGTCTTTCTTTTTTATATACTGAGAAATTTTTAAATTCCTACTGAATTTATTTCAGCAACCATATTTTCATTTCCAGGAGACCTCTCTTGCTTTCTGACCATTCTCTTTTTAATTAACACCCTAGTCTTATTTTATAGTTGCTAGCTCTTTTGAAACCTCTCTCAGGATACTAATTAGGGTTTTTTTCTTAAATTATTTTGTACCCTAAATTGTCTCTAGTCCTACTAGGATATGTTTTCACTCTTTTTCCCCCTCTCTCATGTTGTAAGCTTTTACTCAAGTATCAGGCAAATGACAGTTATTTTCTATTTAAGAATGAGCGCAGAAAGCTCCCTGAAGTCAACGATTGATTGGTTTCTTATGCAGGAAGAAGCGGGGAGTAACTGTAATAGGATCCCCCCGCCAACACTCTTTTCTAGGGTGTAAAAACTCACATTAACTGCCCTAGTTCTCCCCAGTTTCATTGTTTTCAAAATGAAATCATCTCATTTCAGGAGCGTGAGGGCGCGGCTGGGAGTCCACTCCTCTAAACACAACCCTTCAATGAGCTCCCCTATTTCAGTCACACTTTTAACTAACTCCACCCTCTCTCCTACATGCATATCTGAGCATGGGAATATTTCTGCAGGTGGAGTCAGAATCCTCCTCAGTTGCAGGTGGTCCCTGTGCATAATTCTAGGTGATGCTTTTCCTCTGTTCTACTGCTTCAGTTTCACTCTCTTCCACTTGTCTCCGTCTTTCAAAACTATGTTGAAATCTCTTGATTGTTGTGGGCTTATATACTTAAACACTTTGATACCATCATTGTAGTGTATTGTCAAAACAGAGAAGAGCTGCAAGGGTTCTCAGTGCATTCTGAATCTGCTATTCTGTGGTCCCAGTGTTTAAACTTCTTGGTCTTCCCCAGTGTCTATCACTGGTTTTAGAAATACAATCTCCTGGTCTCCTTGTGAAGGAAATGAATACAACACATCTAAAGTGACAAGGAATGGGGGTTAGATGCTCTGGGGTCTTGTCGTACTCTGCTACTTACCAATAAACCACTTACGTACTACAAATTGGAGATGCTCATTTACAAAACGAAAGGGGGTAACTCGAACTATAGATTTCTCCTACTCTAACATTTCATAATTTTCTAAGTTCTTTTCTTAAAATTTCTCTATATTATCATTAATTTTAATTAAAAAAATAAAAATTTCTCTTTTGAAAATCAAATAGTAATTTCCATAATCCTACAATAATGGGGTAATTAGTTCTGAAACCTGTCACGTTTCATGCTTCATACGAAAAGAAAATCATATTGAATAATTTTAAAATATTAAACATGGACTTTGTAGCACAAAGACAAGGTCCCCCCAAATGGTGTTCCCTTATTTACTAGAAATGTTCAGCTCTGCTTTAAAGTTGAAATAAAATAAATATATTATTTTTGAGGTGTAAAAATTTCTTATGAAAATCAATTTTTCTTTTCTGTCCATACAAACAAAAGTATGGAATGACATTAGAGGTCAGGTTTATTTGGTAATGTAATGTAGCTTCTTGATATTTTTTATTTTCGGAAAGGAGAATATCAATATCAAAACTTTTTTCAACTTTTATTTAAAATGAGGCCCTATTTTCCTCTTATAAAAAGAGAGTTCAACTAGAACTGTCAATTTTCTCATCTGTAAAACAAGAGCACTGAATCAGCTGACTATATTCATTCAGAACTCAATTTCTTTACCTTATGATCACTAAGGTTCTCCCTAAATCTAATATACTAAGGTTCTAAGGAGAGGAAAATATATTATTACCGACATGTTTTGATTTTTATTTCTTAGAGTTCAAATGTCCACCATTCACCTTGGTCTAAGCTTAAGGAACCATTCAACGGGATACAATGCAGATGGAAGGAGAAAACAGACCCTCACACAAGCTGTGCAGGTTTTCAATCAGGCTTCCATTTGAAAAATAATCTTCTCTATAGCTTTAAAGTGATACCTTTGTGCCGGCAATGCTTCTTGTTTCAAACTGATTTTCTCTGGCTCTTCCTGAACACTTTCTGAGGAATCATCGACCTCTTTGATTTCTGAGGAGGAAGGACTCTCTACTGTCACAGTCACAGGAAATTCAGGTGGACCTGAGTGTCTCAAGAAGAAGATAGGAAACCACAGAGTTGTTACACTAAAGTGCAAAGAAAGAAGACAAGATTGTACAAAAGATAACACAAGCCAGATACCAAATATCCAAATATTAGAGGACGTTTAACAAAAGTGATCTGAGGTATCATTATTTATAAATGTCTCTCACTGCTCCTTAGTCTAAAACAGGCAATGACTAAGTAAAATTACAGCAACTTATTTATGCTATGGTCTACTGTACAGACCTCTGTTGTACATGGTTAGGATTAGTAATGGGAATTGCCCATATTATTTTATGAAGTTTCTTTCACAGAAGCCAAGTGAAGATCCAAGGTAAACATTTTTTCTCAGATCAACTTTATACTGCAAATGAAAAATTTACTTTTCACCATCAGACAAAAACAGTCTGGAAGAAAATGTAGTTTTTCGGAGGAAAATACATCAGTAAAGGGACTGATGAATAAGCAGAAAGTCAACATATCTAAGCTGTGAATAATAGACGTTAGAATTTTTAAAAATAAATAACATACACATACACAACTAAAACTGACCCATCAAAAATTTCATCTTCTCATCACCCTTAGGCCAAAACTAGGGTAACAGTAATACAATTCTCCCGTCAAGCTTCACTGCCACTGCAATGTTGTTCCATAGGACATTTCCAGACATTTAAAACCTGGCCTGGCCACAACCCCATAAAAGTCTACAGATCATAAAGAAGTGCGCTGGGATTATATAACCACGCAGAAGACAAGTCACTAGGACATCATTTTGACAACAAACAGCAAACCCTGCAGCAAGGGAAATTCTAGCAGGAGAACGAGGCGCACACCCCTCCCTCTGGGCATGCAAGGGCAGGACTGACACCCAAGATGCTCTTCTCTGAATCTCAGCAGTGGTGCCTTTCACAGAGCAACTATGCAGTCTCCCAAAACCATTGCGGGGCTTCCCTGGTGGCGCAGTGGTTGGGAATCCGCCTGCTAGTGCAGGGGACATGGATTCGTGCCCTGGTCCGGGGGGATCCCACATGCCGCGGAGTTGCTGGGCCCGTGCGCCACAGCTGCTGAGCCTGAGCTCTAGGGCTTTTGGGCCACAGCTACTGAAGCCCGCGTGCCTGGAGCCCATGTTCCGCGGCAGGAGGCCACGGCAGTGAGAAGCCTGCACACAGCAACGAAGACCCAACGCAGCCATAAATAAATTAATTAATTTTTTAAAAAGTCAAATTAATATGGGATTTGTTACTCTTCTAAATAATAAAGAACACTGACAAGAAATATCACAGTGCTGATTGCTATTATCATCTTTTCACTTTCCATTATAGTTGTTTATGTTATTTCCATGGGATTTCACTGAAGTTATCAAGGTTTTTTAATAGTCAAATTAAAAAACAAAATCCCTTGAAATGCCAATACAAAGAAAAATGAGTCAGAACATGAAAAATGTTTTAGACAAGTTGACAACATACATTCTTTGCTCATTTCTCTTTTTGAGACAAGTTCCATCTTATTCACAGCCACATGTACAAACACTGAATAAAATACAACTCCATCACTCTATGGTGATCAAAAAGAAAAGACAAGCTGGTTCCAGAAAATTCCTCTATTTATTCCTAGTATCTTGTTGCATCTGGCAAAAAAAGCATTTTGAAATATTCTCTAAATTTTGTATTTTATTTTATAATAATTTGCTTGTTTATCTCAATCTAAATATTAAAAATGCATGAGTAACATTTGGCTTTTGACTATCCCTATCTATTTCCTTTGCCTCCTATGCTGATCTTTTAGGATATACTGCACATACCACTCTCATACTCCCCAGAATCTACAGCCTCATACACATGCAAAATAGCTTGTGGGGATGTGTTAACATACACTTGGTTGAGGCAGGAAGGCTGTAGAATACATAGTTTTTACACCTCAACATTTTAAGTGTTTTTGGAAAGTAACCCTAGTTTGAGTGCAAGTTCCATCGATTTATCAAATGCATTTCAGGTATACCTAGGTATGTCCAGTAAAATGGTAAGGCTATATTACTGGGACTACTTACAAGAGCAAGTGAAAAGAAATCAGTGAAAGAATGTATTAAAACCAAGAGTCACATATAATAGGTCAATCAAATAGAATGGGGATCCCAGAAACATATCGACACATATAAGGACAACTGACTTTTCAACAGAGGTGCAAAGCCAATTTAGAGGAGAAAGGATAGTCTTCTTGACAAATGGTGCTGGAAGCATGTAGTACACGGATATTGTGCCTAGATAGCCATATGCAAACGTATGAACTTTGATCCCTACTTCACACCATATAAAGAATTAACTAAATATAGATCAAAACATAAATCTCTAAAACTTGGACAAAATTTTTTGACCTTGGCTTAAGCAAAGATTTCCTAGAGATGACATCAAAAACAAGATCCATAAAAGAAAAAAAGTGATAAATTGGGTTTCATCATTGGAAGCCATTATTAATAAAAGAAAAGCCACAGGTTGGAAGAAAATATTTACAAGTTATATACCTGAAAAGACTTGTGTCTATAACACATGTAGAACTCTCAAAACTCAGTAATTAGAAAATTTAAAAAAATTAACAACATGGGTAAAAATATTTAAAAAGAGATCCTGCCAAGGAGGTGTATGGATGCAAATAAGCACATGAAGTTCCTCAATGTAATCCATTATTAGGTAAATGATAATTAAAGCCGCAGGAGATACCACTACACAACTATTGAATGGCTAAAATTAGAAAAGTCCAACCACACCAAGTATTGGTGAGGCAGTGTAGGAACTGGAAGTCTTTTACACTGCTAGTGGGAAGGAAAATGGTACAGTCACTTCAGAAAACAGTTTGGCTGTTTCTTTATAAGTTGAACATACACCAACCGTATGATCCAGCCTTTCTGCACCTAGATATTTATGCAAGAAGAATGAAAGCATATGTTCATACAAAGACTTGTACATGGATCATCATAGCATGTTTATTTTTAATAGAATTGTAACAACCTCGAGCACCCATCAACAGGCGAATGAATAAACATACTGTGGTATACTCATACAGTGAAACACTACTAAGCAAAACGAAGTAATAAACTATTGATACCCACAGAAATATGAATTACTCTCAAAATAATTACGTTGAGTGAAAGAAGCCAGACAAAAGAGTCCTCACTGTGTGAATTCATTTATATAAATTTCTAGAAAGATGCAAACACATCTATAACTATAGAAAGCATATCAGTGGTCACCTGGGTATGTGGAGGGGTTGAATGTGAGGGGAAAAGAAGGGGCTTTATGAATGAGGCATAAAAACACTTGCAAGTGATGGATATGTTCCTTTTCTTGATTGTGTTGGCAGTTCTATGGGTATATGCATATTTCAGAACTTAAATTGTGTTCTTTAAGTATGTGCAGTTTACTGTGTGTCAGTTATATTTTAAGAGAGACGTTATTAAAAGGCTAAGAACAGATGTTTGTCTCAACAAATAAATGTAGCAAAGAACAGAAAAGTCAAGTACAGTATGATATCTGTCCGTTGAATTTTATTTCCCTCAAAAAATATATCCCAGTTCTTAAAAGAGATGGGATTCAATAAAAGGTAAAAAAACCCAGCAAAGCCATCAGCAGGGTGAGCTCCAGCCAATTTTCAATTGTGAGACACTAGGTAGACGGTGCAGACATGCTAGGATGTTTGTTCTTCCTGCCCAATATTTTAGAGAGGATATTAAACACCCCCATTAAATGCCTGCAAGTGATGGCCAGAGAGGAGTTTGGAGAATGATGGCTGTGATCTTTAATATGGTTGTGCCTTTGTAAAGAGTCTCACTCAGAATTTCCAGGGTAATTTTGGAGTCAACTTTTTTTTGTTTTTTGGATGATATATATGTCTAACTCACCTCAAGAATATATCCACGTACACTTAAAGTTAGGCACCAACTGGTGCAAATTTCTGTGGTAATTTCCTGACCTAACCTTTTAGTTTCTTTTTGTTCCTTGATTGTAGTTAAGCTTCATCTTGTCTCAGGGCCGTTGTATTTGCTGTTCCCATGTTTTGGAAATATTATTTCCAGAAAATTTTTCCATAAGTGATTCCTTTCTATTCTTTGGCATTCATCTCTTAAAGATATTTTTTCCTTGATTGTCCTGCTAGCCTAACTTAGTCCCAATTTATCAGATTACCTTACTTCTTTCACAGAAAAATAATAAAAACAAATATTATCTTTGGTGTCTCTTTGTATTTAGATGAACTTCTTCCAGAAGAACTGAAGCCCCACAGTGACAGCGGTTGTTACCTTTCTTATCCCTTATTCTGTGTCTTAGAACTGTGTCTGGCATGTAGTAATCACTCAAGGTCTGTTGATTGTGTAAAGAATATATGAGTAGATGAACAGATTTGGAGTTATTTGAGGTCGCTCTTAATGATGGCTGGTGTTGGTGATTAAATTAAAATTGTAGGTTTTAGAGTTGGAAGTGATGTTGCTGAGCCTCACAGCTACGGCAAAACTCTGCTTACTGTAGCATCCCTGACAGAAGATCAAGTCTGAGCTTGAATAACTGTATATGAAAGACCCTAACCAGGGCACCCTCCTAGCTTTCTTCCAGCAGATCACAACCTTCCATGGGAGTTTGCTCCCTATTATTCAGCTGTAATTAGGAGAAAATGGTTTGATTTACCCAGAATCATCTTCTCTCAGTCTCCTTGTTTTAGTTCCTAGAGAATAGACAGGACAAAGTTTCCTCTAAATTACATCCTTTGGGTTTGCATTCCTTCTTGTAACAAAATAAGCACCATGCTATGGCAAAATTCCCCTTGACTGTCTGCCACTTGTTGCTACATTCCTTGTTAGTGTTTAGAAATAATTTGTCTTAATGTTCCACATTATAATTGATGGAATACAGAAATAAAAGAGATCTCGGGGTTATGTCAGAAGCAATCAGACAGATATTTTAACTTACCCTTTTAATGTATTTCATGCTAACACTGTGAGGAATTGAGCAGTATAGTCACCACGTTATTGCCATTGCTGAAAAAATGTATTCATGGTGAAATTTATGTTAACTTTGAAAGCTTTAGCTCATGGAGGAATTGTAAGCTACATCTTAGAGCTCTGAGCATTTCTCAAAAAGTTGTGATACCAAACACCTCTGCCTTTTCTTGTATTTCTGTTATGTTCAACTACTTCACAAAAAGCATTCGTCATATTCCTGAAATAATGATGGGCTTAGTTGAGATTCTTTTGGGTCCTAAGTGACCAACATGTGTGCATAATAGTGTCGAGTTACACAGAGCCTCGATGTTTGGCTACAGACTGAAAGCCTCATGGAGTCGTTTTTTCACATCTGTTCACAAGTGTGTATGAATGGGAGACAACCAAAGTTCTCGTTTGCTCGAACAAGGGGAGCCACACTCCTTTTACTTTTGCTGTGACAAACAAGTAAAGACGTGTAAAATATCTGAAAAGAGCCTCTTAGGGTTTGGTAGAACAAGCCTCTTAGGGGTTGGTAGAACGCTTAAGTGGGATGTAGAGAATATACAAGAAAAAGAAAAGCAAGTGAGTACTGCTGGCAAACATTTTCAAGGACAGCTAACAAAATAATAGTAGTAGTAACAACAAGAGTAAGATTGATTTTAAAAGACTGAAGAGTGGCATGGATTCCTAACCACTCTACATGTATTAACTCCAGGCCACAGCTCTGTAAAATGGGTGAGGTTATTAACCCCTTGTTTTTCAAAGAGGAAATGAAACACAAAGAAGTAACACTCCTGAAGTCCCACCACTAATAAGTGGTGGAGCTGGGGAAAAAAGATACAGGCAAATTAATTTTAGAGTTAGTGCTCTTAACCAGTAGGTTATGTACCACAGGTAATATTTGCACATTTTGAAATCACTTTACAAATACTATTTTTACCCCTAAAGTACACAGGGAATACCCAGGGAAATTGGCATTATAATTATTTTTATATCTTTGCAATAATCTGTTAACTTTTGGCAGTTCAGTATCCTTCCCCAACTTCTTAAAAATTCAGCCGACAATCCAAAAAATAAGGGCTAGTGAAAATAAATGTCTTGTAAATCCAGTTCAAGAGAGCCACTAAAAACTAAGGCCCCCAAGGATGTAAAAGAGAAAGCAAGGGCTTCCCTGGTGTCGCGGTCATTGGGGGTCCACCTGCCAATGCAGGGGACGCGGGTTCGTGCCCCGGTCCGGGAGGATCCCACGTGCCGCGGAGCGGCTGGGCCGTGAGCCATGGCCGCTGGGCCTGCACGTCTGGAGCCTGTGCTCCGCAATGGGAGAGGCCGCAGCGGTGGGAGGCCCGCGTACCGCAAAAAAAAAAAAAAAAAGAGAGAAAGCAAAAGAAGAGACAAGAAGCCCAAACCCTATGATTAAGCTCCACGTTGTTAGGTAAAGGGACATTTAATTAATGCTTCTTTAATACCTTGTGCACAGAGGCATGGCTCTACAGAAGCCAAGGAGTCTCCCTTTCATCACTGATTCATGGTATGCTTCTGGCAGGGTCACTTCCTTCTTTGAGCTTCAAAGCTTTTCATCAGTACAGTGAGGGAATTGGAACAAGGTTAGCTCTCACTACCCAGCTCTCATGTTCTCTGTGAGTCTAGGTTAATGCCGAATGTCTTTAACATGACAGATTATTTTTTTCTTAACCATTTCTCTTCTCCTGATTTTTACGAAATTTCTAATTCATAGTAGAATAGTAGAAAAGAAAAAATACCACACTGAAAAGTAACTGATACACTAACTTTCCATTCTCATTTCACTGCCAATTCAGCCAAAAGCCTTCTGTAGAATTCTGATGCAGACCATGAACACACACTGTAAGTGTTCCAAAGTCTTTTCCATATTTCGTAGTCCTGTGATTTCCATTGGCAGAACTATCTTGGACTGTCATCTGAAAAATCTATCAAAAAGAAATTAGTAATAGGAACTCATATCAAAGGTATTGGAGAAAGAAATCCTTGAACTTATCTTACTGTGTGAACCTTCACCCATGTACAAAATCAACAAGAAAGGTTAAACTTTAAAGGCAACATATTCCCATGAATAGAAGGGAGAACATAACACAAATAATATACAATGCTAATATTATGTACATACACATATATACAAGTGGTCTTGAAATATATTCCCAGATATTAATTGGATTAAAGTTTGGGGCAATAAAGCATTTTTTCTCATAGAGAACATTATTCTTTAAGGCACATATAGAGACACATATCTGCCCTGCTGGCCTCTCACAGTTTTAGTTGATTCCAGTCATGTCCCCAGTTCATTTCCCCATATATTTATTCTTGGATTAATGATTTTTTTTTTTTTTTTTTTTGCGGTACGCGGGCCTCTCACTGTTGCGGCCTCTCCCGTTGCGGAGCACAGGCTCCGGACGCACAGGCCCAGCGGCCATGGCTCACGGGCCCACCCACTCCGCGGCATGTGGGATCTTCCCGGACCGGGGCACGAACCCGTGTCCCCTGCATCGGCAGGCGGACTCTCAACCACTGAGCCACCAGGGAAGCCCGGATTAATGATTTTTGAACAGGTGTTCATCTCTTTAGAAATACCTGTGCCATGACCGCAGAGCACTCAGATTTCATTTTGGCATTTGGTGCCATATCATGGGGAAAGTGACGAGTTGCATGACAGGAGAGGTATAAGGTGAACCTTAGAGTAAGTAAGACTTTATGCATAGTTCTTAATCCCAAAAGGAAAAGTGAAGGATAGCAGCGAAAGTCATTGGAATAAAGGACCTCTCAGATGAATCAGCATTAGGATAATTCATTGGTTACTGACTGTCCAGTCGGTTTAGGTTATAAAGTATTCCTGAGTGACTGCATCACTTTATGAAAGTATCTACCTAACTATAGCTTTCTTTTGCTGAAATTAGTTTATATGGCAATAATATGCATAGAGAATGGCAATTGTGAAATCCTGTCTTCCGCAAATTGAAGACACTCGTTAAGGTACAAGTTTCCCCAAGACTGCAAATGATTTATCCATAATATACTAACTAAGACTGTGTCTTACCGTTCTTGTTTGTTAAAGGAGATAACAAGGCTAACTTTGAGTAGAGTAATAGCAGGATACTTAGAAAATACTTTCAGGTTAAGTTTTGTAAACAAAGTTCAGTGTTTACCCACCAAAAGCAAATCAGCTCATTTAGTGTTGCAGGAAATGCCTTCATACTTTTTCATTGCCACTAAAGGAATTTAAAACACCTGTTGGATACATTCCCTCCTAGAATGCCATTTGTACACTTATTCCTAATAGGACCTGTTATTTTAAATGCAAACTCATAAGGCTCAGAATTGATACTCAGTATTTTTAGTGATCACATGGTTTAGGGTTCTCAGATTTGGGCTCAGACTTGCATTTCAAGCATTGCAATCTGGCCTTGTTAAATGATTTCCTTGCAACCAGGAAAAATTGTTTATCTGAATCTAAAGTCCAATTAAAGAAATGTGATAGTGGTGATAGTGGTTGATGAAGCAGACTAGCATAGCAGCTAGGGCAATTATAGACAAGTTACATTTAACCTCTCTGTGCCTCAGTGTCTTCGTCTGAAACTGAGTTTCTTCATCAATGGTGATAAATACTGGTACCAATCTGACAGAGTTATTTTAAGAAATGAAGGAGTTCACAAATTTCCTAAAGGCTAATGTTTGGCTTGTTGTTACTAAATGCTGGTAATTATTAGTAAAACAATATCCCTCTATTATTTATTATATCAAAATAATAATGATAAGGGCCTGTTATTTTAGTAGTTCTATTGTTTGGTCACATAGTTTAGACTAACTCATATTGTTTAAATGTGAAACCAAGAAGAAAAACAGTTTTGTTTTGTTTTTTTAACCTGGTCAAGGAACCCAAATCACCTAATTCAGAAATGTTTCTAACTTGGCATCTGCTTTTAATCTGTCACAGCCAGAGAAAGTTTATTATCTCAGAAAGTGACAGCCTTGTATTTGTGTAGCATAAAAAGAAGATACATGCTAGATAAGATATATACCCCTTATAATAGTCATGCCACATATAGTGCAAAACTATTCCTGCTGGGTTCAAACATTGTGATCCAGAGCCTGCCATTGCCTATTATCAGGAGCAGGAAAGCATTAAGAATCGTATGTGTTTGCCCTTAAGTTGGTCTGCAACACAGATACTGTCAATCAGCGTCTGATAGTACCCTCCCCGTGGACAACCTTCTGTGCTCTTCTAAGCATGCTCAGATGGAGTCGACCATCAGTGCGGTGGGAGTTCACTTCGCTTCAAGTGTGTCCAAGTTGAAGGGTGAAATTAACAAATACTAACCAAATTTGTGGCTGTCCAAACTAGGAAAATAGTTAAAGAATCAGGACATGAAGAATCAGGCAGGGCTTCCCTGGTGGCACAGTGGTTGAGAGTCTGCCTGCCGATGCAGGGGACACGGGTTCGTGCCCTGGTCCGGGAGGATCCCACGTGCTGCGGAGCGGCTGGGCCCGTGAGCCATGGCCCGTGAGCCATGGCCGCTGGGCCTGCGCATCCGGAGCCTGTGCTCCGCAACGGGAGAGGTCACAACAGTGAGAGGCCCGCGTACCACAGAAAAAAAAAAAAAGAATCAGGCAAATACTCATTTGGCGTCAACCCAATAAAAAAGCTTCTTGGTGAGAAAAAAGTTGCCAAAGATGAAAGCCCAGAATAGTGCTACTTCAGCCTAACCACAGTGTCAAAGCAAATAACACACATACACACAAACACAAAAGGAAGCTCTCTTCACACTAATGTCCCAAAGTCCTTTATGGGTCTTCAAATTGAGCAGATTAGGTAGGTTGATGGTTGTCATTTATGGACTGGGTCCACCTAACAAGACTCATTACTAACAGAATATCTCTGTTTTGTCATTTAATAGACATCCCAAACTTAACATACCTTGCAATCAAATACACACATAGTCACTCATGCTTTTCCTGTAGACTTTCCAAAACAGAAAAGGGCAGCTCCATTCTTCCTGGTGCTCAGTTACAAAACGTGATTCATCTTTGACTTTTTTCTTTCTCTCTCTTTTCACATCCAATACAGAAGCAAAATGTGTCAGCCCTATCTTTGAGATAGAACCAGAATTTGACAGTTTCTCGATTTTTCCACTATTACCACTCAGGATTAAGATTTCGTTGTCTATCATCTTAATTATTATCCCTCTGAACTGTATCCTTAACACAGTGGTCGGAGAACCCTTTGAGAATCTAAGTCAGAAGAATTATGTGACTTCAGTGTCTTCCCCTTCATCATAGTTGAAGCTGAAGTTCTTAAAATGCTGGAAAGTTGCTACATGATTACCCTCCACATTATATATTTGATCTCATCTCTTCCACCTCTACTCCTTGCTCACTCTTTTCCAAACACCTTATACTCTTTAGTCCTTGATGTTCAACAAGTATAGTAGGCAGACATTTTCACTGGCTGTTCCCTTTACCTGAATTGCTGTTCTCTTTACTATCTACAGTACTCATCCACTCACTTTTTTAGGTCTTTTCTCAAATATCACCGTCTCCATTATGAGGCCTTGCTTGGATTCCCTGTAATAACCTGCAGCCCCACTAATACACCCTACCTCCTTAGAAGCCTCCCTTCTGCCGTAGAATCTGTTGAATGAATGAATGGAGTGAGCTATGTCTAGTTTCCAAAAAAATAAACATCAACCATAAACACTTGTTGAGAGACGGGTTCAGGGTATAAAGAATAAAAGAAGTGTAAATTCAGGCCTTACCATTCACCATCCATTCCCTCAGGGTTCTGCTATGGTGTATCTTTGAATAAAAAGCACAATTTGATAAGACTAATTAATAGCTTAAATTCTTTAGAATCCCAAACCTTTTATAGTAGAAATGTGATAAAAATTGTGTCAGAGATTCTCCACAAAATGTTAGCAAATTGAAGCCAAAAAAGTATAAAAACAATTATATATCATGACCAAACGGGATTTGTGTCAGGTATGTAAGGCTGGTTCAACATTTGAAAATTAATTAATATAATCCATCCAAGACAAAAAAGGAAAAAAAAACATATAAATTCATGCGGAAGAAGCATTTGACAAAATCCAGCGTGCACTCATGAGAAAAACTCTCAGTAAACTAGGAATAGAGAGAGACTTTCTTAACTTGATAAATACAATCTACAAAAAAAACAATAGCTAACATCAAACTTACTGGAGAGAAACTCAATGCTTTCCCATTAAGATTAAGCACAAGGCAAGGATGTCCTCCTTTATTATAACTTTTCAATATTGTGCTGCAAGTCCTTGCTAATGCATTAAGGCAAGAAAAGGAAATAAAAGGTGTACAGATTGAGAAGGAAGACATAAAGCTGTCTTTGTTCACAGGTGACATGATCATCTATGTAGAAAATCTTAAGGAGTTGACCCAAAACTCCTGTAACTAATAAGTGATTATAGCAAGGTTGAAGGATCCAAGGTTAATATACAAAAGGCAATTGCTTTCCTATATACCAATAATGAACAAGTGTAATAGGTTAAAAAAAACCCAGACTATTTACAAAAGCACTGTCAAAAAGGTAATACTTCAGTGTAAATCTAATAAAATAAGTACAACCTCTATAGGAGGAAAACTACAAAACCATGATGAATGAAGTCAAGTCAAAGAATAACTAAATAAATGGAGAGATATTGCATGTTCATGAATAGGAAGACTCGGTATTATCAAAATGTCAGTTCTTTCTGACTTAATCTGTAGAAATTCAGTGCAATCTCAATCAAAATCCCAGCAAGTTATTTTATGGATATTGGCAAACTGATTCTAAAGTCCATATGAAGAGACAAGAGACCCAGAATAGCTGTCATCTCATTGAAGAAGGACAAAGTTGAAGGAATGACACTACCCAGCTTCAAGACTTATTATGAAGGTGCAGTAATCAAGACAAGGTGGTATTGGTGAAAGAACAAATAGATCAATGGAACAGAATAAAGAGCCCCAAAATAGGCCCACATAAATATAGTCAACTGATCTTTGGCAAAAGAACAAAGGCAATACATGGAGCAAATATAATCTTTTCATCAAATAGTGCTGAAACAACTGGATGTCCATCATAAAACAAACAAACAAACACAGACTTTATATCCTTCATAAAAATTAACTCGGAATGAACCACAGACCTAAATGTAAAACACAAAACTGTAAAACTCCCAGAAGATAACATAGGAGAAAACCTAGATGACCTTGGGTATGGCAATAACTTTTAAAATATAACACCAAAGACACAATCCATGAAAGAAAGAATTGATAAGCTCGACTTCATTAAAATAGGAAATTTCTGCTCTGTGAAAATCACTGTCAAGATAATGAAAAGACAAGCCACAGAGTGGAAGAAAATATTTGTAAAAGATGCATCTTGTTAGGATAAAGTGGCAACTTTCAAGCTTCTTACATGTGCAACTGGTGTAATTTATTTTGGTATGTAGTGTGAGGTACAGACTTTAGTTTTAAATGGGTGTGCGGTTTTCTAGACATCAATTTTAAAGATGATAACTTAACTTTATCACAAACTTCCCAGACATACTTAGAACTATTTGTGGATATTCTTTTCTGTTTAATTTGTGTATGTGTTCATTCATGTAGTAATGCTACAATGTTTGAATTGTAGTGGCTTTATAGTAAGTTATATAGCTGCCTGATAATTAACAGATACTTAACTTCTAATAAAATTTATTACTTGTACTTGAATGCCTCCAGATTATGATCTTCATTCAGACTCTTTACTATTCACTCAATATAAATTCAGAGCTGATATACATTTAAAACTGAACTAAAGCGGCTAACATTTTTTAGTTTTCATCTATATTCCTAGATTTAAAATATGAGAAAGTAATAGAATGCAACATTTTTTTTTTTTTTGCAGTACGCAGGCCTCTCACTATTGTGGCTTCTCTCGCTGCGGAGCACAGGTCCGGACGCGCAAACTCAGCGTCCATGGCTCACAGGCCCAGCCGCTCCACGGCACGTGGGATTCTCCCAGACCGGGGCACGAACCCGTGTCCCCTGCATCGGCAGGCGGACTTGCAACCACTGCGCCACCAGGGAAACCCAGAATGTAACATTTTTTAAAACCTCTAATGACTCACATTTTCTATCTGTAATTAAAACAGAATACCCTGTGGAATATCTTTGCATGATTTACCCGGTTTCATTAATTCTGGTTACTGAAGTTAATTTAAATTCACTCTTGTAAAATGAGAGCTCAGTATAAGCTTTTAGCATACTCAGTGAGACTTACAAATAGTCATCTGCTAGGTGGTAAACAGTAAACAGTCTTGTTTATTGCAAATAATCTTAGCCAATAAATGTTATTTATGCTCCATTTAAGAATAAAAATGTTAATCTGAGATCACAGAACGATCTTTTTGTGAAAGCTAAAAGCAATTCTGCTTTGATTAGTTGCAAATGCAAATATTACCCAACTTCTTTCTCCTTTGATAGTTGTATAGAAATAAAACTAAATATAAGAATGTAAGCCAAACCCACTACAAATGAAACTGCACTACAGGCCCTGTATCTTCAGTGATTTCTACATGATTTCTATGCTCAAACCTTCATTCTATCCTCTCTTCCTAAACAGAATTGTTTTGTTGTTTTTTTTGGGTTTTGAATAACTTTTATTACACAAGGGATTCATATTCTTTATAGACAAATCATGTAATCAAATAAACCAAAAATAGATTAAAAAACAGCCATAATTCCACCTTTCAGATTTATTATCACTGTATCTATTTTATAGTAGAGTTTTCATATATATATTTTTAACATCTTTATTGGAGTATAATTGCTTTACAATGTTGTGTTAGTTTCTTCTGTATAACAAAGTGAATCAGCTCTATGTATATATATATATATATATATATATATCCTCATATCCCCTCCCTCTTGCGTCTCCTTCCCACCCTCCCTATCCCACCCCTCTAGGTGGTCACAAATCTCCCTGCACTATGTGGCTGCTTCCCACTAGCTATCTATTTTACATTTGGTAGTGTATATATGTCCATGCCACTCTCTCACTTCGTCCCAGTTTATCCTTCCCCCTCCCCGTGTTCCTAAACAGAATTTTAAGAAGTTAGCCAAGATAAATGAGCAACTGATTTAGACCTAGGTCCCAAATTTACAGTTTCAATGATTTAGGAAAATTCCTTGACAGCTATACCTAGCCTCAGTTTTCACATTTGTAAAAGGGTAAGGATTAAAAAAACTGATACTTCTGGACATGCCTATTATTCTGATTGGATATTTTTTAAATGTTGACTGAAATTTAAATGGATAAATTATAAAAAGAAGATGACAAAAAAGCCTATTATCATTTTATTACCCAGATAAACCCTGGTGGTCCACTGATAGGAGAAGGGACTTCTCTAAGTTTTCTTCATCCTGATTTCTGGACACTCCCTTCTTTAATCTGCTTTTGGAGGCAGGGGGTGACATTTTGGCAAGTTTTATTCAATTTCTTTATGCCTTGATTTTAGGAAAGAAGAATAGTAGCTGTGCTGAGCTCTGCCAGGTCAGATAGAATTTTGGAGTATTCTCTTTCTCTCTCTTGTAGACAGCCACTGTCATTTGGTAAGCCATAAGCCTTCCTTTGCTTTGACTGTGGTTAGTGTGTTTGCTGGATTTCTAAAGTATAATTTTAGTGTTTACTTGTTTAGATTGAAAAGATTGGGCTATAGTTTTAAAAGTTTATCCCTGGGCTTCCCTGGTGGCACAGTGGTTGGGAGTCCGCCTGCCGATGCAGGGGACGAGGGTTCGGGCCCCGGTCCGGGAGGATCCCACGTGCCGCGGAGCGGCTGGGCCCGTGGGCCGTGGCCGCTGGGCCTGTGCGTCCGGAGCCTGTGCTCCGCGGCGGGGGAGGCCGCAGCGGTGAGGGGCCCGCATACCGCAAAAAAAAAAAAAAAAAAAAAAGAAAAAAGTTTATCCCTTCATTTTGGAAGGCCTTTTAAGTTGTGATATTGCATGCAAGAGAGCTAACGGAATTCTGGACTCCATATTTTCGTTTTTACCTTTTTTTTCTCAGACTTTGAACCAACAATGGCTAACAATGAAAGGAACTCAGACCCAAATATTTTTTCCCTTGTCAAGCACAGAGAATATGGGAAAAAATGAAATTGGGAAATTGTTTTGCTCCTCTTCCTCCTCCTTTCTGGTCAGTTACCTCAGTCATCCAGCTCACTCTGTATTTCTAGCCTGGCTTCAGAAAGACCTGAATTTGATGAACTACACACTGTCGGAGTAGTAGATTGCTAGAAGGAACCAAGATCCAGACAACCTTAAATGGCGGCTTCGTGGAATTATGTTCAATAAGGATGGTCCAGCCAATTTCCTCACTTCCATTATGAAAGGAGCTCCCTATTCCTAAGAAAATGGACCTATGTCCGAAGGACACAGAAGATGGAGATTTATCCCAGTGCATTTATATATGTATATATATTAAAATTATATATATAATGCCTAATGGAAATATCTCAGATGGTCTATTTTGTGTTTTTTCTTTAATTTTACTTATAAAATTGTGACTATTTTTTAACTCAAAAGAGGAGAACCTTAAAAATTAATTAAAAAGACATTCTCAGTAGTCTAAGGTTCAGTGACTTGGCAGAGAAAATTGCTGAATTGTTAGATAACAGTGCTGGTATGCTTGGCTGTTGTAACACTTTACATTTGAGTTTCTCTTCCTTGAAATTACAAGAACTATATGACTCAAGAGAAAGATTGATAATTAGGAATATTCTGCTTGCTTTTTATATAGCCTATTGAAGAACATTTTGATTAATTATTTGGAGGTCATAGGAAGGAACCTTCATGATCTAACTTTTGAACAAGTAGTCTTGCAACACAAAGCTATGACTTAAAATTAAAAAGGAAATTTGAAATGACCTATTTCTTTTGGCATCTCAATCCAGATATCTGTCAGTAAAATGAGTCACTTTTCAGTCAAATGGGTGGTCAGCAATATAATTTTTTATTGGGAATCTGAAAGACACCATTGCCAAACAGAGCATCTGCAGTGTTGACATCTATATTTGAGCATCTTTCGTTTTCCCAAGGGGTGCAGATGAGAAGAAGGAAGGCAGAGAAATGCACTTGAATAAATCTTTTCAGGATGGATAGAACAGAGAGCATTCCCAGAGGCAGGTCAAATTCAACCCAAGAACAACTCTCTCAGTGCTTTCACAACTAGTTAAAATACAAGACCAGTAGTAACTCAGCTCTCAAATCAGTGCTGAAATCAAGCAGAAGGTTGTTAATATTGATATGGTTAACATACATCAAATAGGATTACTGAATTTTCTGAATCCAAAAGTTCTCCACAGTGTTGAGATTTCCTTACTGAACTCCCAGGATTGTTTGGTTTCAAAGACTGTTGGGCTCAAGACGCATTTTGTTTTAAATAATCCTTCATAAAAAGTTCAGCTTTCAGTCTAATATGATTAAAACCCAGCTTGAGTGTGTTTTATAATGCACTGAACTGGAAACACTATGGGCATTCAATTATTCAAAACATGGTAGGCGAAGGAGTGATATGTGGGGAGGAGGTGATCAAATAAATCAGTGACACTTGATATGTCTTTTTATCTCATTTTATTTACCTTTTAGAACTCTTCCAAATATTAGAGGAAAGAAATCAATATCAATTGTCACCTGTCACGTTCCACACTTCAATTATTAATGAATGTCAAATCTGACCACAGTTTTCTGTACCACCTGCTCTGCAATAATATTTCTGAGCCTTTATTAAAAATGTAAAATTGTCATTGAATTTACAAATATGATTCTGCAGTGGCTAATTCAGCTTGTTTTATTAATAAGCAAGTTCTGATGAGTAATACTAATTTAATACGCCTGCATGTAAGGTTAAAGTGTAAATTATTCTTGCCGAAGGTGATGAGATATGACTGCGAGGTGGTGGTAGGGCACTCACCTTCCTGAACGAACCCTGCGAGCACACAGTTCTCGGGAGAAACCAGTACTTCATATAGTAGCAAATCTGATATTATTTTGCATGTCTCCTGTAGCAGTGGAATGCACACACACACACACACACACACACAAACATGATCATGGGTGAAAAAACACACATGTGCACCTTAGATGCTTACATTAATTTCTGAATATAGTTCTCCGGAAAGAAAAAGCTTTACTGATGATTTGTATTTTTATAGTTTATTATTTTATCCATACTAAAACACTTCATGAAATCACTTACTGTTTTGTTGTCCATGAAATCCTTTCAATTTTGAGATGCTAAATATAAATCGAAATAATGATTATAGTCCTTGGCCATGAAAGACTAAGTTACAGAAAACCAGGTGACTGGAGGTCAGAGCTGCCATGGAATTATTCTCTGCTCCAGAGACCATTAGAATATCACTGTGTACCCACTTAAGGATAGAATGCTGCTATTGAGAAACTAGCTCTCTTTTATTTATACTAAAATGAGAGAACAGTAGGGGACCTTGGCTGCCTGAGTGTATGAGACTTTCTCTGTTTTGTACAATAAGCCAAAAACAATACATGAAATAGCCCTGGGCCTTTTGTCTTTTGTACCCAGCTCTTTCCTGTATTGCTCCTGATCAATTACACTTAAATCAACAGAGTTGCTTGAACATTTTGATAGTTATGTTCCCCATACCCTGAAGCATTTTTAAAGGGTTACTGAGATAAAGCTATCTCAAAAAATACTCCCTCCAAATTTTTCAGGGTGGCATCAATGAAAGTAACTTAGAGGAAAATAACTCCACCTTGAGTTCCTGACCTACCACTCTAAGGCCAGGCAAGCATAATCCTTCATAGCAAACCTAAGTTTGCTCCCAGTTGAGAATTTGGTTTCCATGGTCTTATATAAAAAGTATATGGAGACTTTAATTCCCCATAAGCCCTTTCCAAAGAGTAAATACAGTTCATCATTCGTAAGAGATGATGAAATTACAATTTTGTTGAATAGGTGGAATATATATTATATATAATATATATATTTATTTTTTATATATATATAAAATATATAAAGTTACTATTCAGAGTCCTAAAACATGGATTTTTCTTACTTACCAAGAATGAACAGTAACTTGATCTCTAAACACAATAAAGCACCTGGTCATAGCAGAATCATAACAAATATTTTATATCAGAATGAATTCACTGTTCAGGTGGAAAGAGGGAATACCTTCAGTTTTCCTCTTTCTTGCACCCAATTATTGCATCCTGGAGAGAGGGGATTTTCTTGATTTTAGTCTAAAGGAGAAATGTTCACTTTTGTTAAGATGGAAATTGACAACCTCAGTAGGCAGAGGCACTGTTTTTATTTGGCTGAATTCATGTTTCTAGTGATAATTCAAGGTTTAATAGGGTTTTCTCTGCCACTCCAAAAATCTGAAAATGATAAGCATCTCACCAGTTTCAGGACGGTCCATTACCTATTCTGTGGAAAGGATATTCAAAATACCATGCTTCATCAATGTCTTCTTTGACTTATTAATCAATGAACAACTACTGAGTTAAGACAGTGTCTTATCCTTGCTTCAAAAAAAAAAAAAAAAAGAGGGGCTTCCCTGGTGGCGCAGTGGTTGAGAGTCCGCCTGCCGATGCAGGGGACACGGGTTCGTGCCCCGGTCTGGGAAGATCCCACATGCCGCGGAGCGGCTGGGCCTGTGAGCCATGGCCGCTAAGCCTGCGCGTCCGGAGCCTGTGCTCCGTAGCAGGAGGGGCCACAACAGTGAGAGGCCCGCGTACCACAAAAAAAAAAAAAAGAAAGAAAGAAAAGAAAACCACAAAAAAGCTGTTAACAATGAAAACTTATTATTCCAGGCCTTAGTATGGCCTGACTTGGAAATTTAGTTTCAGGGGCTTTTGTGAATATACCAAGGAAAGAAGACCTAGTTGTATTTTATTCCCACAGGCTGCCAATAAATATTTGCTTAACAGAGAAAAAATTAATATATAGTATAGGAGAGAACCTGACAGATGCTTAACATTATTGAGTGATAGCAATGCCCAAACTCATCTGTGATCAAACACTATGAAGTATCCTCCTAAGGATAAACTTATTACAAATAAGAAGTGAAAATTCAATTACGGAGATACTTTCAGTTTCAGCTCTGACATGCAAAAAGCTTGGAAGTTGTCACTGTATCTTGTCCTTACAAGATAATGCTGTACAAAATGAAAATCAATGACTTTTCTCAGACGTGATTAATAAAACATGTAACTACGAAAGAATTTTAAAACTGTAATTATGTATGTGTATATATGTGTCTCTGAAAAATCTGTGTCAAAGAAAACTGAGGCTATCAGTATAAACTCATTTAATTTCTATCTCTTCTTACCTTTATTTCCTCTCAACTCGAAGGATACATGTGATTTTTATATACTGTGCAAGGTTTTTTTTTCTTATTCATATGTCCATGTTTCCCCAATTCTCTAAATTATTATCTACATCTTCAGGATCTCCTTTATCAGTTCCTTCATTTCAACATATAAAATATAAGTCCTTCTCATTCTAAAAAATTCTTTTTGCTAATTATTTTCTCTTTTCATCCAAACTCCTTCAGAGCGGCCTGTTCCCACTGTCTTCACTAGCCCCGCCTGGCCCCGACAGGCAGCCCTACGCCCTCAATTTATTGCAATCTGGCTTTCTTGTCCACCACTTCACTGAACTGCTCTAAGGTCACTGGGGACCTAACTGCCCAAATCCAATGGACACTTACATTCTCTGAAGGATGACACTGTCATCTACTTCCTCCTTCTTGAAACTCTATCACCTCTCTCCTTCCCAGAATTCTTTCTCTGCTTATTACTTAAACGTTGTCAGTATTCACAATTCTCTGAAATCTCATCCATTTTCATGATTTTGATGACTGCTAATATGTGCTGATGGCATTCAAATTTTTATCTTTCCATGTCTTCCCATGCATGTCCAGTTATCTACCAGTCTGTCTCCTGAATTCTACAGGTGCTTTAAAATTCTACATGTGCAGAACTAAAGTCTTTTTTCCCAATTCAGTTCTTTATCCCCTATTTCCAAACTCAATGATACCACCACCCAACCTTAGTCACACAGATGGGGGTTCAGCCTCCGCCTCCTACTTCTTCCTTATTTCCCAAGATCAAGTCTTGCTTGTAATTTCCTAAATAAAATTAGAACTTATTTCCTCCCTTCATCTATACCTTATTTCAGACCCCTTTCTATTACCTGGCCTAGAAGTTACCAAATTGCTGTTTGGTGGAACCAGTTGTTAGACACTTCTACTAAAAAAGGACTCTAGAGTCAAATAGATTTGAGAATGGCTGTGTACCATATGCCTGCTGTGACGATCCAGAATGGACATTAGCCTACAGCAGCCCCGAGAAGCTGTACAGTAAAGAAACCTGATTAACTTTACTTAAGCCAGGTTCTCCCTTCTGCCAGCCTATAAACCTTTCAGTAGGGACAGGAGAGGAGATGGCAGCATGAAAGTCCCACTCGAAAATAGAAAACACTGCTCCTCAGAAGAGTGGGGCATAATTATCTCCAGGCTTCTTCAGCTTCCTCATCCATACTGACGTCAGTGGTCTAAAATGCCACCTGAACTTGTCCTTTCCATTCTTAGCTATTTTCTGGGGAAACCAGCTCCACACACATGGATGGTTAAGGCCCGCTCTCCTCCTCCTCGCTGCCTCCTTTAGGGGCATTTGCCACTGCCTGGGGACACTTCACTGATCCTCCAGAGCCTGTGCCTGTGGCTCCGTAACATACCCCTCGCACACTCACGACTCTGGACTTCTGCTGTCCTCTCTGCCTTGAGTGTCCTTGCCCTTCACCGGCTGACTCACCAGTTTCTCACGAGTCCTTTAAGACTTAGCTTAGGGACTACCTCTTTCGATGACTTTTTTTTCCCTCAGAGCTCCCCCTCTTCTTCCACAAACACTGACTAAACGCCCTGAATATGCCCATCACAGCATGTCACGTGCAGGATGAGACATCTGCTGTGTGTCTTCCCCTCTCACTCGACTGCTAAAGGGCCAATGCTACATCTTCCTCATCGTTTCACTCCTCTAACACCCAATCCATGACTAATGAACTAACTAGTACTGTAGTAGTCCTCTTAGTAACAATCAGGCAGGACCTTTTAGAAGAAATCTGACACTCCAGCTTTTCTCTGATCTCACCTTTCAGTCTGATTGAACTAAAGACTTAGCTATGCATGTTTTACTAGGGAGACATAATTTAATCCAGAGATGTGTCATCACATACTCTGCCGTTTAAAAATTCTGCTTAGATGGGGGAAGGAGACAGATGAGTTTTCTGACAGCCCCACTGTTTTGCACTTCTAGTGCTCACTGCTCACTGGCTTCTCTCTCGGTGCCTTCCTTAAACCCTTCTTCTCTGAACAAGGAAACAGGATAACAAAGTAATTAAGAGCCTGGGTTCTGCCTATCTGTGAAACAGAAACATAACCAAGGACATAGAGAATAGACTGGTGGTTGCCAAGGGGGAGGGGGTGGGAGAGGGTTGGATTGGGAGTTTAGGATTAGCAGATGCAAACTGGTGTATATACGGGATGGGTAAACAAAAAGGTCCTACGTGGGACTTCCCTGGTGGTGCAGTGGTTAAGAATATGCCTGCCAATGCAGGGGACATGGGTTCGAGCCCTGGTCCAGGAAGATCCCACATGCCGCGGAGCAGCTAAGCCCGTGCGCCACAACTACTGAGCCTGCGCTCTAGACCCTGCAAGTCACAACTACTGAAGCCCGTGTACCACAACTACTGAAGTCCATGCACCTAGAGCCCGTGCTCCGCAACAAGAGAAGCCACCACAATGAGAAGCCCACGCACCACAAAGAAGAGTAGCTCCCGCTCACCGCAGCTAGAGAAAGCCCGCGTGTAGCAACGAAGACCCAACACAGCCAAAAATAAAAAAAATAAATAAATACATTTATTTTTTAAAAAGTGGATGTATTTAAAAAAAACCAAAAAGGTCCTACTGTATAGCACAGGGAAATATATTCAATATCCTGTGATAAACTGTAATGGAAAAGAATATGAAAAAGAATGTATATAAATGTATAACTGAGTCACTTTCCTGTAGAGCAGTAATTAACACAACACTGTAATTCTACTATATGTCAATAAAAAATAAAAATTTTAAAAACTGCCATAAAAATAATCACATAAGGGAGACTTCCCTGGTGGTCCAGTGGTTAAGACTTCACTTTCCAATGGAGGGGGTGAGGGTTCGATCCCTGGTCAGGGAGCTAAGATCCCACATGCTTGTGGCCAAAAAACCAAAACATAAAACAGAAGCAATACTGTAACAAATTCAATAAAACTTTAAAAATAGTCGACATCAAAAAAAATCTTTAAAAAATCACATAAATCAGAAACAAATGAAACATAATAAAGTCCACACATTAAAAAAAAAAAAAAAGCATGGGTTCTGGTCACATCCCAGCTTCCCACTTACTTACAGCTGTGTAATTCTGGGCAACTCACATACTGTCTCCTCAGACTCCTCATCTATAAATGGGGATGGTAATAGTTCCCTACCTCATAGTGTTGCTATAATCCATAAACAAAGTTAAGTGCCTTGGTAAATGTTTGATGCTCTCTGGTTATTGTGAATTAAAATATGTCAATGGCTTCTGGCAATATGATTTATAATAGTTTGACATTTAACCAAATGGTAAAACTATTCCATTTATTATTTCCATCTCTTTTTACCCCTTACCCTGTTTTGTTGTTTATGTTTTCTCTCACCACAGAGTGTTAGTTCCAGGAGAGTAAAGGCTTTACATTGTTCACTGCTGAAAGCAATAGCACCCAGAAAAGTACAGTACATATGAAACCCTCAGTAAACACTAGTTGAATGAATGGTGCAAAGTGCCACAAGGAAAAATACACCAAAACTTTCATTATAATAAAGAAGTATAGATAAATCTTTCTCTAATGGCTTCCAGTCAAGTATTTTAAAACACCATATGCTATAATAAAAACATAAGTAATTTATTAAAATTTGAAGGCAAAAGCATAATTTTAAAAGATTTTAAAAGATTTAGACCTATGTTAGGCATGATGGAGTATGGATGCTTTCTTGAAATTCACAGTCAGATCCAAGAGTATCACTTTCAGAATGTTCTAGTAGACTGAGTTTACTTTTAGTTGTCTTTGATGAAACAGTCACTATTCTACTCTCTTTCTTAACAGAAATGTGTTTTTTCTAAGACTCACTTCTAATTGGTTCATTAAGCAAAGACTTATTTTGCCCAATTCCTTTGCTTTTCTGCTTTACAGGTGAGTCAGAGCAGGAATGCAGGTCCTTCCCAGGTTGTTTCTTAGCAGAGTATGTTTTGGTATATTCACCTGCTTTGGTCATTTTCTCTGAAGAAGACCTGCTATTTCTAGATAATTCCTCTTCTTTTCTTTGACTTCCAGTTCCAGAAATGACGTCTGCTGAAGGAGAACATGTTCTAGCAATGAAATCTTCAAAAGACTCCTGCCGCTGCTCCGTGACTGGGACCCCCAGGTTGTCTTTGGAAGTTTCTAAGGCCTCCTGAGTAGAGACTGGGACATGGAAGGAGTCAAGAGGCAAAGGAATCCCAGCATCACCTGTAATTTTCTGAAACTGGAGGGAAAGACAAAAGACAAGGCAAAAATTCAGTGATGAACAAAGACAACCATTAAAAAGTAGAGTTCAAAACTTCAATGTTACTCTGTGATCTTATTATTAACACAGTCAACTGATTATTCAGAAGACTTCAGAGACATTTTTTTTCTAATTATATCTTGCCAAGTGATTCTCAACTTAACCTAGCTATATCCAAGGCTATGTCAGCTACATTTTCAGACTTTGGTGATTGGGGTAGTTATTACCCATTTCCTTTCCCTCACTAAGAATGAAACCCTACTCTGTAAGAAAAATTAATTTCTTTTCTATCCTCCAGGCACATGTAAACAATATATAGTTTGTGACCAGACTGTGTTCTCAAGCTGTCAGTTCCCAAGACCAGTCTGAGATTGGCTGAGGTGGGCAAAGGGGGCTCCAAGTAAGGTGGAAGAAAAGCTGACAGGTTTCCCCTCCCATTCCCATGACCCGGTGAGTCACTATAATATCTTACATATTAGCTATGTCAAGATTACTTTTTAAAACAATTATATCAGTATGTGTACCTTCATTAGTGTTCCTTCATTGTATGCTGACTGCATACAAATAGAAACCTAGATAAAATATGAATAGAATAGACATTTATACAATTTAAAATTTGGAATATTTTCTGTAATGTTTTCTTTCTTCATTAAGGAGAGTTTGCTTTAACTCATAAATTTTCTAAAGAACTTCCAGTTTTCTTATGTACAACAATACAGTATCATGAAATGGGCCCACATTTACTGATCTCAGATTTGGAGAGGATTCCAGAGTCTTCTAGCTCCCGAGCATGTGAACTATTAGAGACTGACCATTATTATTTTCTCTCTGACTTGGTCATTTCCTTTTTGCTAATCACTCTTAGAATTATTAAGTGCTGTCCTGTCCACTTACTTGGAGATTTTGCGTTTGTACTGGGGCACTCTGTTTGATTCTGATTTTTCTTCAAGTGCCTTCTTTTCTTCTTTAGGTGGACTACTAACAGTAGAATTCATCTGGGGACGACCTAGTAAATGAAAATCTGACTGATCTATACCAGCTGCCCAAGCCTGGACCAAAGGAGGAAAGGAGAAAAGACAAAGGTTATTATAATCACATAAGAGCAGTTTAGATTTCCCCAGACCTACCATCATGAAATACTTCTAAAATCTTAAAAGCCAACATCCTACTCCAGACTACAAGCCTCTCTCTCCCCCAAATTCTCAGCCCTTTCCAGATTCATCCTCTAGGAGACATCCCACTGTCTCACTAGCAGCTTCAACATGTACCATGCACCCCGTCCACTGCCTGTCACACCTCCATTCCCACACTTCTTTACCACCTTTCCTCCAGTTTCCAAGAATGTGTTTGTTCCTTCCTTACCAACACAAATTCATTCACTGACAAAACACCACTCCATCAACTATCAATCTCCACTTCCCTCTTTCAGCAAAAGTGCTCCTGGTTGAGAACCACTGACCTATATCTTCCCTGCAGATTAATAATAATTTTTATGTTTAAGACAAAAATAACTTTAATTCAAACTTATCAAACAAGCAAAATAAATGAAAGATAGGAAAATTCTTATCCATTCCCGAATATTTTCAATGAAAACTGCCTTCAATTTAGTCTTTACAAAAAACTATACCCACTAATTACTCTGTCTACAGGTTACTCTTTTATAATGGGCTCCCCACTCTACCAAAGCAGGCTCCCCTATTTGCATTTCTTAAAAAATTTAATTCCTCATTTTAAAATGTCAACTATATTACCTATAATTACACTAAATTTGGCTAAATATGGCTACATAAGTGATGAAAATTGCTCCAGTTCCTCAGCAAACTACCATTATAGTCACAAAGAGAAGAATGCCATGAAGAGAAATGAACTAACCCAGCATCTTTAAGGATATCTAAGAAAGCATGCAACTTCTGAAAAGAATTCTCAATGCTGCCCAAAACACCTTCATCATCCAGGATCATGCTTGTCAATGAGTGGGCATGAAGGGCTTCAGACAAAGAGAAATTTATATTTCTTAACTGGGCATTTTCATGTTCCAGCTATAAAAGAAGACTGAAAATGTCTGACATGATTTTTTCTCATTGTCATCAAAAGTAGTTTTGTCTAGTTTCAAGGAACAAAACTAAAACACTCAAAATGTAATTAATCTGTAATTAACCTAACTCTCCACCAGGAAAGACAGAGACCATATCACATAATAACCAAAACCCCCAGGCACCCAACAAAGTTTCCTATATAACACTTAGGTGGTATATAAATAAAAGTTATTGTTTTATTAATGATCTTTCACAAAAGATCACATTTCTAACTGGTTAAATTCATAATGGAGCCTCATTCCACATCAGAAAATTACCTGCTTTAAGTTTCCCTTAAATTAGAAAGTGAATTATAGAATCTGATTTGAACAAAACATATTACAACTCTGCTGAATGTTAAGAATTAACTTTAGTGAGCAAAATATCTATGCTTACGTTTAAAAGTCCTAAATCATACCCAACCCAATTTATTAAATGTACGATCACCAATATTTTTTTAGGATTCTTGAAAATATTCACTCGCGTGCACTCTTCCCCTTCCACTCATCACCTATGCACTTAAAACCCCCTATAAGCTCAACTCTAGTATTTCTCAGAAAAGCTGTTATGTTCATGATGCCCCTTTTGCCTTATATAAGCAGGTGCTCAACATTTATTGAATGAGTGTCCGCCAATCCAATGGATGCACTTTGGAAAATTCCTCCCTACGCTCAACCTATGATAAAGTATATTTATATAGAACTTTTTAGATTATGCCCTGCTTTCATGCACATTACCTAATGTAATTCTTATAGTATATAGTTTTATCTTTCATTGCATTTTTACAAGTTTTCCAATATCTTAAATTTATTTAAATGATTCACTTTCCTAATTCATTGCCAGGAGAGTCTCATCATGCCTTTTATGCTACTGTATATACAGTATATGCACAAAAAGTGCTTTCTTTAATCAAAGAATCATGAACAGAAAATAAGCTAATGTCATATGAAAGCACACACACACACACACAAAACGAGATTTTCACATTTTTAAAAACATGCTTTCTGGAATATAGATCATATGATCACTAAATACCAGTAAATGCAAAAGTCCATATGACACAACCAATTTGCAACATATTACAGTTTTAAAGTTTACAAACTATGTGTATATGGCTTAAAATCAAATCAAAATAAAACCAAAACACTCTCAAAAGTATAAGAAATTGTTTGCCTCATTGACTCATTTATCAGCCTTAAGTCTTATTACTCTTTCCTCCTTTAACTGCTTTAGGCACTCCTCCAGTTTTTCCTAAACAGAGTAAATATTATAACTAATTCATAGTATAATATCTAAAAGCCTTTCCAGCTATAGGTCTTATCAGGATTTAGGGGCAGAGCCAGAAGTGAACTCAGATTTTAGTCTGCTACTGGTAATATCATACCATGCTAGTGAAATGAATTATCAAAATCTATCAAATTAGCATAGTAAAGATTTATTTAAATTCCACTTTTTCCAACATAAATTTGTGGCAACCTACCATAAAAGGCATATGCGTATAACATAGCAAGTCAGAAATAAATAGTTAAGGCCAAGAAAGAAAAATTCTATTTTTATTTGTGGGTCTCTTTATAGTAGGAAGTCCTATTAATGAACATGCTTAACATACCTGAATTGCATAATTGCAGATTCAAAAGCATTTTTTTTAAAGTAATCACTTTTAAAGCAATTTACAGTCGAGCTCTGTTCTTGGAGTTCCCTGGGCATTAAATAGTCTAATCATCAAAACCCTAAGAGGGGGCTTCCCTGGTGTCGCAGTGGTTAAGAATCTGCCTGCCAGTTCAGGGAACACGGGTTCGAGCCCTGGTCCGGGAAGATCCCACGTGCCCGGAGCAACTAAGCCCGTGTGCCACGACTACTGAACCTACGCTCTAGAGCCCCTGTGTCATAACCACTGAGCCCACGTGCCACAACTACTGAGCCCACGTGCCACAACTACTGAAGCCTGCGCGCCTAGAGCCTGTGCTCTGCAACAAGAGAAACCACTTCAATAAGAAGCCCGCACACCACTACGAAGAGTAGCCCCCGCTCGACGCAACTAGAGAAAGCCCGTGAGCAGCATCAAACACCCAGCGCAGCCAAAAATAAATAAATAGGGCTTCCCTGGTGGCGCAGTGGTTGAGAGTCCGCCTGCCGATGCAGGGGACACGGGTTCGTGCCCCGGTCCAGGAAGATCCCACATGCTGCGGAGTGGCTGGGCCCGTGAGCCATGGCCGCTAAGCCTGCATGTCCGGAGCCTGTGCTCTGCAACGGGAGAGGCCACAACAGTGAGAGGCCCGTTTACTGAAAATAAATAAATAAGTAAATAAATAAAATAAATTTATTTAAAAAACAAAAAACCTTACGAGGAAAGAACAATCACTAACTCCATGTTATTTTACAGATGAGGGAAACAGAGGCAGAGAAGTAGAGTAAGTAGAGCAGCACAGCCAAGGTCACACCACTAAGTAGCAGAGCCACACTGTGGACTCAGGAAGCTGGGTGCCATTCCTGTTCACAGAGGTGGTAGTCTTCCCATTCACCAAGATCAATAAAATAAAATGAACACTGATAAACTCTCTCAGGAGTTTTAGGAACTAAGACACTTCAGTCCTTGAAGTGGGGACACTGCTTGCAATGGGCAGAATTCTAACAGAGCCCCTAAGACTCCTACTTACTGAAGTACACAAACCTTCCACTTATCCAATCAAACCCTAAATCTGGGTGCTGCAGTGAAGGGATTTTGCAGATGGAATTAAGATTCAAAATCAGTTGATTTTTTAAGATAGGGAGATTATTCTAGGTGGATGTGACCTACTCAGGCACCCCATGAAAAGGACCTGAACTCTTCCTGAATTGAAGTACAAAAGGGAGGGAGACTCTCCATTGCTGGCTCTGAAGAAGTCCAATGCTGTGGCAGGGAAGGCAAGCGAGAGGCCTCTAGGACCTGAGACTGCCCCCCGACTGACAGCCAGCAAGGAAATGGGGACCTCTCTCCTGCAACTGCAGAATCTGAATTATGCCAACAAGCCAAAGAAGCTTGGAGGCATTCTTTCCCAGAGCCTCTGGATGCTAACACAGCCAGACCGACATCTTGATTTCAGCTCTGTGACCCACACAAACTATGGTGAACATCCAACATTTGGGGCTCTATGTTTACACTTAAATTTCACGTGCTTTAACACTCTCAGGAGGGAACCACGTGTTTCAGTGTGTATCTGAGCAGGAAACCCAGTCACGCTGTGCCTGGACTTCTGACCTGCAGAACTGTGAGCTAGTCAAGTAGGTATTGTTTTCAGTCAGTAAGAGTGTAGTAAAAGAATTAATATTCTACTCAACCTCCAGGTTCATGAACAAAATAAATGATTGTCATTGTTTTAGGCCGCTGTTTCGGGGTGGTTTCTTATGCAGCAATAAACAATCAGAATACCTATACTTATGAAAACAGTACGGTATATTTATACATTTTAACTGCTTTGAACAATCACTTAAAGAATGAGGAACTCTGTTATATGCCATCATTGGGATAGGAGCTGGTATCACTTTCTGGAGAGTAGCTTTTGGTACCTAACAACAATCCTACATCAGGGGTTTACCCTAAGGAAATCAAAGATGTGGGCAAGGATTTATCTACCAACATGATGTCATAAGATTGTTTATAACCAAACCCTAGAAGAAAGCTAAGAGCCTCCAAATTGGGATTGTTTAAACAAAAATAGCTCACCGTATGAAGGAATGCGCTATGAAGCCACTAAGAAAAGAATGACAACAGGTCTCAACCAGAGTTAATGAATGGGCTTCAGGAGTTCTACATTCAAAATATATCTGTGCATTTTTCCTGGGAGATGATGCATAAGCTTAATCAAATTCTTTGATGTAGAAGAGTATTTAGTGACATGGCAAAATATTTTTGATACTTTTTTAAGACAAAAGAGCGGATTAGGTGTGTGTACATGCAGAGGTGGCTTTTATTTCCTTCAAGAAGTTGTTCATTGTTTTCAAACATTTGCTCAATGAACATATATTTTTATATTCAGAACATGTTTAAAAAATTGAGAGTCTAAGAACTTCAAATTCTTTAATGTTTCATTACTAAAGCCAGTCAAGTTTTCAATGGGGAAAAGGGGAAAAAAATTGCAAAATTCCTCTACTTTTAATATAATGATTTAATCAATCTTCTAAAACAGATTTCAAAGAAATTCTAAACAAATAAGCAAACAAACAAAAAGCCCTCACCACAGTCAGAGGAAAATAGACTAAAATTCCTGACTGGTTCTAAATAGCACATCAAAGTGCAGTTACATGAAATAGTTTCTCCCTCTAATGGAGGGAATTAGAACACAGTGTTAAATTTTTGTGAGAAAGTGTACCCTCTTCCTACAAAGTATTAATAATTCATGTCCCTTACATGGAAATATGGCACCAAAAAAGTTAGAAAGTAAAATTGCTTGATATTCTATTACTTAAGTAAGACTAATGATAAGGCTTTGGAATAATTTTCCTTCCTGTCATCTGCTCTCCTTCCTCCCTCTGTACACTGGCTAGGGTGATTTTTCTGGGACAAAGCTCCCATTATATTGGATATCAAATTTTATGTTCACCTTTTCTCCATTTAACATTGAAATCAATTATTTGTCATAATCAAGGGATTCATAACCTTGATTTTTTGTGTGTGTGTGGGCTACAAAATATTCCACTGAGTGGGTTTACTGGTTAACCATGTTACGCATTTAAATTCTTTCCAACTTTTCAATATTATAAGACAAAATAACCGTTTTTATGCATGAAGGTTTTTTTCCATATTGAGAATAACGTTCTTACAATAAATCTATAAAAATGAGTTTGAGGTCAAAGCAAATGAACATTTTTAAGGCTCTGAGGTACCTATCTCCAAACTTCTTTCCAAAAGATTTCTGAGATTTTATACTGCCATCAGCGATGTATCACTTGATATATAACCTCTACTATAACTGTTGGCTTACTTCCTCATTTAGAGTGCAAGTTATTTGAAGATAGGCGGTGTATTTTATTAAGTGTTTATCCCCAGCACCTGTGCCTAGCACAACGTAGACGGTCAATAAATAATTGCTTAATAAGGAAAATCCCTGCCAATACAAGAAGTACGTGTGTGAAAGACAGACTGTGTGTTTTTCTCTACCTGGATAGATGAAAACTTGTCATCTTCTTTAATGTGCAATTTTTTGCTTATAATTAGTAATTAAATTTCTCTTTTAGATTATATTGTAAAAATTCAGATTCTCTGAGGTAAATGAGTCTGGCACTACCCATTAGCTATATAACCTTGGACAAGTTCTATAACTCTAGGCCTCAACTTCCTCATCTATAAAATAGAGATAAGCTTCCATATCACAGAGCTCTTGTGAGGATTACGTGAGTTAAAACACATATAAAATTAGAAGAGTGCTTGGTGCACAGCATATGTTCAATTAATGCTGAATGAATGAACATGTGAACGCAAGCAGTAGTGAAGGGCTTAAAATGAAATAGTCCCATCCCACTCCCACATCCAGCACTCAAGAAGCAACCGATTCTTTACTTAGTTTTTTTTTGGGTTTTTTTTTGCGGTATGCGGGGCCTCTCACTGTTGTGGCCTCTCCCGTTGCGAAGCACAGGCTCCGGACGCAGGCTCAGCGGCCATGGCCCACGGGCCCAGCCGCTCCGCGGCATGTGGGATCCTCCCGGACCGGGGCACGAACCCGTGTCCCCTGCATTGGCAGGCGGACTCTCAACCACTGCACCACCAGGTAAGCCCTACTCAGGTTTTTAATTGTAAAATACAATATGCGTACTGAGAAGTGCATAGAACAAAACTGTCAATGTAACAACTAAAAAGAGAATACTTACTTAACCAATACTCGAATCTGAAAGTATTGATACTTGTCAGCATCTCAAAAACCCCCCATATCCTTTTCTCATCACAATCTCCTTCCCTCTTCCCGGTTAAACACCATCCTCATTTCTCCACAATCATTTCCTTTAACCTGCATGCATCCCTAACAAAAGAGTTCAGTTTTGTCAACATCTAACTTTATGTAGAGAATCATAGTTTATGAAGTCTTTTCTATCTTATTTCTTTCACTCAACATTCGTTTAAAAAATTCATCCACATTGCTGCCTGTTGCTCTAGTTCATTCAATTTTATTGCTTGATGGTTTTCCCACTGTACGAATACACATAATTTATTTAATTTTTGACTCTTGATGGACATCTGGTTTGTTTTCGGTTTGTGCTAATGCAAATCATGGACAGGAATCCTGCTGTACCGGTTATTCTGGTGCATTTACACAGGGCGGGGGTGAGGGCTGCTGGGTCACAGGCTATTTATGTACCTTCAGTTGATGGAGAGTGCTAAATGCTTTCCAAAGTAGTTGTGTCGATTTATACTCCAGTATAAGCAGGGTAGAAGATTCCCATAGTACTCCAGGTCTACAATACCTGATACTACCAGACTTTAGGTGTTTGTCAATCTGATTGGCATGTAGTTTCGTTGGTTTGGACTCACTTTTCTCTTATTACATAATGAAGTTGTACACTTTTCTGTGTTTACTGGCTGTTTGGATTTCCTTTTTTATGAGGTTTACGTCAACTATTGGTATTTTTTATTCTTATTTTATTATTCTTATTTATTTTTGGCCGTTTTGGGTCTTCATTGCTGTGTGCAGGCTTTCTCTAGTTGCAGCGAGTGGGGGCTACTCTTCATTGCAGTGGTTTCTCATGTCGTGGAGCACAGGATCTAGGCACACGGGCTTCAGTAGTTGTGGCACGTGGGCTCAGTAGTTGTGGCTCGCAGGCTCTAGAGCACAGGCTCCGTAGTTGTGGCGCATGGGCTTCGTTGCTTCACGGCATGTGGGATCATCCCGGACCAGGGCTTGAACCCGTGTCCCCTGCCTTGGCAGGCAGATTCTTAACCACTGCACCACCAGGGAGGTCCAACTATTGTTAGTTTGAATTCTTCTCCATTTCCAGGTGATACTCTTATAGGACTATTTTCTGACTAAATTTGAGGCATTATCTGTTCACTTTCTAATTTACTAAGTAAGGGTTTAGTTCCTTTACACTCTTTCCTATGTCCACACTACTCAGTAAAGTTATGTCATCATTAGTTATTCCACTGCTCATGATCTCTTTGACTTGTAGTGATATACTTAAAAACTTAAATTGTTGATCAACTATAAACTCTCTCAATGTCATGCTTTGTAAAATGAGGACATTCATACCATTTTGCCTTTTTTCTACCTCTTGTCTACCTTCCAAACCTAGCTTTTACGTTGTCAAAGCTGAAATTTATATTCTGTTCTATGTGCAGTTAAGTCTTTTGTTATTTGAGAGTCAGTAGGGAGTAAGGTTTAAGAGAACAGGCAGAGAGCCTAAACTCAAAGCCTCAATCCAACCCTAAATTACGTACAGCCTGGGCAAGTTCCTTCTCTGTCTTAGCTTCCTTTTCTCAAAAGTGGGAATGATATTAGCACCAACCTCATAAGGCTATTCAGAGGGTTAAATGAGTTAATATATGCAAAAACACTTAGAGCCTAATATATACTTAGTACATACTGGTACACAATGCATTTCAGTACATACCAAGTTAATGCAAATACATACTAAGTATAGTTTATGTTAGTTATTTGCTATTACATGCAAGTTGACAATAAAAGCTGCAAACCAAGACAGTATTGCCATTATTACAATTAAATTAATATTGCCCACTGCAGATGTACTGTGTCTCTGTGTATAAACTACACCTCGTTCCATACTGTGTCAGTGTCACTGCCCTTGTGCAGGGTGACCACATACCCTAAGCCTCCTTGGGCTGTTCCAGTTTATACATGTTGTCCTGATGTTACAGCATTAGAGTGCCTCCTTATACTATTGAAGTGTAAGGAGTTTGGACAAGTTCTGGTTTGGACAACAAATTAGATAGGTGGTCATTACCCCTGTGTGTCACTGAAAAGGGGGACATCTATAGAGTCAAGTTCAAGTGGATTCTCCTCTTCCTCATCAATAGTAGGTTAAAAATCAACCATAGTTTAGTTTGCTTCATGTTTATGTCAGTATAGCCTTTTGTCCTCTGGAGTTCAAGTTCCTTCTCCTCTTCCTCTCCCTCCTCCCTTCCAACTGTGCCTAGTACCTAGTAAGTACAATATGCCTCAAGGTGTTTTTAAGCTCTCAATCACACAGTCAATAGAAGCCTCTCCAATATAAACTAGCTGCTCTCTGCACTGAGTCCCCTATTACCTTCCTTCTTGGTTTATTGCCTCATTTTGCTCGATTATTTCTATAAATAGCTTAAGATGTAGCACAGGAGGTAAATTTTTCAAATTTCTTTCTGTACAAAATATCTTATTCAGCCTCCGCTTATGACTGATAGTTTCGCTGGATACAAAACCCTAGGGTGAAAATTATGTGCTGGAAAAACGTTGGAGGTATCTTTCTAACGCCTTCCAGGATTCATGGTGCTGATGACAACTATGATAAAGTCAGATTTTAACTCTTTTTTTAGGTGACCAGTATTTTTCTCTCTGGAATGGATGTATCCTCTCAGTATTTTATTCGATTTTAATTTATTTTTTCAGTATTTTAAAGTTTCACAATGAAGGGTGCCTAGGTATGAGCCTGTTTTTGTTCATCTTGCTCAAAACTTGAGTAACTATTTTAAATCTGAGGCCTGATGTCCACTTTCAGCGGTGGGGAATTTTCTTGCCCTTTTGACAGCTTCCCTCCATTTTTTTTCCCGGAAAAAAACATGTAACATGTAACATGTAACATGTAACATGTAACATGTAACATGTAACATGTTGGATCTCCCAGATGCAGCCTCTCTAACATATTTCTATCATATTTTCCATTGTGTCTTTCTTTTTTATATACTGAGAAATTTTTAATATTCCTACTGAATTTATTTCAGCAACCATATTTTCATTTCCAAGAGACCTCTCTTGTTTCTGACCATTCTCTTTTTAATTAACACCCTAGTCTTATTTTATAGTTGCTAGCTCTTTTAAACCTCTCTCAGGATACTAATTAAGGTATTTTCTTAAATTATTTTGTTCCCAAAATTGTCCCCGGTCCTACCAGGATATGTTTTCACTCTTTTTCCCCTCTCTCATGTTGTAAGCTTTACTCAACTATCAGGCAAATGACAGTTATTTCCTATTTAAGAATGAGCACAGAAATCTCCCTGAAGTCAACGATTGATTGGCTTCTTATGCAGGAAGAAGCAGGGAGTAACTGTAATAGGATCCCCCCAAACACAATTTTCTAGGGTGTAAAAACTCATACTAGCTGCCCTAGTTCTCGCCAGTTTCACTGTTTTCAAAATGAAATCATCTCGGGCTTCCCTGGTGGGACAGTGGTTGAGAGTCCGCCTGCCGATGCAGGGGACACGGGTTTGTGCCCCGGTCCGGGAAGATCCCACATGCCGCGGAGCGGCTGGGCCCGTGAGCCATGGCCGCTGAGCCTGCGCGTCCGGAGCCTGTGCCCCGCAACAAGAGAGGCCACAACAGTGAGAGGCCCGCGTACCGGGAAAAAAAAAAAAAAAAAAAAAAAAAAAAAGAAATCATCTCATTTCAGGAGAGTGAGGGCGGGGCTGGGAGTCCACTCCTCTAAACACAACCCTTCAATGAGCTCCCCTATTTCAGTCACACTTTTAACTAACTCCACCCTCTCTCCTACATGCACATCTGAGCATGGGGATACTTCTGCAGGTGGGATCAGAATCCTCCTCAGTTGCAGGTGGTCCCTGTGCATAATTCTAGGTGATGCTTTTCCTCTGTTCTACTGCTTCAGTTTCACTCTCTTCCACTTGTCTCCATCTTTCAAAACTATGTTGAAATCTCTTGATTGTTGTGGGCTTATATACTTAAACACTTTGATACCATCATTGTAGTGTATTGTCAAAACAGAGAAGAGCTGCAAGGATTCTCAGTGCATTCTGAATCTGCTATTCTGTGGTCCCAGTGTTTAAACTTCTTAGTCTTCCCCAGTGTATATCATTGTTTTTAGAAATACAATCTCCTGGTCTACTCGTGAAGGAAATGAATACAACGCATCTAAAATGACAAGGAATGCAGGTTAGATGCTCTAGGGTCTTGTCGTACTCTGCCATTTACTAATAAACCACTTATGTGCTACAAATTGTAGGTGCTCATTTATAAAATGAAAGGGGGTAACTCTACATGAACTATAGATTTCTCCTACTCTAACATTTCATAATTTTCTAAGTTTTTTCTTAAAATTTCTCTATATTATCATTAATTTTAATTAAAAAAATAAAAATCTAATTTTCTCTTTTGAACATCAAAGAGTAATTCCCATAGTCCTACAATAATGGGATAATTAGTTCTGAAACCTGTCATGTTTCATGTTTCATACGAAAATAAAATCATGTTAAATAATTTTTAAAAATTAAACATGGACTTTGTAGCACAAAGACAAGGTCCCTCCCAAATGGTGTTCCTTTATTTACTAGAAATATTCAGCTCTGCTTTAAAGTTGAAATAAAATAAATATATTATTTTTGAGGTGCAAAAATTTCTTATGAAAATCAATTTTTCTTTTCTGTCCATACAAACAAAAGTATGGAATGACATTAGAGGTCAGGTTTATTTGGTAATGTAATGTAGCTTCTTGATATTTTTTATTTTAGGAAAGGAGAATATCAACATCGAAACTTTTTTCAACTTTACTTTTTTTTAAAATGAGGCCCTTTTTTCCTCTTATAAAAAGAGAGTTCAACTAAACTGTCAATTTTCTCATCTGTAAAACAAGAGCACTGAATCAGCTGACTATTCATTCAGAACTCAATATTCATTCAGAACTCAATTTCTTTACCTTATGATCACTAAGGTTCTCCCTAAATCTAATACACTAAGGTTCTAAGGAAAGGAAAATATATTATTACCGACATGTTTTGATTTTTATTTCTTAGAGTTCAAATGTCCACCATTCACCTTGGTCTAAGCTTTAGGGAACCATTCAAGGGGATACAATGCAGATGGGAGGAGAAAACAGAACCCTCACACAAGCTGTGCTGTGTTGCAATCAGGCTTCCGTTTGAAAAATAATCTTCTCTATAGCTTTAAAGTGATAACTTTGTACCGGCAATGCTTCTTGTTTCAAACTGATTTTCTCTGGCTCTTCCTGAACACTTTCTGAGGAATCATTGACCGCTTTGATTTCTGAGGAGGAAGGACTCTCTACTGTCACAATCACAGGAAATTCTGACGGACCTGAGTGTCTGAAGAAGAAGATAGGAAATCACAAAGCTGTTACACTAAAGTGCAAAGAAAGAAGACAAGATTGTACAAAAGATAACACAAGCTAGATACCAAATATCCAAATATTAGAGGACGTTTAATAAAAGTGATCTGAGGTATCATTATTCATAAATGTCTCTCACTGCTCCTTAGTCTAAAACAGGCAATGAGTAAGTAAAAGTACAGTAACTTATTTTTGCTATGTTACTGTACAGACCTCTGTTGTACATGGTTAAGATTAGTAATGGGAATTGCCCATATTATTTTATGAAGTTTCTTTCACAGAAGCCAAGTGAAGATCCAAGGTAAACATTTTTTCTCAGTATACTGCAAATGAAAATTTTATTTTTCACTATCAGACAAAAACTGGAAGAAAATGTAGTTTTTTGGAAGAAAATACATCAGTAAAGGAATAAAGAATAAGATAAAGAATAAGAAGAATAATCAGAAAGTCAATATATCTAAGCTGTGTATAACAGATGTTAGAATTTAAAAAAATAAATCACATAACCATGACAAATAACATATAAGGGAACTCCCATAAGGTTAACAGCTGATTTTTCAGCAGAAATTCTACAAGCCAGAAGGGAGTGGCATGATATACTTAAAGTGATGAAAGGGAAGAACCTACAACCAAGATTACCCTACCTGGCAAGGATCTCATTCAGATTTGATGGAGAAATCAAAAGCTTTACAGACAAGCAAAAGCTAAGAGAATTCAGCACCACCAAAGCAGCTCTGCAACAAATGCTAAAGGAACTTCTCTAAGTGGGAAACACAAGAGAAGAAAAGGACCTACAAAAACAAACCCAAAACAATTAAGAAAATGGTCATAGGAACATACATATCGATAATTACCTTAAACATGAATGGATTAAATGCTCCAACCAAAAGTTGCAGGCTTGCTGAATGGATACAAAAACAAGACCCATATATATGTTGTCTACAAGAGACCCACTTCAGACCTAGGGACACATACAGACTGAAAGTGAGGGGATGGAAAAAGATATTCCATGCAAATGGAAATCATAAGAAAACTGGAGTAGCAATACTCATATCAGATAAAATAGACTTTAAAATAAAGAATGTTGGGCTTCCCTGGTAGTGAAGTGGTTGAGAGTCCACCTGCTGATGCAGGGGACATTGGTTCGTGCCCCGGTCTGGGAAGATCCCACATGCCATGGAGTGGCTAGGCCCATGAGCCATGGCCGCTGATCCTGTGCGTCCGGAGCCTGTGCTCCGCAATGGGAGAGGCCACAACAGTGAGAGGCCCACGAACTGCAAAAAAAAAAAAAAAAAAAAATAGAATGTTACAAGAGACAAGGAAGGACACTACATAATGATCAAGGGATCAATCCAAGAAGAAGACATAACAATTATAAATATATATTCACCCAACATAGGAGCACCTCAATACATAAGACAACTGCTAACAGCTATAAAGGAGGAAACCGACAGTAACACAGTAATAGCGGGGGACTTTAACACCTCACTTACACCAATGGACAGATCATCCAAAATGAAAATAAATAAGGAAACAGAAGCTTTAAATGACACAATGGACCAGATAGATTTAATTGATATTTATAGGACATTCCATCCAAAAACAGCAGATTACACTTTCTTCTCAAGTGCACAGGGAACATTATCCAGGATAGATCACATCTTGGGTCACAAATCAAGCCTCAGTAAATTTAAGAAAATTGAAATCATATCAAGCATCTTTTCTAACCACAACGCTACGAGATTAGAAATGAATTGCAGGGAAAAAAACGTAAAAAATACAAACACATGGAGGCTAAACAATACGTTACTAAATAAACAAGAGATCACTGAAGAAATCAAAGAGGAAATCAAAAAATAACTAGAGACAAATGACAATGAAAACACAGCGATCCAAAACCTATGGGATGCAGCAAAAGAAGTTCTAAGAGGGCACTTTATAGCTATACAAGCCTACCTCAAGAAACAAGAAAAATCTCAAATAAACAATTTAACCTTACACCTAAAGGAACTAGAGAAAGAAGAACAAACAAAACCCAAAGTTAGAAGAAGGAAAGAAATCATAAAGATCAGAGCAGAAATAAGTGAAATAGAAACAAAGAAAACAATACCAAAGATCAATAAAACTAAAAGCTGATACTTTGAGAAGATAAACAAAATTGATAAACCATTAGCCAGACTCATCAAGAAAAAGAGGGAGAGGGCTCAAATCGATAAAATTAGAAATGAAAAAGGAGAAGTTACAACTGACACCACAGAAATACAAAGCATCTTAAGAGACTACTACAAGCAACTCTATGCCAAAAAAATGGACAACCTGGAAGAAATGGACAAATTCTTAGAAAGGTATACCTTCCAAGACTGAACCAAGAAGAAATAGAAAATATGAACAGACCAATCACAAGTAATGAAATTGAAACAGTGATTAAAAATCTTCCAACAAACAAAAGTCCAGGACCAGATGGCTTCAAGGTGAATTCTATCAAACATTTAGAGAAGAGTTAACACCCATCCTTCTCAGACTCTTCCAGAAAATTTCAGAGGAAGGAACACTCCTAAACTCATTCTATGAGGCCACCATCACCCTGACACCAAAACCAGACAAAGATACTACAAAAAAAGAAAATTACAACAGATTGCCAACAAACACACAAAAGAATGCTCAACATCATTAATCATTAGAGAAATGCAACTCAAAACTACAATGTGATATCATCTCACACCGGTCAGAATGGCCATCATAAAAAAATCTAGAAACAATAAATGCTGGAGAGGGTGTGGAGAAATGGGAACCCTCATACACTGTTGGTGGGAACATAAATTGATAAAACCACTATGGAGAACAGTATGGAGGTTCCTTAAAAAACTAAAAATAGAACTACCATACAACTCAGCAATCCCACTACAGGGCATATACCCTGAGAAAACCATAATTCAAAAAGAGTCACATACCACAATGTTCATTGCAGCTCTATCTACAATAGCCAGGACAAGAAAGCAACCTAAGTGTCCATCGACAGATGAATGGATAAAAAAGATGCGGCACATATATATACAATGGAATATTACTCAGCCATAAAAAGAAACGAAATTGAGTTATTTTTTGTGAGGTGGATGGACCTAGAGTGTGTCAAACAGAGTGAAGTAAGTCAGAAAGAGAAAAACAAATACCACACCCTAACACATATATATGGAATCTAAAAAAAAAAAAAAATGGTCATGAAGAACCTAGGGACAAGATGGGAATAAAGACGCAGACCTACTAGAGAATGAACTTGAGGACACAGGGAGGGAGAAGGGTAAGCTGGGACAAAGTGTGGGAGTGGTACTGTAAATATGGACATATATACACTGCCAAATTGTAAAATAGATAGCTAGTGGGAAGCAGTCGCATAACACATGGAGATCAGCTCGGTGCTTTGTGACCAGCTAGAAGGGTGGGATAGGGAGGATGGGAGGGAGGGAGATGCAAGAAAGAAGAGATACTGGGATATATGTATATGTATAACTGATTCACTTTGTTATAAAGCAGAAACTAACACACCATTGTAAAGCAATTATACTCCAATAAAAAAGTTTAAAAAAAAAAAGAAAAGAAAAATACAGACCAATATCACTGATGAATATAGATGCAAAAATCCTCAACAAAATACTAGCAAACAGAATCCAACAACACATTAAAAGGATCATACACCATGATCAAGTGGGATTTATCCCAGGGATGCAAGGATTCTTCAATATACACAAATCAATCAATGTGATATGCCATATTAACATATTGAAGAATAAAAACCATATGATCATCTCAGTAGATGCAGAAAAAGCTTTTGACAAAATTCAACACAAAGTTATCATAAAAGCTCTCCAGAAAGTGGACATAGAGGGAACCTAGCTCAACGTAATAAACGCCATATATGACAAACCCACAGCAAACATCATTCTCAATGGTGAAAAACTGAAACCATTTCCTCTAAGATCAGGAACAAGACAAGGACGTCGGGCTTCCCTGGTGGTGCAGTCATTGAGAGTCCGCCTGCTGATGCAGGGGACGTGGGTTCGTGCCCCAGTCCAGGAAGATCTCACATGCTGCAGAGCGGCTGGGCCCGTGAGCCATCGTTGCTGAGCCTGTGCGTCCGGAGCCTGTGCTCTGCAATGGGAGAGACCACAACAGTAAGAGGCCCGTGCAAAAAAAAAAAAAAAAAAGACAAGGACATCCACTCTCACCACTATTATTCAACATAGTTTTGGAAGTCCTAGCCACGGCATCAGAGAAGAAAAAGAAATAAAAGGAATAAAAATTGGAAAAGAAGAAGTAAAACTGTCACTGTTTGCAGATGACATGATACTATACATAGAGAATCCTAAAGATGCCACCAGAAAACTACTAGAGCTAATCAATGAATTTGGTAAAGTTGCAGGATACAAAATTAATGCACAGAAATCTCTGGCATTCCTATACACTAATGATGAAAAATCTGAAAGAGAAATTAAGGAAACACTCCCATTTACCACTGCAACAAAAAGAATAAAATACCTAGGAAGAAACCTACCTAGGGAGACAAAAGACCTGTATGCAGAAAACTATAAGACACTGTTGAAAGAAATTAAAGATGATACCAACAGAAGGAGAGATATACCATGTTCTTGGATTGGAAGAATCAGTATTGTGAAAGTGACTATACTACCCAAAGCCATCTACAGATTCAGTGCAATCCCTATCAAATTACCAATGGCATTTTTTACAGAACTAGAACAAAAAATCTTAAAATTTGTATGGAAACACAAAAGACCCCAAATAGCCAAAGCAGTCTTGAGGGAAAAAAAACGGAACTGGAGGAATCAGACTCCCTGACTTCAGACTATACTACAAAGCTACAGTAATCAAGACAATATGGTATTGGCACAAAAACAGAAACATAGATCAATGGAACAAGATAGAAAGCCCAGAGATAAACCCACGCACCTATGGTCAGCTAATCTATGACAAAGGAGGCAAGGATATACAATGGAGAAAAGACAGTCTCTTCAATAAGTGGTGCTGGGAAAACTGGACAGCTACATGTAAAAGAATGAAATTAGAGCACTCCCTAACACCATACACAAAAATAAACTCAAAATGGATTTGAAACCTAAATGTAAGACGGGACACTATAAAACTCTTAGAGGAAAACATAGGAAGAACACTCTTTGACATAAATCACAGCAAGATCTTTTTGATCCACCTCCTAGAGTAATGGAAATAGAAACAAAAATAAACAAATGGGACCTAATCAAACTTAAGAGCTTTTGCACAGCAAAGGAAACCATAAACAAGAAGAAAAGACAACCCTCAGAATGGGAGAAAATATTTGCAAATGAATCAACGGACAAAGGATTAATCTTCAAACTATATAAACAGCTCATGCAGCTCAGTATTAAAGAAACAAACAACCTAATCCAAAAATGGGCAGAAGACCTAAATAGACATTTCTCCAAAGAAGACATACAGATGGCCAAGAAGCATATGAAAAGCTGCACAACATCACTAATTATTAGAGAAATGCAAATCAAAACTACAGTGAGGTATCACCTCACACCAGTTAGAATGGGCATCATCCAAAAATCTACAAACAGCAAATGCTGGAGAGGGTGTGGAGAAAAGGGAACCCTCTTGCACTGTTGGTGGGAATGTAATTTGATACAGCCACTATGGAGAACAGTATGGAGGTTCCTTAAAAAACTAAAAATAGAATTACCATATGGTCCAGCAATCCCACTACTGGGCATATACCCAGAGAAAACCATAATTCAAAAAGACACATGCACCCCATTGTTCATTGCAGCACTATTTACAATGGCCAGGTCATGGAAGCCACTTAAATGCTCATTGACAGATGAATGGATAAAGAAGATGTGGTACATATATACAATGGAATATTACTCAGCCATAAAAAGGAATGAAATTGGGTCATTTGTGGAGACGTGGTTTGATCTAGAGACTGTCATACAGAGTGAAGTAAGTCAGAAAGAGAAAAACAAATATCGTATATTAACTCATGTATGTGGATCCTAGAAAAATGGTCCAGATGAACCAGTTTGCAGGGCAGAAGTTGAGACACAGATGTAGAGGAGAAACATATGGACACCAAGAGGGGAAAGCCATGGGGAGTGGGGATGGTGGTGTGCTGAATTGGGCGATTGGGTTTGACATGTATACACTGATATGTATAAAATTGATGACTAATAAGAACCTGCTGTATAGAAAAATTAATTAAATTAAATTAAAAATTTTTAAAAAAAAGGAATTCTTCAGTCTGGCAATCCTCCAAGTGCTGTAAGATCCACACATCCTGCCTAACTCTTTTCAGGCCTACACACATATATTGTACGTGTGATTTCAGGATTTACAGCCTGAACATTGTTTAAAAAAAAAAAAAAGATGAAACATGAGGGGAGGGGGCAGGGCACAACATTTAAAAGAATGACATACCCTGAGGACAAGACATAAACTGATTAGAATCAAATAGGTCCAAGATGGTGGACAAGTCGACTTCCACTAGACCTTAAGCCTTAGTATACCTCATCGTAACACATCAGCAAGCTAAATGACATTTCCAAAGCCAACCAAAAAGTGGGCAGTGACCCAATTTCTGGAAATCCCCACCTGTTCCCCACAACAGTTAGCATACTCCTCCCTCTCATTAGCCTATGAAATTACCCACTCCTATAAAAACTGACAACCCCATACCCTGGTGCCTTTCTCACCTTCTGAGATGGTCCACACTCTGTCTGTGGAGTGTTTCTCTCTAAATAAATCCGTTTCTTACCTATCACCTTGTCTCTCACTGACTTTTTTCTGAAATGAGACATCAGCAACCTGGGCTTCATTAAGTCCCAAAACCAGGCGTGTGATCTCAGTTAAAAGACCATGGGCTTTGGATGGGTTTGAGGCCTGGCCGCATGGGTTGCAATCCCAACCTGGTTTAGGCTGGGTTTGAGTTCCGGCACGTGAGTTTGGGTCCCAATCTGAGGTTCATGGCTTCAAGTTACTAACGAAAAGTACAGCAGGACCCATTTATTGTACTGTAATTACTAGGTTGCTTTGGCACAGCAGGAATCCTATGACAATTCTCTTCATATATAATTCAATCAAAGAATTGAGTTTCAGGTAGAAGGTACCTTTTAAATTTGATTACTAAAATATTACTTTCATAGTCCATGCTTATCTTGTAAATTGTCTAAACTGAGAATTTAAAAACAAGGATTTTAGGGCTTCCCTGGTGGTGCAGTGGTTGAGAGTCCGCCTGCCGATGCAGGGGACACAGGTTCGTGCCCTGGTCCGGGAAGATCCCACATGCTGTGGAGCGGCTGGGACCGTGAGCCATGGCCGCTGAGCCTGTGCGTCCGGAGCCTGTGCTCCGCAATGGGAGAGGCCACAACAGTGAGAGGCCCGCGTACTGCAAATAAATAATAATAATAAAAAAATAAAAACAAGGATTTTAAAAGATAGTTCCTTAAATTAAAAGTATTATATAATTTAAAAATAAAATTGTAATTAGACAAGTTAGAGTCAAGATGGCAGAGTAGGAGGACGTGGAGTTTGTGTCTCCTCTCAACTAGGGCACCAACCAGGTGCTGGTGAGGGACCTCAGGCACCAAAGGAGACGGGAGGAATCCCTGCACAACGAGGTAGGATGTGGGGGGAAAGGGGAGGGAGGAAAAGTGGAGGTGGGATGGGACGAGCACCCCCGAGGGGTTGCTGGGAGAGGGGAGGGATTCTCATGATTGGAGGTGCTAATGCACTGCAAGGGGATCAGCGGGGATGGGGAAAGACCTTTGGGGTATTTGGGGATCAGAGGGGAATGTGGTAAGTGTCTCCCCTGGCCGCTCAAGCCCTGGTGAGGCTGCTGGGGCACTGGGTCTGATCCTCAGCCCTCCAGGACCCCCTCCAGCCATGCGGGTCCTGAACCTAAGCTTCCCTCACCCCCATGCCCCAAGCCCAACTGCCACCCACCCCACCCACACCCTACCTCCCCTGAGCCTAAGCCCCAGCCCCCCAGGGCCTTTTCCATCCTGAACCTAAGCCCTGCCCCTCCCTAGCAGGGCCTTTTTCAGCTCACACAGATCCTGGGCCTAAGCCACTCCCCAGATCCTCTTCCAGCCTCGAGGGTCCCGAGGGTCTCAGGCCTGAGACCCGCCCCCCCACCCCCGCCAAGGCCTTTTCCAGCTTTTTTTTTTCTTTCTTTATTTTTTTTTCTGCTGTTGTGGTTCTGCTTTGCTTTGTTATTGTTCTTACATCTTTATCTTTTCTAATATATTTTTTATTTTTCTAATTTTATTTTATTTTTTATTCTTTGTTATTGTTCTGCTCCTTTTTGTTTGTTGCCTTGTTTTTTTTTTTTGGCCATGCTGCATGGCTTGATGAGTCTTGGTCCCCAGGCTGGGGTCAGGCCTGAGCTCCTGTTGTGGGAGTGCCAACTCCAAACCAGGGAACCTCAGACCCCAGGGAATATTAATAAGTGTTAGCTCTCCTGGAGGGCTTCATCTCAGCACCAAGACCAGGTTCCACCCAACAGTCCGCAAACTCCAGTGCTGGACACCTCAGGCCAAACAACCAGCAAAACAGGAACACAGCCCCAATGATCAAAAAAAATGAGATGACAAAAAAATATGGTACAGACGAAGGAGCAAAGTAAAAACCTACAAGACCAAATAAATGAAGAGGAAATAAGCAACCTACCTGAAAGAGAATACAGAGTACTGGTAGTAAAGATGATCCAAAATCTTGGAAATAGAATGGAGGCACGGATCAAAAAAATACAAGAAATTAAGGAACTAACAGAGATGAACAACACAATAACTGAAATGAAGAATACACTAAAAGGAATCAATAGCAGAATAACTGAAGCAGAAGAACAAATAAGTAAGCTGGAAGATAGAATGGTGGAAATGATAGCTGAGGAGCAGAATAAAGAAAAAAGAATAAAAAGAAATGAGGACAGCCTCAGAGACCTCTGGGACAACATTAAACGCACCAACATTTGAATTGTAGGGGTCTCAGAAAAAGAAGAGAAAGAGAGGACTTCCCTGGTGGTCCAGTGGCTAAGACTATGTGCTCCCAATGCAGGGGTCCTGGGTTTGATTCTTGGTCAGGGAACTAGATTCCACATGCCACAACTAAGAGTTCACATGCCACAACTAAAGAACCTGCGTGCCGCAATGAAGATCCTGCACATGGCAACGAAGATCCCACGTGCTGCAACTAAGACCTGGCAGAGCCAAATAAGTAAATAAATAAATGTTTTTTTAAAAAAACCGACAGGGCTTCCCTGGTGGTGCAGTGGTTGAGAGTCCACCTGCCGATGCAGGGGACATCGGCTCTTGCCCCGGTCCGGGATGATTCCACATGCCGCGGAGCAGCTGGGCCTGTGAGCCATGGCTGCTGAGCCTGCGTGTCCGGAGCCTGTGCTCGGCAACGGGAGAGGCCACAACAGTGAGATGCCCGAGTACCGCAAAAAGAAAAAAAAAAAAAAAAAAAGGAAGACAAAGGTTCTGAGAAAATATTTAAAGAGATTATAGTGGAAAACTTCCCTAAACTGGGAAAGGAAATAGCCACCCAGGTCCAGGAAGTGCAGAGAGTCCATACAGGATAAACCCAAGAAGAAACATGCCGAGACACATATTAATCAAACTAACAAAAATTAAATACAAAGAAAAAAATATTAAAAGCAGCAAGGGAAAAGCAATAACATACAAGGGAATCCCCATAAGGTTATCAGCTGATTTTCAGCAGAAATTCTGCAGGCCAGAAGGGAGTGGCAGGATATATTTAAAGTGATGAAAAGGAAAAACCTACAACCAAGATTACTCTACCCAGCAAGGATCTCATTCGGATTTGATGGAGAAATCAAAAGCTTTACAGACAAGCAAAAGTTAAGAGAATTCAGCACCACAAAACCAGCTTTACAACAAATGCTAAAGGAACTTTTCTAAGCAGGAAATACAAGAAAAGAAAAAGACCCACAAAAACAAACCCAAAACAATCAAGAAAATGGTCATATGAACATACATATCGATAATTACCTTGAATGTAAATGGATTAAATTCTCCAACCAAAAGACACACTGGCTGAATGGATACAAAAACAAGACTCATATATATGCTGTCTACAAGAGACCCACTTTAGACCTAGGGACACATACAGAATGAAAGTGAGGTGATCGAAGAAAGCTGGAGTAGCAATACTCATATCAGATTTAAAAAAGTCTAAAGTCTTAAAAATAAAGACTGTTACAAGAGACAAGGAAGGTCACTACATAATGATCAAGGGATCAATCCAAGAAAATGATTATAAATAATTATGCACCCAACATAGGAGCACCACAGTACATAAGGCAAATGCTAAAAGGGGAAATCAACAGTAACACCATAATAGTGGGGGACTTTGACGCCCCACTTACACCAATGGACAGATCATCCAGACAGAAAGTAAATAAGGAGGGACTTCCCTGGTGGCACAGTGGTTAAGAATTTGCCTGCCAATGCAGAGGACATGGGTTCAATCCCTGGTTTGGGAAGATCCCACATACCATGGAGCAACTAAGCCCATGTACAACAACTACTGACCCTGCGCCACTCTACAGCCTGTAAGCCACAACTACTGAGGCCGTGTGCTGCAACTACTGAAGCCCACACACCTAGAGCCCATGCTCCACAACAAGAGAAACCACTGCAATGAGAAAGAAGCCCGCACACCGAAACGAAGAGTAGCCCCCACTTGCCTCAACTAGAGAAAGCCTGTGTGAGCAGCAACAAAGACCCAATGCAGCCAAAAAAAAAAAGTAAATAAGGAAACACAAGCTTTAAATGACACAATACACCATATAGACTTAACTGATATTTATAGGACATTCCACATGAAAGTGACAGAATACAAGTTCTTCTCAAGTGCACATGGAACATTCTCCAGGACAGATCACATCTTGGGCCAAAAATCAAGTCTCAGGAAATTTAAGAAAATATAAATTTTATCAAGCATCTTTTCCTACCACAATGCTATGAGATTAGAAATCAATCACAGGAAAAAGCTATAAAAAACACAAACATGGGCTTCCCTGGTGGCGTAGTGGTTGAGAATCTGCCTGCTAATGCAGGGGACACGGGTTCGAGCCCTGGTCTGGGAAGATGCCACACGCCATGGAGCAACTAGGCCCGTGAGCCACAACTACTGAGCCTGCGCGTCTGGAGCCCGTGCTCTGCAAGAAGAGAGGCCGCGATAGTGAGAGGCCCGCGCACCGTGATGAAAAGTGGCCCCCGCTTGCCACAACTAGAGAAAAGCCCTTGCACAGAAACAAAGACCCAACACAGCCAAAAATAAATAAATAAATTAATTAATTAAAATGTGAAAAAAAAAACCCACAAACACATGGAGGCTAAACAATACACTACTAAATAACTAAGAGATCACTGAAGAAATCAAAGAGGAAATCAAAAAATACCTAGAAACAAATGACAATGAAAACACAATGACCCAAAACCTATGCGATGCAGCAAAAGCAGTTCTAAGAGGGAAGTTTATAGCAATTCAATCTCACCTCAAGAAACAGGAAAAATCTCAAATAAACAATCTAACCCTGCACCTAAAGCAACTAGAGAAAGAAGAACAAAGAAAACCCAAAGTCAGCAGAAGGAAAGAAATCATAAAGATCAGACCAGAAATAAATGAAATAGAAACAAAGAAAACAATAGCAGACATCAATAAAACTAAAAGTTGGTTCTTTGAGAAGATAAATAAAATTGATAAACCTTTAGCCAGACTCATTAAGAAAACAGGGAGAGGATTCAAATCAATAAAATTAGAAATGACAAAGGAGAAATTACAACTGACACTGCAGAAATACAAAGGATCATAAGAGATTATTACAGGCAACTATGTGCCAATTACATGGACAACCTGGAAGAAATGGACAAATTCTTAGAAAGGTACAACCTTCCAAGACTGAACCAGGAAGAAATAGAAAATATGAACAGACCAATCACAGGTAATGAAACTGAAACTGTAATTAAAAATCTTCCAACAAACAAAAGTCCAGGACCAGATGGCTTCATGGGCAAAGTCTATCAAACATTTAGAGAAGAGTTAATACCTATCCTTCTCAAACTCTTCCAAAATTGCAGAGGGAGGAACACTCCCAAGTTTGTTCTACAAGGCCACCATCACCCTGATACCAAAACCAGACAAAGATATCCCCAAAAAAGAAAATTACAGACCAGTATCACCTTAACACCACACACAAAAAACCTCAACAAAATATTAGCAAACAGAATAAAACAACACATTAAAAGGACCATACATCATGATTATGTGGGATTTATCCCAGGGATGCAAGGATTCTTCAATATGTGCAAATCAATCAATGTGATACTCCATATTAACAAATTGAAGAATAAAAACCATATGATCATCTCAGTAGATGCAGAAAAGCTTTTGACAAAATTCAACACCCGTTTATGATAAAAACTCTCCAGAAAGTGGGCATAGAGGGAACCTACCTCAACATAATAAAGGCCATACACTACAAACCCACAGCAAAAATCATTCTCAATGGTGAAAAACTGAAACCGTTTCCTCTAGGTCAGGTAAAAGACTAGGATGTCCACTCTCACCACTATCATTGAAAATAGTTTTGGAAGTCCTAGCCACAGCAATCAGAGAAGAAAAAGAAATAGAAGGAATACAAATTGGATAAGAAGAAATAAAATTGTCATCATACTATACATAGAAAATCCTAAAGATGCCACCAAAAAACTACTAGAGCTAATCAATGAATTTAGTAAAGTTGCAGGATACAAAATTAATACACAGAAATCTCTTGCATTCCTATACACTAACAATGAAAAATCAGAAAGAGAAATTAAGGTAACGCTCCCATTTACCATTGCAACAAGAAGAATAAAATACCTAGAAATAAACCTACCTAAGGAGGCAAAAGATCTGTACTCAGAAAACTATAAAACACTGATGAAAGAAATCAAGGATTACACAAACAGATGGAGAGATACACAATGTTCTCGGATCGGAAGGCTCAATATTGTGAAAATGACTATACTAACCAAAGCAGTCTAGATTCAATACAATCCCTATCAAATTACCAATGGCATTTTTCACAGAACTAGAACAAAAACTTTTACAATTTGTATGGAAACACAAAAGACCCCAAATAGCCAAAGCAATCTTGAGAAAGAAAAATGGAGTTGGGGGAATTAGGCTCCTCAACTTCAGGAGATACTACAAAGCTACACTAATCAAGACAGTATGGTACTGGCACAAAAACAGAAATATAGATCAATGGTATGGGATAGAAAGCCCAGAGATAAACCCACACACCTATGGCAACCTAATCTATGACAAAGAGGGGAAGAATATACAATGGAGAAAAAACAGCCTCTTCAATAAGTGGTGCGGGGAAAACTGGACAGCTACATTTAAAAGAATGAAATTAGAACACCCCTTAACACCACACACAAAAATAAACTCAAAATGGATTAAAGACCTAAATGTAACACCAGACACTCTAAAAGTCTTAGAGGAAAACATAGGAAAATCACTCTTTGACATAAATCACATCAAGATCTTTTTTGACCCACCTCCTAGAGTAATGAAAATAAAGACAAAAATAAACAAATGGGACCTAATTAAACGTAAAAGCTTCTGCACCGCAAAGGAAACCATAAACAAGACAAAAAAACAACCCTCAGAATGAGAGAAAATATTTGCAAATGAAGCAACTGACAGAGAATTAATCTCCAAAATATATAAGCAGCTCATGCAGCTCAATATCAAAACAACAAACAACCCAATCAAAAAAATGGGCGGGGCTTCCCTTGGTGGCGCAGTGGTTGAGAGTCCGCCTGCCGATGCAGGGGACGTGGGTTTGTGCCCTGGTCTGGGATATCCCACATGCCGTGGAGCGGCTGGGCCTGTGAGCCATGGCCACTGGGCCTGCACATCCGGAGCCTGTGGGCCACAACGGGAGAGGCCACAACAGTGAGAGGCCCACGTACCGCAAAGAACAAAAAGAAAAAAAAAATGGGTGGAAGACTTAAATAGACATTTCTCCAGAGAAGATATACAGATTGTCAACAGACATATGAAAGGATGCTCAACATCACTAATCATTAGAGAAATGCAAATCAAAACTATAGTGAGGTATCACCTCACACCAGTCAGAATGTCCATCATCAAAAGATCTACAAACAATAAATGCTAGAGATGTTGTTGAGAAAAGGGAACCCTCTTGCACTGCTGTTGGGAATGTAAGTTGATACAGCCACTATGGAGAACAGTATGGAGGTTCCTTAAAAAACTAAAACTAGAACTACCATATGACCCAGCAATCCTGCTACTGGGCATATACCCTGAGAAAACCATAACTCAAAAAGTTACATGTACCCCAATGTTCATTGCAGCACTATTTACAATAGCCAGGTCATGGAAGCAACCTAAATGTCCATCAACAGAGTAATGTATAAATAAGATGTGGTACATATATACAATGGAATATTATTCAGCCATAAAAAAGTAACAAAATTGGGTTATTTGTAGAGATGTGGATGGCCCTAGAGTCTGTCATACAGGGTGAAGTAAGTCAGAAAGAGAAAAACAATATCGTATATTAACACATGTATATGGAATCTAAAAAAATGGTACAGATGGGCCTATTTGTAGGGCAGAAATAGAGACACAGATGTAGAGAACAGACATGCGGACACAGGCTGGGGAAGGGGAGGGTGGGATGAATTGGGAGATTAGCATTGACATATATACACTACCAGGAGTAAAATAGGTAACTAGTGGGAAGCTGCTGTACAGTACAAGGAGCTCAGCTCGGTGCTCTGTAATGACCTAGATGGGTGGGATTGGGGGAGGGAAGTGGGAGGGATGTCCAAGAGGTAGGGGATATATGTGTACATATAGCTGATTCATTTTGGTGTACAGCAGAAACTAACAGAACATTGTAAAGCAATTATACTCCAATAAAAAAAATTCTAATTAGATGAAGTCTCCAAGTGATAGCATGAATAAAGTGTTATACCTGGCCAAAAACTGCTAATTTTTGTTCTACTTAGCACTTGATTAGGCAAGGTGAAGTTTTTCCCTGGTATTGGGAAAGTGAATAATTGTGTAATGATAGATAATGAAACAAGTATTAGAAGTGATTACGTGCCTGTACATGTTTCTTTCAGGGTCTTTTACATCCGCCTTAAGCCAAAAAGTCAATGTGACCTCAGATGGTAGCTCCTGCCACTGTAGCTAACTGACATGCCACATGGGGGGAGCTAGTGAGATGCTGTTTTGAACACTTTCCATCACAGCTGCCGCAAGACCAACGGTGGTCGCTGGAGGGCTCCAGAATGCAAGGTTAAGGATCCTGGAGTTAAAACCTCTGACTTGTCTTCTCTCTTCATGAAGAAGTGTTTCCAACTGCTGGCGAATCTACTTACTGGGAGAGTAAGAGAGAAAGGATGAGCTTGATTTGGGCACTGGAGCAAAGAGGTCCAGAGGATATGCAAACGGGTCTAGCAAAAAAGTCCAAAAATCTGCAGTCATCTCTGATGACTGATGCAGTCATCTCTGCATCTTCTCTGCAGAAGAGAGTTGGGGTACATCATGAGAGTAACGCAGGGGAGATTCACTGCTGTGGACAGGGGGCAAGAGGAACTAGAGTTTGAGTTTTCAGTGAGGCAGCCTCAGAGGAGATAAGAATCAGGTCCAGGAGTGTAAGTTCAGCCTCACAGAACAAGCAAAACGTGCCTTGAGTATTTGTCTGTTTTGTTTTTTTCTGAAACCATCCTTAAGACAAGAAAAACATTAAATCACAAATCTGAAGACTTGAATCTAGTCCCAGTTCTGTCAATCAACAAAACTAGCTGATATTGTGGAATATAATTTGACCCACAAGATAGAAGTTGGTCAACCCCACACGTTGGTTAAAATATCTATTTGTTCCAGAAATCACGTACCTAATCACTGGTTTTTCAAGAATTGATAATCGTGGGGACTTACAGTATTGTTTTGCAATATTTTTGTTTTTTGTTTGTTTGTTTGTTTTGTTTTTTTTGCGGTACGCTGGGCCTCTCACTGTTTTGGCCTCTCCTGCTACGGAGCACAGGCTCCGGACGCGCAGGCTCAGCGGCCATGGCTCACGGGCCCAGCCGCTCCGCAGCATGTGGGATCTTCCCGGACCGAGGCACGAACCCGTGTCCCCTGCATCGGCAGGTGGACTCTCAGCCACTGCGCCACCAGGGAAGCCCTGCAATATTTTTAACCTTTGGACACTTCTGCTATTTTTTGGCTTTTGGGGGATTTTCTGTAATACATATAGAATATCATAAGCCCATATTATTTAATTCATCCTTGTCTAGAAAATATAATTGAGGCATAAGCTTCAGGCATTAGTTAACAATTGTTAATGAAAGATCTTAAAAGGACAGGTGACTATTCACCAGTTGCTTTGACAAGACTAGCCACAAACTAGTTATTAAAATTTGTTCTCCAGGGAATTCCCTGGCAGTCCAATGGTTAAGACATCGCACTTCCAAAGCAGGGTGGGGCATGGGTTTGATCCCTGGTCAGGGAACTAAGATCCCACAAGCCTTGTGGCATGACCAAAAAAATTTTTTTTTGTTCTCCAGAATTCTCAGTACCTCAGATAAGCCCATGTCTCTCCCCGGTTCCCTGCCCCCTCTAGTAAAGGTCAAGAGAATTCCCAAGAACCCTGTGGATTTGAGTGAAGTAGAAGCGGCCCTTCCCAGCTTCTGCACTTTCAACTGCAGCAGAGAAGGGGACCCTAGAGCTCTGTGTGTTTCTGGCAAGGTCCCTACCCTTCCCTACTGCCTGACACACCCCTATTATCTGCCCTTCCACCATTAAAACCAATCTCATTATGCCTTTAGCTTTGTTATGTCAGTCTCCACAAGGAGCCCCAACATCTAGGGTTACCCCTTATCCAGATACACCTCAGCACTTACCCTTCTGATTCCATCTCCCCTTTGCCCAACCTGCAAGCCTCTGGACAGGCAGTAAAATCCTCCGTAGCCTCAAACTTTTCTCTTAATAGTCTTTTACTTTCTTATTCTAAGTGAAACTTGATTCTCCTCTGAAGTCAGTGCTTCTCCTGCATCTCTCTCAAGTTATGGCTGACCTACCACTGAGTCTGAGCTCGTGTGCTGGTCTTCTTTTCTCCCCATTGCCACTTCCAAATCATCCTCCTCCCCTCCTCCCTAAAAGCACTCAGCTTCGAGTCTGGTGTCAATGGACTATCCATCCATTAACCCTCTTTGTCACAATCATGTGCTGAACCCCGCCCCCAGGTCATACTCCCTCATTCCTTAATTTAGGTCCTGACTCACTATCATTCTCTCCAACATGACTCCTGTCATAATTTTTAGTGATTTCAATATTCACAGAAGATTATGAGTACCCTGATGTTTCAGTAAGTTTTCTCCTGAAAGTACACCCTGAAACAAGGGCTTTGGATACAAGTGGTTTATTTGGGAGGTAATCCAGGAAGCAGGAAGCAGGGAGCAAGGAGAGTAAGATATAGGGAAAGAGGAAAAGCCTCTGTAAAGGTGTGGCATCAAGGTCACCACTATGAAAAATAAGAGGGGGGAAGGTAGTCAAGTCCAGTAAGACCTCCAGGAAGCATCCTGAGTGTCTCACAAAATCGTCTGTCAAAGGACCAGAGGCTGGGGCACTTATTCACTGACTTCTGACCCTACTAGCTGAGGGTTGTTCCCTGAAGCATATCTTCCTCATACTAGCTGTACTTTGTTCTTGCTTGTAAACCTAGCAGGCTCCTGGGCTTTCAGAGAAGACCTTGAGGTGAAAGCAGAAGAGGTGCCCTTTTCAGGTGGGAAGATGTCAGGGGGAGTCTGAAATGTCTTCTACCATAGCTGTTGCTGAAACCAGAAGTAGGTCAAGGAGATATGACTAGGACATCAAAAGCATCTGGAATGCCTGGCTTCTCAGTTCTCTTACCTCTTGTTTTCTAGTGATCCTGTCCTCTGCCCTACCTCAACTATTCTCCCCCTTGATCATAATTTAGCCATTGTCATTACCGATTTCACCCTCCTCCTATCTCTCAACTTGGTCCCTCTTGTATCTTTTTTTTTTTGGTATTTTTAAAATATTTTATTTTTATTTTTTTAATAAATTTATTTATCTATCTATTTATTTATTTATTTATGTCTGCATTGGGTCTTCGTTGCTGTGCATGGCTTTCTCTAGTTGCAGTGAGTGGGGGCTACTCTTCATTGTGGTGCATGGGCACGGGCTGTGGGCGTGCGGGCTACAGTTGTGGCTCGAGGGCTCTAGAGCACAGTAGTTGTGGCTCAAGGGCTCTAG